>NW_023597054.1:34528921-34730491 GCF_011947565.3 Pollicipes pollicipes | reverse complement strand
GTGCAGACGATCGTGTTGACGAAGCAGACGTGGATGAAGTAGTCGCTATAGACGGTGCCCAGGAGGTCCTTCGGAAAGCAGTAGCTGCGGTACAACACGCCCACACCGTAGCTGAAGATGCTGATGGCAGCGTAGTCGATGAAGAAGCCGACGTGGGCCGCCCTGACGGACATGGAGCTGAAGGCGTGCGCCACACACGAGACGAACGGGTACACGCAGGTGGTCAGCATGTAGCAGATGTAGGGCCAGGTGTACGAGTCGGAGAAGTCGAGCGAGTGCCGTAGTTCAGCCAGCTTCCAGATGAAGTAGAGCGACGGCAGGAAGTGCGTCCAAAAGTTGATGGTCTCGTTGGTGGCCAGGAAGAGGCCGCGCACGCAGACCCAGGGCGACCCGTGCGGCACGTAGCCGCTGATGATGCCTGCCGGACGGCCGGGGCTGTGACACCGGCGCGGACCGAGGCGGCGATATTGCCACCGATAGCACCGTGGACTACAGCAAACACGAGCCGCCGCCGGCCGCGTCCACAGCACGGTTCCACTGCAATTTGGACCAGCCAGACATCGATGACGGTATGAATCACAGGCGCCACGACAAACATCCACGCCTTGTGCGCCGTGCAGCCCGGGCACGGCCGTGACGTGCGGGACGAGCGCACGCCGACCGCGCCCGCAATGGGGTTAGGGTCACTGGGGCGTGGATGGCGACCGACCTCAGGTCGGTCAGGTCGCTAGAGAGGGGCAAAGAGGGGAAGGGGAGGGAGGCGGACCTCTCGTGGCTCACCCGGCTCCTTGTGCACGTCGGCCACCTCGTGCACGCTCAGCAGGCGAATCTTGCGCGCGCCGGCGTCATCATCGGAGCGCCGTTTCATGTACTGCTGGATGACGCTGGACGTCTGCGTCAGCCGCTCGATGACGCTGTACCTCAGCATGGCCGGCGGCGGCGGACGGCGGCGGGGCCGGCGCGGCGCGCGCTCACTCACGCGCCCAACGTCGTTACGACTGAAAGTGGCGCCGGCTCGATACATGACCCGCGCGACAACGCGCGTGAGGCTCCGGCCCCGGACCGCTCGATACCGACGTCGTTATCGGCTCCCCGGAACGACAGGACCGGCTGATGGTCCAATCGTGGTTTAGCGACACATGTTTACGCGCCTCGACAAATATGGTGAGATATGAGCGCCACATGCCTGGACTGAGCGCGGCCCGGGCAGTAATCTGCGCTCAAGGACCGTATCTGCCATCTTTGGGGAAATCTGCACATCGATGGACGACAAGCCCCTAAGCCCAACAACCACCACAGCAATCTGTCAACGGGACGCACGGGCTAGCTTTGGCTGTCCAGATGTCTCGATTAATTCAGTGTGAGCGACGTTCGACCGGAGAAACAGATTGTACAGCTGGACATGGATGGTGCAGTGCTGATTTTTGGATACATATCACGGCAATAAGTGTAGCATGTCAAATAGTCACCACATAGTTGCACTCTAATCCGTTACAAGATCGTTCTGGCTTTTGCCGAACTCTGCGTCCGTGGTTCGTTTGCTTTGGTTGGGCGAAATTTGCACAGTCAATAATCAATGTCTGACTAGCTACCTTGCAAACCAAAGCAATGATGATGGTTTTGGATATAACCAAGGACCGCTTCATTTCCCGGTTTTTTTCGGCATTACGAGTTCAGAGTACTTATGTTAAGTTATCGACCCTCAACATATCAGAGCACACTGGTTACACAACGTTAAGGAAGCAACATTGGATACATACATATTCGTGGTCGGCGGAGGGTAATTTCAACTTCTTCGCTCTAAGCTCTACAGGAGCCCCTTGACCGTGATACATTTTGGCGACTGCTCATTAGACTCTTACATTTGACTTTTGTCCTTTTTACTTGAATTCATCCCACTTGTTCCCTTTCCTTTTCGCTCCGCTTAACACGCGCCCGGGTGGCCGGCTGGATACCCTTCGCTTGGGTGGGTGGGTGAATTTGGCCCCCTGAAAATCTCGGGAACTAATAGAGCTAGAAACACCAAATTTTTAGGGTGTGTTGACCTGTATGTGAACTCACCCTGGTCAGAGTTTAAGGCTCCTAGGTCACGATGTTCGGGTCAAAAAGGTCAAACAAGGTCAAATTCTAAGTTGGTCTCCAAAATGCCCCCCAAACCTACATAACTGTTTCCCAATCAAAAGGTCACAGGCTCATTTAAGGTCAGTGATCTTGTTTGACCTTTGAAGGTCATGGCAACCAAAATCATACCAGACTGCTGAGTTTTGCATTTGAATAAGCAACAAGATTATGCTAGGTAGTATATTTTCAAAACAAAAGGTTAAACCGAGTCATTCAGGTCAATGACCCTATAATGACCTCTATGAGAACCATGGAAGATGTATAATGTGGTTGCTGCTATCAATGAATTAGAAATAAGCACCAGAAAACTGTCCCATACTGCAAGCCCTGGAGTAATAAACAGATTGGTTTTGACCTTGGTCTGACCTTCATACCGACCTTAGGTCAATGTGGTTTGCTCAATCAATATTTGAGTTGCCTCTGAAAGCATCCCGGATATGTATGGCCTCGTCAAAACTCCATTGTTGCATCAGATTAAATGATTCCCTAGAAATTGACTTCACTGAAACTATGGCCTGACTTTGACCTGCTATAGGTCAGCGACCTTATAAGGTACATTTAAGTGTTTGATACCAAACGATTCGCTATTAAATTGCCTGCAGCTATGCAAAATTTGCCGCGACCACGCCGCGCCGTTCGGAAACTTCCGGAAAAGCCCTCAGGGGGTCAATTTGAGCCCCCCCCCCACCCATACATGTCCTTTGACTTCTTCTCCCACTGCCCCAACGGGGGCATCCCCATAACCGGATGGTAACATCAGGGGAGGGGGACAGCAGGCTGGCTGGCTTGTCTCGTGTAAACGACCACAGCTTCCCAAACAACGGTTCAAGACCGCGGCTGGCGCCTTGCTGAACACACATACATTGCTTGCAGTATGCACACTAGACTTATTTAAATATGTTCTGAGCCATTACATTGGTAAAATAATAAACCAAAGCCCAAGTTATGCAAGGCCAAATCTCAAAAGTGGCATAAAAATGGGTGGAGCAACCATTCCCTTACAAATGATAAACAACAAATAATATTGTAACTCTATTTGACCTAATGCAATAGGTCATCACACTAGATAACTCAACATGCTTCAAGAAAGAGCCACAGAGAATTCCCCATTACTGAAATTCTGACTCTGACACATACAGTCTGAACTTGGCAAAAGGGCACATCATACCAACCAACCCCTGTTCTGGTGGCAATAGCCATCACAGTTTTACCCAAGATGGCAAGGATCCTTTGCACCTTTTTGCCACAAGAAACATGTCTTTCTTATTTTTTTGTTATCCAGTAGCTGCAGTTATGCAAAACCATGAAACTGTGCACTTGGATAATTTAACACATTATTGTATCATTTCCTTGATTTTTGGGTTGCTTGGATTCATCATCAGCAAGGCAAGATATCATGGGCTGGGGGGGATTCTCCATCTAGTTGGGAGGCTAAGGTGCATGTTGTAAGCTGGGCCAAGTCTCTCTGGCCAGCCATGCCTGACACCTTTGTGTTAATTGTTGGCATGGAAGAAATGGTGAACCATGTCTGTGCTCTGCTGCTGGTTCTAAAGAACTTGTCTGCCCTGCCAGTGATGATACATTATCTGCAATTTGAAGATAAAAACATCAAGTAGCAGCACTTTAGAAATTTAGTTATTCAGACTGATCCATAAATTATGTTGTGCATGGAGGGCAGAGGTGATTTCATGAACTGATCAATACCAAAGCATAAGGCAGAGATGGGCATGGACAGCATAACATTACCTTCCAGTATGAAGCAAGTCATCCTGAATCTCTAAAAACTATCACCCAGCCAGGGGAGGAGGGTTCTCACTTTTCACCTAGTGCAATCAGTGCATGACCATGTATAGAGGGGGGAGGGGGGTTGAAAATGCCTGAAAATTAATTACACTACCTATGGATGGCCCCTTCCTCATCCCCCATGAGCTACAATACAGCTACACTGCCATGGTGTGGCTACAGCTACAATACAGCTCCAATGACATGATGCACAAAGCTTACCAAGAATGGGTAGTGATAGATATGGAGATAGGACAAAGACCAGATGTAACTCTTAACTTGGATGAAATATGGCGTAACAACTCACTAAAACCTTCAAGTCAGGCTCATAGATCTGGCACGTCCGAGCAGGTACCAGTATCATCGGGCACATCTTGAAAAGCAGTCAAAAATACTTCCAAGAGTGCAGGCGTTCCGTTCATACGCTTCTCAATTCGCCAAGACATTATACCTCCACAGCAAACAACTCACCCTTGCCAGTCCCCAGATCCACAGCACAAGCCAATGTCTTAACCCCGCAAACGACAAAGGCCGTTACCCTGATCAATAACAACCCACCCCTTCTCCACGTGCTGGCCCCGATATTATTCAATCAAAACAAACAAACGAGGCAAACTCGTTCTACTACGCGTCAGAGCTGTCAATTGGTGACCTCCATGAACGTTCCTTATGACAAGGCATTTGTTGAAGATCAAAACATGATATCATACAATGTAAATACTATCAAATACCTATTGCACTTTTTGTGATCATTGCATATAGGTTTTTGCTTTCCATAGTTTTTTAATGTTTTTGTTATAAAATTAGTTATTATTTATTAATTTCAAATATTAGTATTTGACGTCACTATAACATAAAATTCTTCTACGACAACTTGACCCGACCCACACAACAAAGGGGCAGCTGTCGCTAAGAAAAACTGCGGTTCGTCGGGAGTATTCCATTTCTGATCATTCAGGAACAATATTAATACTGAACGGCGTGAGAAATGGGTTCTGCGGTGCCGGAAATCATGGGTGTCACTACGTCTGAGAGACGGGTGATCAGAATTGAAAGGGTCATACTGGAATGTGGGGAGCAAACTGACCTAACAGTGACATTTCGCATGGGAAGCCGTTAAAAGCGTGCGTTCTGTATATTTCATTTGAGGGGGTGAATGAAATCTCTTATTGTGAAAATCCGTGCCATGTAACCTTCCCTCCCAGTCGTTACACCCAGCGCGAGTGTCTGGTACTGGGTCGGTGCTGCTGGGCAGGATCGAGAGGGCGTGGCCCTGGCTGTCGTGGGCCTGCCTGTCTGGATCCTATGTAGGGTGATGAGACTATTGACATCCAGACACATCTGGTACTGGCGGTGGTTACTGCCGTCATGGACGGCCACGTCATACACACACTGACAACCTTGAGAGCCCCCCTGATCCCAGATCAACTGGCGCGGACCTCTGTTTTTTCAACCACCTCCGAGCACCACGTTCCGTTTCCTTGAATGCGCGCCTAGGTACACCCGATGATCTCAAATTTACCCCCCACCCCACCCCCTCTTAAAAATTATGCCTCCGCGCCCCAAAAACGTGTTCGAGGGTCTGGATCCCACCAAAGAATGTCAACATCAACGCCATATAGTATCCTGCGACGTCTGTTGCAGATTGCGCGGTATTTCCGATGTCGGTGGCTTCGAATACGTTTCGATCCTGTCCTGTGCGCTTTCCGCCGCTCCTCGGGCTCACAGTCCGACTCAGTCCATTGTTCCCTGATATGGCGACTGCTTGGATCTACTAATCTGACGGTTGGTGGTTACATTTTGCGCGTCCCAAATTCTTCCCAAGATTCACTCGCGATTGCATGTGGTGATCCTTATCGTTTCATCTCGCAGCGCAGCGACCAGCCCTGCGACCAGCCTTAGCGTTCTGCCAGAGCTATTCAATGTTAGATTTAACGAAGTTGAGTGGTGTTCCGCGTTGAGAAAAGGGACGAACTGCAACAATTCTCAAGAATACTGATGGGACGACGCTCCCCAAACATGACTCCAATGGAATTTTTTGGCCTTTGGGGCCATACTTTCCATCTTAAATCGTCCTGATCTTAACTATCTATGAAATCAATGTGGCTTCGGTTGCTCCTATAGTATGCAGTAACAACCATACGCCAGTGCGACCATTTCAAGCGCCGCTTCCTGCACACAGAACCATGCTACCGAGCAATACGATCCGTTTTGTCTGTCAAGACATATCCCAGGTACGCTGTCGAACATCGTGAGGCGATAAAATTTCGCGTACAGACAGCCTGCCGACCCATTCAGGCACACACCCGCCAGGCACGGTCCCCGCCCGTAGCTTGGCGATCGAGTGAGGAACTACAGCCTCCCGGCCGGCATCTCATTTGTCGCCCCTGATGAAAGCTGCCCAACTGGCGTTCCCGACGCGCAGTCCGTCAGATACCAAGAGGTCCTGAATTTTTCCCACACTCCGCGGAGTCAGGCGGGTAACTACACACTCCATGTTGACGCGACCCTAGCGATCCCAGCGGTGGCTGGGTCCGTGCTCGGGGCTGACAGGCGGACGTGGAACAGACAGCCGCCGTGTCAGGCCAAGGTCTTATCGGCGGTGCCTCTGGCGCTGAAGTCGGGTGTAGTTCCCTATGTCGCAGGTGGCAAGTCAACCCCGCTCATCCTCGTGTCGACGGAGATCCTTCACGCTCCGGGCACAACTCTTGAACCCTTGAACGTCGTTGATACGAGACACAGTATTGACAGGCAACGCACACTGTTCTATCCAGTCCCAATGCCGTCGGTAGGCATTACGGACCATGGCACACGAGTTCAGCCGGCACAGTCCGGCGGATCGGCGCCACCGGCACCCGGCGCATCGTCGCAGGGCTAGTCGACCGCCGCCACACGCGGCGCCTGAGCGGCGTCCCGCCCGGGTCAGATGAGGTGCACGTCGCCTTTGTGCAGCAGCTTGGAGATGGGTTCGTATCGCAACAGGTACTGCGAGCCCTTCACCAGGTCCAGCTCCTCCGTCCTGGAACAGCAACAGATGTAGTGACGCCATGGAGGACCGCAGGCCCTTCGGTAAGCGAGGCGCGGGGCGTCCGCAGACATCACACTGGTCCCGTCTGTTCTGGTCTGGTCCGTGCATCGCGTCTGGTCACACCGGCTTGGCCGGTGGTGATGCAATAAATCGGCCTCTACCATTCACAAAAGCCTTGACTAGCATGGTATTGCGCGTTTATTGCATCTCCCGGTGTTACACAACTACAATAGCTTGTCACCTGCCGTACCAGCCTTCCGCTGCTGTCCAGCTCCCCTGCAATATCCCGGAGCCGCACGCCGCCCCTCTCACCCCCATCTCTCCGATCCACAGACCTGGAGTCGCCGGCCTCGTCGGCGATGAGCACGCCGACGCAGTCGACGTCGGCCCGCAGGTAGACGTGCGCGTCGAGGCTGGGCGCCACCGTGGCCTCGGCCGCGCCCAGTCGGCTGCCCTCGGCGCTGGGCGCCGGCTCCGAGCCCGACTCGGGCTGCGAGGCTGACGCGCCGCTCGACGGCATGTGCTGCAGCGCCACCTCCTGGAAGTGGCTCTCCTGGCCCGCCTGGAACCTGCGCCCACCAGGCCACGGCGTGAGGGAGCCGGCGAGCCGCTGCTGGTGCTCTCAGGGCGTGGGGATGAGCACTTCCGGCCGAGCTGCCCCATCGGGCCGTGCTCACTACGTCGTTTGGCGTTGCGGGTGCCGGGTCAGCGGATAGCGAAGGTAAACCCATCGATAACAGCTGAATTGATGACTTAGCAAACTGAGTCTTACATGCTCTACGTATGCATCAGAAAACACGTTATCCAGGCTAACCCTGCCGGTGCGACACGGGCGTGAGTCATGATGACGGCACTGACTCTGTGGCGAACTTGAGCTCCTCGGGTGACAGGCGGCGGCGCAGCTCTTCACTGGCCAGCAGGTGGCGGTGGTAGAGCTCGATCTTCTGCAGTCGGCAGCGCAGGTAGCTGGCGATCAGGTACCGGATCCGGTCCACCTGGCCGGCGGCGGACACATCAGTGCGCCGCCCGCGTCCCCGCACCAAGGCGGCTGACCCGGCTGACAGTCGTCATCGTCCTCAAATCCGCCGAGCACTGGTGCGTGATGTGCATAAATCGCCCTTTGTCACCGTCATATCACGGCTGGGTAGTGGCAATGACTGACGAGGTCATGTTTCCGTGCCACCTCTCGCTCACCTCCATTTTGTGGATGGATATTTTGAAATCCGTCTTGCTGACCCGCTTCAGGTTGGCCTCCATCTGATGGATCTGGTCCAGCATGCAGTCCACGACATCGCCGTCGTATTCCAACAGCTCGGGACACATCCGCTCGTCTATCCACGACTGAAACAGTGCAGGTGAAGACCTACTATTATGATGGAAGATGTCACGTACATCGAACCCACAATGCGGCACATCTGCCGAGCCTGTGAACGTCCCAGAGAAACAGTGGAAACTGCGAGATCACCCTGACAGCAGATTAAGACTGGATTTACAGCACTGTAGCCCAATCATTCGTCACTTAGCGCCCACAAACCTTACGCCCCTTGTCGCAGGGACCCCTGAAGCCGAGCACAAGCTATACCATTGCGGTCAATAACCAGGTTATACGACGCCATTCTGCCGACATTGGCACATTAAGACCAGACCAGGCAACAAGCATCTCGACGTCACTGTGCGCCAGCCGGCTTCACCAGGTCGGCAATATCACTGGGGGAAAATAAGGGGGGGGGGGGGAAAGTCACTAGAAGCCCATATGACGACTTGTTTTCAAAGTAAAACTAGGCGATGGTGCCACTGCGTGTGAACATGGATGCCTTTTGAGACGAACCTGTCTCAACCTCTGAAGGATATCCGCTGGTGTTATATCTTCTTGCTCATCGCCACTGCCGTCAATTATTTCATCGTCTTCCATCGATGCCATCCTGCAGACAAAGGCGTGTCATAGACATGCCTGCGCTTGATTTCGCTCCGACGGAATCGATTAAAACTTTCAATCACAGCCAGTGGGGTTGGTTTGACTATACTCCGGGTGGCATAGCATAATTGTGAGTGGACTCTGGTTCCGACGCCATTGTAGTCGCTTAGATGCGGTGCCATAGGGCGCGGTGAAAAGGCAGGACGTGTGAGCACAAGTTGCCCTTGATAGGAATGGCTTGCAGCCGATGGCAGCGACCGCGCTAAGAGTCAAGTGGTGTGAGTCAGTTGGGGTGGTGGTGAGGATGGTGGTGGTGGTGGTGGTGTGGGTGTGGATGTGGGTGTGGGGTGTGGGTGTGGGTGTGAATGTGGGTGGGGGTGGGGGTGGGGGCTCACAGAAGTATTCCTGTCCATGCAGTACTTGAGACTAAATCACAGCACAAGATGGGTGCTTTTTCCCAGTCTGACAAGTGTCTGGGTCACTGGATTATGCACTCCTTACTAGTTTAATTGCCAGGTTCAAGATGTAAAGCTTGACATACTCATGAAAGGCACACAAGGATGGTTTCTCTTCCCAACTCAACACATACTTTTGTCTCCAACCTTTTATCAAACAGGACTGCAGAAGGGGGTTTAACATGCTACAAAAATGCTGCAAAACCAAATTTTGGTTGATCCTTGTTGGCTAGCACCCAATAGACCCCTAAATATGACTCAAGATTAATATGACACTCGTCCTGAGAACCTGTAACAGTGGTGCTTGACAACTAATTTGACATCTCTCCCAGATCAAGAATGCAGTGATTCTAGTTTGAAGTGTTGGAATGTAACAGCCTTGCATTGCACAAATAAAGGGTCATGAATGGTGTGATTCCAGTGTCATGTTGAAGGCCAATTCAGATATAAGTCAAGAAGTAGATAGCTAAAGCTGTCAGTCATTGGCAAATGCAGGGGTTTTGTGCCACATGTCTTACAAGATCACAAAGTTGCATCCTAACAGAAATTTTGAAACAGGCTTCAATACACGTCACTATGTACATCATCACTACATGCCAGTGCAAGGACATATTTTCCCACAGCCAGACAGCTAAAAATCCATGTTACACCAGAACGCTGATGGTGACCTCATCGAAACAAAAGTTTCACGGCATATATGCAGCATATCACAATCTGCTAGGTTTGGCACTCACCACCAAAAATTTCAGAGCATAGAAGCAGTGCCTCCAGGAAAAAGTATGCATTCATTGTAACTTTAAGTGAAGATGCCTCAGAGCAGTGTTGTAAAGCAGAATTCTAGAGCTATTTGGCATGAACTGAGTCTGACATGCACCTGCTTAGGTTGGTGCAGAAAATTTAGTAATTTGTTGTCCAGTGGTGCATATGTTTTGAGGACTGTAGCAAAACTACCTCTTGAAAATGAGTGGAACTTAAAATGCTTTTCAACTTCAATGCTATCCACCCTTTACCTCATTCTACTTCCATTGTGCTTGTACAATGTCTAAAAATGTCAATGTGTGTAACTTGCTTCTGTTGTTTAGGCACATGTTGTGTGTGAACATATCCCATTGCCTGCTGGCCCCTTATTCCTATGGCAGAGGTCAAAATTTGAGTTTGAGTAAACTCAGGCAAAATGGAAGAAATTAAAAATAGAACAAATTGGATTTAGGAACAAAAGCAACAATTCCAGCACATGCATGTCACTCAGCAAGTCCAAGTTTAGTGAGCTGACAGCTTACTTAAGTGCACAGAGCCCATGTATGAACACTTTGGATGCTACAATTGCAATTTCAAGCAAAACTATCACAGAACACTTTTCAAGTAGATAAAAGTTGAGCATTTTACACGATTTGGATTGGCCCAAAATTGATGCACATGTCCTCTAGGTTACACGCGCTAACTTCACGTAAACATTAGGAATGGGCATCTGGGAATATTTGATGAGCACTCAACGGAGCACAAAAAACCAATGCTATTGACATGCACATAAAACCTAGTAACTAGAGTATTAAAGGAGTACATGACTCATCTGGCAACTTTAAAACGGTTCTACGGCTGCTTTCTTCTATAACGCAAGAGTCGAGGCTCTTGAAAGGCATTCCGCCCCCATTAGTTACGCGCATTACCTGCGCAGCGAGCCGCAGTGCGTGACAACACCGTAGTTTATGCTTTATCGCGATGCGTAGCCCACGCAGAAATCCACATATATTACAAATTTAGCGCGCGGGATTTCGATGATTGGAAAGCGGAGAGAAAAAAATCCCAAGATACGGAATAAATTATCGGTAAAATCATCAGGTTCGCGTAAATATTTATTTAGATTATTGCTAAAATAGACCACATATGATATTTCAGGCCGATTACTTTTATGCAGCGCTGCAGTGGGGCGATTTTGCAATTCTATACCAGAGTTTCAGTCGCTTGAAATTTGGTAGCTCCCACCCGTAGGCAGAATGACGTAGTTTCCTTTGGTGGTTGTGTACCCTTCAGAGATTTGTCGAAAACCTGAAAACAAGAGCGTGATCAGATTAACAGAAGCCAACAGAACTGATTTCTCTGATAAAATTTCTGGCGACTTTGAAGCTGCATGACATTTTTGCTTCATTTTTCGCACAACACATTCTACATGATTTATTCTAAAATTGTTTCAAGGGCTACGTTAGTTGATATTTATTTTCCTTTCGTTGATTGTATGCGGTCATAATATCGGTCCAAAATCGTTTGAGCACATTATGTATCACTTGCACTCATCATTTGCCTGACTTATGCCTAAAGAGCGCCGTCATGCCTCGGTTTAATGATAAAGAACTCTTTCATCGGATTTCAATCCTACAGTACTTGAACGATATCTCCTGCGCTGATCTACTGCGTGATCCAAGAGGGAAAGTGTCCTGCTTGTTTGTCGGGCAGAACAAGTACCGTAGAAGGCGGTCGTTTAGTAGGAGTACTTTGCGGTGCTGCCAAACAATTGCGTAACACAGTGAAAGCCTTGACCATGACCGTGTGTTTCAGGTTGGAGGCCCCGTATATTAGCGGAAGCCGGCGCGCGTGTGAGGTATTCGTGCCGGTAATGGTTAGGTGAAGCACTGAGGAGGTCGTGGGACGCTGAGGGACGAGGTTGTGGGGTTGGACTCAGGCTACGTTAGGTACTGGCAGGCTTACAGCAAGGCACCGCTTCGTATCAGCAGAATTGGACCAAGTCTATAAGCGTCTGCTGGAGAAAGGCTTCATACCGGCTGAACGACCAAGGCGTCCTAACTGGGTGTGTAGATACAATAAGAAGCCAGACAATGGTTTGGGACCGAGAACGGGCGAGCAACCATTTGGTGCCCTGCAGCAAGAAATAGATTGAGATTGGTCTTGCGATAATCTAGCTGGATGCATGTTCTTATAAACTGCATGTGGTTGACTTAGCCCCTGTCTTGACACTTTTATGAAAAAGTTGTGTTATTACCAAAGCACTCATTCTGCTTCCTGGGTCTTTGTCTTGTTTTTCTCATAATTTATATGCATACAAATGTTTGCAATGCCTTAGTGGCAGATGCTTCTCAGAAAAGTATGATGCCTTTTATATGATGTGCTGCACTTTTTCCATAAAGTTTTTTCAGAACATACTGTATACCAGAGCATTAAAAAAAGACTTTCAATCTTGTGTGAAATGCCTGAAATCCATATGAAGCTTAATTGCTTAAAACATTGCTGCATTTAACTTTTCTTCCAGCCACTACATTATGCATCAAATATGCCCTTCCTCTGCTACCTATCATTGTGCGAAGCCCATAACTTCATGTGATACTAAGAAAAAGCTAAGAGTTAAGGAAAACCATTGTTAAAAATGTTTTGAAAGCTGTGTGCATGCCAAATTATTTAAGACATTGAACTCAAAACTGTCAAAACCATCATATTTGTCATATGATATACTCTCAAACTGATAGCTCTAAACTTTTCTAATGTGGCAGAAGAAATGTTCAGAAATACTGCTAAATAAGACAGTAGCATTAGCTGTATTCCTCAGACAAAAACTGGGAAAATGGAGATATAGAATTGAGATATGTACTGCAAGTCCAAACTTTTCCATACCATAAAACCACCTGAAAGCAATTTGGTAATGAGGAGCCTGATTGAGTCTCTTGCTCAGGAACATGACAATGCAAGTAGAAAATTATTTGCTTGTATTATGCAATGCCGGAAGGTCATTATTGCTTTGAAAATCTGGTTCTTTGCCCTTCATTCATCAGAATTTGTTCATACATATTCTGAGCTGAGTGGATACTGATAAATGCATTACATTCTCCACTGGCAGTTTCATCACAGTTTTTTCACTAAAAACTTATCCTATCAATAGGTTAAGTGAAAATGAGTTGGAGCATTTAAAGTTTGTGAGCAGCTGCATGTTTTGTGTTGTGGGAATGCCTGTAGATGCACTGAAATCAGGACATTTCTTCAATATCTGGCATGATTACTGTGCCAAAGTTGATTTTACATCAAGCTGCCTGTGGTCATGTCTTGATATTGACATGTTTGTCTGGGGTCATTCCATGATGTGTAAGTGCATTGCTAGATGTCGGCAGGATCTTGGATGAGTTAGTGTATCGGTGGACCGAATGTGGCAATGGATCACACCCTGGGACAGTGTTAACATAGGGAAACAGTCATGGCTCAGGGGTGATGCGTTAACCCGTGGACGCGGTGGCGCCGGCGAGTCGCAAGCCGATCGTGCTGTGGGTGGGCTCCAAAGTAGTATAAGAGGTGCTGCTGGGGGCGCATAGACAGAGTCTCTCTGTCGACGTCGTGTGCGGCAGTTCGCCGTTGTGTGTGGGGTGGTCCAGCCGCGATGGGACCCCGAATACAGTTAGGCTGCCCCTTGCACCGCCGGGAGGGAGGGGGCAGGGTACACGTATGCAGCGAGTTGGCTGGTGTGATCGATAGCTGGGGGGGGGGGGGGGACGCAAGCAGGCCCCTCCCCAACATGTCAGCGGTGGCGGGGCGTGCCGGGCGGGCCTCTCCCCCGCGGCGTCAGCGGTGCCAGGTCCCGACGACGCTGCGTCTCCAACGCACCATCGATCGTGACGCGTCTTCAAGGTCAGCGGCGACGCCAGTCGGAGATGCGGCCGTGGTCGAAGAGGCTCGCGACCAACGAGACGGCGGCAGGCGCTGCCTGAGCACTGGGTTCATAGTTGACCTGTCTGTCATGACTTAGCGTCTCGTCCTTCCAGTGAAGCCGCGAAGTGTCATGTGTAGACCGCAACAAATCAGCCGTCTTGTTTGTTCCAGACTGTCGCAATGACGTCAGGACAAGGACAGTGGCCAGCGGATGTCGGCATCACTGCCATTGAAATATATTTCCCGTCCCAGTATGTCGACCAGGAAGGTAATACATGATACGTATTTCGAGGCATTGAAAGGATTACATGACTGGGGCGTGTGGATAGGTACGGCGGTGGATGTGTCGATAAGTATGCCGTCGAATTGGCTGTTGTATTGATGTATCTAAAGACAAGGTGTACTGTTTCATTGCTAACCTCAGATTTAGCCGCCGGATCTCTTGCCCGCTGGCAGCTGCTTCAGTCCATGTATGTCATTCGTATTTGCTAACATGCATATTGTTCTGTCATCATCTGCTGGGAGCTTAACCAGTCTTTAACTGCAGCCGGGTTGCAGAGCTGGAGTCGTTTGATGGCGCGTCCGCCGGTAAATACACCATCGGTCTGGGCCAGAAGCGCATGGGCTTCTGCTCCGATCTGGAGGACATCAACTCGCTGTGCATGACAGTGGTCCACAAACTCATGGAGAAAACTGGCACTGGTGAGTCGCCCGACGCCGCCTCGTGACGTCAAAGGATTTCCAATTTCCTTTGGCTTCCGCGGATAATTTGATGTCTGTTTAAGTCCATGGCTGCATCTAGAAAGACAGACGTTGTTTCTTCGGACTGCTTTTCGCCTAACCGGCGTTTTGCATGGCATCAGTAGACCACTTTAGCTTGATTACCTCACGATGGTCGAGTTTCGTGGCCTGGGCATATGTTTCGCGCCTGTGCCCAACGCGCGCGCCCCATCCTGCCAGCGCACTGTGCCGTCCTGAGGGCTTCGTCCCCCGGCAGCGTACGAGGCGATCGGCCGGCTGGAGGTGGGCACAGAGACGCTCGTGGACAAGTCCAAGTCGGTGAAGTCGGTGCTGATGCAGCTGTTCCCGGCCAGCGCCGCCGCCGACATCGAGGGCGTCGACACGACCAACGCCTGCTACGGCGGCACGGCGGCGCTCTTCAACGCGCTCAACTGGGTGGAGTCGTCGGCCTGGGACGGCCGGCTGGCGCTGGTGGTGTGCGGCGACATCGCCGTCTACGCCACGGGCAGCGCTCGGCCCACCGGCGGCGCCGGCGCCGTCGCCATGCTGGTCGGACCGCACGCGCCGCTGGTGGTCGAGCGGGGTGAGTCGGCGGCCGGCCGTCGGCCCCGACACGATGTGTACGTCTGACAAACGGTGCGGGCGTGGTTGAGATTGCCCCTGGGCCGGCTGTCGTTTGCGCTGGGCCAGGGCTTGTTTGGCTGCGGCCGGCGGCTTGCACCTGACTGAGGTGTGTCTGTATCCGGTCGTTTCAGTTGAATCGTGTCTGCAGACTCGGCATTGCACTGAACTCGCTCCGATGCAGGCCTGTTTGGGTGATGAGGGATATTGTCGGAGTCGAGGGAGTTTGACTAGGCGGCAGTACGTTAGCGTCAGCAGCATGTGCGGATGCGTCAAGGAGCCATGCTGTGCAGTCAGCTGACTATGTGCGGCGGCGTCAGCCGACCCTGTGCGGTGCAGTTGGTCTCGTCACGGAGCGCCCGCTCTGTGCGGTGCGGAGGTGATCTCGTCACGGAGCGCCCGCTCTGTGCGGTGCAGAGGTGATCTCGTTACGGAGCGCCCGCTCTGTGCGGCGCAGAGTTGGTCTCGCCACGGAGCGCCCGCTCTGTGCGGTGCAGAGGTGATCTTGTCACGGAGCGCCCGCTCTGTGCGGTGCAGAGTGGGCCTCGTCGCGGAGTGCCCGGCTGAGCGGCCCGCTCCGGCTGCCGTCCGCAGGTCTGCGCTCCAGCCACATGCAGCACGCATACGACTTCTACAAGCCGGACCTGAACTCCGAGTACCCGGTGGTGGACGGCCGGCTCAGCATCCAGTGCTACCTGAGCGCGCTGGACCGGTGCTACGGGCGCTACCGCCAGAAGGCAGCGGCCCTCCCAGGTAGGTCCCCTCCCGGCGGCCAGCGGCGACCGCTCTCGGGAAGCAGCAGCGCTCCCTGGTCCGGAGGGGTCACGCAGCCGCCGGCATGGTCGGCCGGCTGCTCAACTAGGAGTGTTCCAGCGGGCTATCAAATATTGCACATGCGAGATTTACTTGTTTTTTGGGGGGGGAGGGGGGACTTCCAGTGTGTTCGCCCGGACAGATTTGGATGTCCTTCAAATAATCTTGCGTGTTGTGTAGGTGGAAGGCATTATCGCCTATCGCTTGATCAGTTCCACTTTATGTTTGATCGGTGATTGTTGATTGTTTAAATCCATGAATTACCTTATGCGGTTGATTACTTCAAGAAATTGCTTAGATTATTGACCTCGTAACACCGTGGGAAATCAGCACTAGTGGGAGCTAGTGCCCGCTGGTCTTTGCTATCAACCAGCCGTGCCCCAGTGGTGCGAGGGGGTTGGTAGAAGCGTACAATTACCCTGAACAACATTGATAATGGCGTAATGGTCCTGTACACTGGAGGGTGTTTTTTTGTAGTTGCAGTATGTCGTCAGCTTTTGGAATACACATGCTTTAATGGATTCGCGACGTTAAAATAACTTGTCATTATTTATTGCGTCAGTCCTTGTGGGGTGTCGTGTCGCTCAAAACAGGAAGCGGGTCCTCCGGAATGAATGACCTGGGATCGTATCGTCCTACAGAAACAATATGTTGCGACCGACGCACGTTGCTTTCCGGTAGATAACACACTTTTTGCGTGATCCATCTGTGCCTTTGAGGTTTGCTACAACCTTGCTCGAGAAACGAAACATCCGGCATGCAAACTTTTCTTGCGACTGTTTTCGGAAAATGGCTCCCAATTCGTTGGCTCGAATAACAACACCTTGCAATTGCAGTGTGTCATGCTGCGAGGAAAGCGTCATATGATTCGAGTTTGGCTCCTTTTTCCCCCTCCTGTGACAAGGCGGATAGCGATTTTTCAACTGAAATCAGTGACTTAACATAAGCAGTGTGATTATTAATAGATGCTTTGCCATGTCCCGTCCTCGTGGTCCGGGCCATTGGCCAAAAGTATTGCGGTTTTTTCTTTATGACACAATGCGATTGCAATATACTAGAAGCTGGCAACCTTAGGCACTATTCAAAGGCGAAGGCGTCTGCCTCACTCTATAGTCGTTAGTGTCAGATCTCGCTAATGGCTGTCGGCTTCACAATGCCCGTGACATCTATCACTTGGAGACAGGCAGTAAACACTTACAAAGTGACCTCCACTGCTTCGGCTGCGCGTGTCGCCCTGCGCTCTAGGATACCCACCATAGATACCTACCTGGAATGAACCAAGCTCAGGTTGTGTCATGGAGTGGTTTCACTTGGTATTTTGTTTAGGTGGAGTAAGAGATGAACCGTTTATGTAGGTTTGTCATCAATCACTGGACTCCAGCAAATATGTCGTGTGGCAGATGCTTGAAGTCAGACAAGCCACGTGGGCAGCAAATAAACCATGTCACATGTCTACTTCTGGTCACGAAACCAAAGTTTGCATGTAGGCACCCATGCTCCCCGTAAAGGTGGCTTTATAGTTACAACCTATAAAACCTGTGGCTCTCACCATTACAACCGGAATCTATTTGATATTTTATTACTACTCAGTGAGAGTCATTCAAGATTGGCACCGCATCCTCCTGAAATGATTTCGGGGTCATATCAAGTGACACAGCGCTGCGTTGAGTGAGCTTCCATCGACCCCTGAGCGGCAAGGACCTGTCGGAGTCGATTTCGCCAGGGCCCGATCGGCACCAGTCCGCTCCCGACCCCAGCCTCCCGCCGTGCGGCCGTGCCGTTACTCTCCGGTCGCCGCCGGCGGTGACCGCTCCAGAGCGGCGCGGACGCAGCCGCGGCGATTCCGCGCCTTCCCCGATCGTAATCGTCTCGGCTGGGTTCACTGACCGGCCGGCGCGCGCCGCGTACCCGCGCCATGGCGCGCCGCAAGGTCGGAGGGCGCCAGCGCGCCGGCCACGACCGCCGGAAATGGACGGAACGCGCGTAAGGCGGTGGGCCGTTAGAGGCATGCGCGCGGGGAAACTCAGTCGGGGAATGGGTCATCAAGTCTGGCCGCTGGTACGACCTTGTGGATGTTGTCGCAGCGGTGGTTAAAGGTGCTGCTATTTTGCATGCGTGAGATCTGCGATATGACGGATAATGATGTCTCCAGCACTAGCATCAAACATTTTCTTTTCTTTTACGCCTTTAGAGAGCCGCCGTGCTCACTGAGACTGGCTGCCATCGCACTCATACACATGTATGTATTTATGTTGACGCGGCAACGATGGTACCATTGACGGACAGCAATCAGTTTGCATTTTGTATTGGTTTGCCATTGATATCCTCACAGTTCGATACGGTTATGTCTGGCCAAAAGCTCTATAAACGTTTTGTATTTGACACCATTGTTGGAATATCCAAAGTGTCGGCCCGTAGCCCGATCAGCGAAGTCCAGTTGCAGCAACCATCAGGCTTGTCCGGCAGCATTATCCACGAGCTGGTATTCTCAGAAAACGCGACAGCCAGATGTGACACACAGCAAAACGCATAACAAAGTTAACACGCAGGCTGACCTTTGGGTTTGTTATCACATGCCATGTTTTCCCCTCGTGTCAACAATCCGGCGCTGTAGCTGCTTGTACAGCAGCTGCCAGCAGGCACAGCAATTCCTCGCGCCGGTGGATTCCCTAGCAGGCGTGCGCCATTGCATTCCCTAGCAGGCGTGCGGTTTTTGTCCGACCGTTCTGCGGCAAACACCGGATGTTTGCGAGCGAGCTACGATCTCGTGCTGGGAAAGTCCCGAAGAAACGGATGGTATGACGTAGTTGAAGCCAGGGTGTAGTGTCACAGCTCGGGCAAGAAATGGATGGCGGCGCAAGTGGATGTGTTTGCCGAATTGGTGCAGTGGAATCTGTGCTCAATTCTAAGGGACAGAATGGAATAAATATAAACCTACGATCGGCCATGTTCTGGAGCGCTGAAATAAGCGGTAATCGATAGAAAATACACGGAATGGAGTCGCCTTGTGAGCACTCGATGTGTGCGTATCCGTTCACGGGCCGTTGCGTCGTCCAGACGATTTACTGCTGGGGTCGAGGGCGTCATTCCGGCGCTGGAGCCGCGGCTTCCAAGGTTGTTTATTACTCAACATTGCAGTGTTATGCTTGCAATGCCCATTTTCCGGCGTTTGGCGCCGGTGCTCCAAAGTATGAGTGTGATGGACGAAGCCCCCCGTATTCCGTGTCGAGATTGGATGGTCCGAATGTTTCGTGCTGCGGCGGTGGTGGGGCTGGATATCTGGAGTGGGCGCGCTGTGGCGAAACAAGCTGACGCACTCCTTCTTTTCAGGCGGCGGTCCAGTGACGGTCGACTCCTTCGACGCCGTTCTCTTCCACTCGCCGTTCGGCAAGCTGGTGCAGAAGTCGCTGGCCAGACTGGTCTTCAATGACTTCCTCGAGACGGACGCCGCCGCCGTGCCCGAGCGGTTCCCCGGACTGGAGGCGTTCAGGTTAGTGAACCGCAGCGCGGTGAGACGCTGTGGTCAGCGGGCGACAGCAGAGGCGCTCAGGTCATGGAGGGGGGGGGGAGGGGGGGGGCGGATTGAGACGCTCCGAGAGGTGGACGGGAGCGAACTGGGACGTGTTGATCACGTCCCAGTGGCCGGCTGTCCGTCGACCCGAAGTCGCCTAGGTTACCGACGCGGCCAGGCGTGGGAAACGATGCGTGTGTTACGTCGAGCACCCCATTCCGTAATCCGTGCTGGTTGGTATCACGGCAGTTTTGCGCCGGATGCCCAGGCGAGCGCGGCCAGGGTGGCACTGCCACTCTCAGGATGGACCCGGCCGCTGGAGCTGGCATGATTCCCCGCTCAGTCAAACGAGTGCTGCGCCCAGGAGCAAGACGCTGGAGGAGAGCTACTTCGACCGCGACGTGGAGAAGGCTTTCATGGAGCGAAGCCGGGCGCAGTTCGAGCAGAAGACAAAGCCGTCGCTGCTGCTGGCCTCCAACGTGGGCAACATGTACACGCCCTCGCTGTACAGCTGTCTCGTCTCGCTGCTGGTCAGGTGAGCGCCTTCACACTGCTCTTGATTACTAGAAAATGTGCTGAAAGCCCTGGTAATTTGCAACGCTCTCACTCGTGTTACAAGTTACACGCTAGTTTCCAGTTTCCAGCAGCAGCGAACGCCCGAGCCGTGGCTAACACAACTGTGGCAATGCAGAGCAATGGAGCTTAAGTTAGTGTTCAAGGACTTTTCCGCGTGGCTTTTTAAAGATGCAAAGCTCACCAATGTTGTTCACTGGAATAAGTGATCGTTCTCGAGTGTGGACAGATTCGCTCGCACCTTTACGCAATAGCTATCGTTAAATGGCGTTGAATGCAGGCTGATTGGTTTCAGCAAAAAGCCCGACGAGCTGACGGGGAGTCGGATAGCGCTCTTCTCGTACGGATCTGGACTGGCGTCGTCACTGTTTTCGATCCGGATTGCCACCACCAATGGATCCGGATCTCGCCTGGAGGCATTGGTGAGTTTGGCGGTTCAGAACAGCTCACGCGTTTACAATTTATTCGATGTGTGTTTCTGTACTGTATGTAGGGTATAACAAGGAAAATGGTATGAGAATGACAAACACCCCAAGACGCCACGAACGCAGAGGGTGAAAGCCTACGTAGTCGAAAGTGTTTGTCAAGTTGTTGGGCAAGAACTGATGGGCTCCAAGAGACAGTAATGGGTGGCAGAAGGCGGCTCCAGGGCGGGGCCACGCAGTGTGACGACGACCAGCGAGACTGGCGGGACAAGCCGCTGGCAGCGGATCAATTAAAAAAAAACTGCATATCCCTTTCCTCATACCTGCCCGCTCTTGAAACGGCAGCTATGCAGAACGGGCGGCCGCGAGTGCCGCCGAGCTCCTCGACGGGTCGGGGCCTGCCGCCTCCGTCCGCCGTTGTCACTGCCGACCTTGGTGCCGCGAATAGCGCGTCCTGTGTACAGCGGCGGCGGTGGCGGCGGCGGTGTGCGGCGCCCCTTTGTCCGGGCTTGTTTGCATCAGCGGTACCGGGTGGGGCCGGTTCCCCGGCGGATGCCACCCGGCGAGTCGCGCCGCGCCCCGCCGCGCCCGCTCTAGGTCAAGTGAAGGGCGGCGGACGGAACGTCCCGTCCGCCCGCCTGCCCGCCCGCTGCTGTTGGAGGGGTTCCCACGGCGGCGCGGGGTCGCACGTGCTGCGGTGTGACAGGCGGCAAACGTCGAAACGGGTGGTCGGTGCGCCCGGGGGTTCGGCTGGGGCTCTGATCCCGTGCTGGGTTGCTTCCGTCGGAATGCCGATGCACGATGTGTAAATTGGCGTAGGCAAGCAGTTAACTAGAAAAGGCATCAAGGACGTCTTATATTCAGTAGTTTTTTTAACCTCTTATTTCCACCAACGTCTGTCATAAAAGGCATCAAGGGCGTCTTACATTCAGTAGTTTTTTTAGCCTCTTATTTCCACCTACGTCCGTATGTGATGAATTCATTCTTCCGCGTGAAAAAATCTAGCACTGCGAGTAGTCAACATTTACTTAATGCAATGGAACACCAATGTTCCGTTTGGAAAACTTATGGCTCCTTATCCGAAGGACGGAGAAAGTGGGTCATTATTACCGTATATATGTAAATTATCAATTGCAGATACAACAGCAAAGCGTGTTGTCCCGAACGTCACGTTTCAGTGGCTGGAACTACGGTCACCATGAACGACGACACAAATGATGTGGATATCCATCCAGTCCACTCGTCTGGACTGCCGGGAGTCGGCGCTAAGGCTGCATGCTAACTCAATGCCAGTCATCTCTGTCGTCGCATTCTTGTTCATGAAACGAAGAATCCAGCGCTTTGAATTGGACACAGGATCGCTTTGCATTCGTCTGACTGAACTGAAAACACCAATTTTACACTCTTCAACGTAGTTTCTCAGATGGAATTAACGAAGAGTCGGTCCGTCCAATTTTCCTATCCGTGGTAGGTATGTAAGAGGCAGTTGCTCGGCATTCCGTAGCCGCCTTTTTCCACTCACTCAGTCCCAGTTTTGGGGAAATACAGCATGCTCTGCCGAACGTCGCTTGACCTGACTCCGTCGTTACCGGGCCGGGTCCGAAGCGTGGCCAGCTACGCGTTGCTCTCTCCGAGCACCCGTCTGTCGGCACGGGATCCCAACAACGGTGTAGCGAGGTTGCGTCAACAATGAGGCTTCGCGCCGCTTCATAGTGCATGCTGTTTGTGGCCTGTTGAGCGGCGACTGCACCGGCGGCCGCGGGAGGGCGGCGAGAGCGGGGCCCGCTGGCGGCTCTGGACAATGGCTGCTTCGTCGGGTGGCACAGCCGGCGCTCGGTCGGTGCCCTGCCTGGTCGTCTAACGCGCGGGCGGTGTAAATTTCCTCCGTTGAACGGATGCTTCAGCCATAACAATGGCCGCCTCAAATGTCATCTCTGAACTTCGTATCCCGGGACGATCTCGTCGCGCGTTTTCTCTCGCCTCGGATTTGAGATAGGTCGTGCCGACGTGTGACACGACCTGATTGGCTGTGCCTGTTGGCGACGTATGTGACGTCCGTGGGTCGCCCTCGACGCCGAGCAGTGTCGCGCAGAGTGGTCCCCAGCATCTCGCGCGAGACAACCCCGCGCCGCTCAGCGTCGGCCGGCGCGCGAGTCGACGCATGTAGCCCAGCGAAGGGAGACTGTAGGTTCAGCGTGCAGATCTGATGTGGACATTTGGTGATGTGTCTCTTCCATCGAGACGCGGAACCAGCGAAGCCGAGGCCTGCTGTGGTGTGGCCGTGCCTTCTTAGCAGCATCGCCGCCGCCGCGCGGGCCGGGCGCCGCCGTGACGTCACCAGCGCACAGCCGACTGCCTTCCCCGCTTGGTCCTGTCCACTGTTTCGTCTATCTTCCGCCGCTGGCTCTGCCTCGCTCTTCGCTGCAACACCTCGCCTCGCCTCCGTGCTGAAGCGACGGTGCCGGGGTGGAGTTGGGATGCGCCGCGTGTCCGCCTGCCGGGCGCTCTCACGGGCTCAGCGGCTGGGCGGTGTGGGAGCGGGCGGTAACGCGGTGCCCTCCTGTTCTAGCTGGCGGGCGTCAGTGACGTGGTTGGCCGCCTGGAGGCGCGTCAGAAGGTGGAGCCGGCCGCATTCGCCGACACGATGCAGCTCCGCGAGCAGTCGCACCACCTGGGTGGGTAGCGGATGGGCCGCCGCCGGTCGTACGCCCTCCGCGCTGAGGCGCAGGGCGATCTGCGACACTGACCAAGTGTGACCAGCCAGTTAGGTCCGATGCAATGACTGCTAAATGAGATAAATATTTGTACCGGGTTGACGGTAGACGCTGCTCCAGGGCACCATAATCTTCATGGATATCGTTAAAGTGATGTAAATCACACGTACGAAAAAGTTCGGCGAGGTTTTCTGTGAGGTGTTTTGTTCCCTACGGCAGCGCATTTCTTGCGTCGCTGTACCAGTTGGGGATTTTGTGGATCACCAAATACTTGTTGATTCGTTGTGCTTTTTGTTCGTTGAATGCTGCAGCACCACCACTCGCCGGTCGCTCGCTATCTTCGCACAGCTGCCGCGGGTCGCCTGGCGTCCCGCCGCTCCTGTGCGGGCACCGTGTGACCGCGCGTCCCTGTGCCGCAGCTCCCTACGCGCCCAAGGCCGACCCAAGCATGCTCTTCCCGGGCACCTACTACCTGACCGGCATCGACGAGAAGCACCGCCGCCAATACGCCCGCGCCACGTGATGACGTCACATGCTGGCGCCGTGCGACGGCGGTGACGTGCCGGCACGGCGCCGCACGTGCGCCGCCGGCGCCAGGGGTGCTCGTTACTGGTGGTGGTGCCGTGGCCGCGAGGTAGCGCCATAAGCTCCCGGCTGGCACGCGTCAACCTGGCGCCTGCAGGCTGGCGCTGTCCGGTGCAGGTGGCGCCACCGGTGCCCGTGGCAGGTGATGTCAGGACGTGCGAATCAAACAGGAACACGCCAATTCAGTTTTCGAGTCAGCTTTTAAGAAAAGCAGTTACACATAATTGAATGGCTGCCGACTATCTAGCGTAACGACTGTTTTGGAATATAATGCAATTTTCACTATCTGGATCTGAAGCATCCATCGGTTCAGCTATTTGCTAGTTTAAGTGGGACACGCCAGTTTTTTCGCGGAGTCCCGCTTTTGAAAGCTGATCAGTACAATAATTTTGGCATATGCGGTAGCGGAGTATAGTCCTTGTAACACCGGAATGGCGTCGAGTGTCACCGGCAATGTGGATGAACTTTCGAATCCGTCTGGGGTCTTGCAATTAGCGGACCATTTAGATTGGTGCCAGTTGGCGTACGCCGGGCCGATCAATCAAAAGCTGTGGCTTTTGCGCGTATTTTGCCGCGTGTCTGGCGATTGTGGGCCACGTCTTGCGCCTGTCCGTCCTCGATCGTTCGCGAGTAGTGCGGGAGAGGCCTTGTTACCCCCGTCGGACGGTGCTCCCCCCATGGAGAGCCGGCGATTGTTCAAGCCTTTGTAATATTTTGAGCCAGTCACTGGCCCGCCTCGTGCCTGTCGCGCTGTCTCCTGGAGTATGACGCGATTCGGGGCTGCGTTGCCCGTTGTCATAATTGATGGTGCGATTGCCGCGTTGTTAGCAGTACTTTACAACATAATACTCAGCGCTGTCGGATCTGTACGGAAACGGAGCGCGTCGTGCCAGTATTCAGCCCAGGGTGTGCTCGGAAGACAGAGGGCCTGTGCCGGCCTGCGATCGTTTCTCCCGAGGGCTGTTGTGAGGGTGCCAGTCGTAGTTTAAGCGCATAGCTCCCGTCACCAACCGAGACCAAAGCACGTACGTGTAGTTTGCTTGTCATTCCGTGTTTCGTTGTTGAACGGCCGGACGCTGTTGAGCCGTGTTGGTGCCTGTTGCCGGACTGAGACGCGGTTCGGCAGCGAGCCGATGGCTAGAGCGTGCCCGGAGTCGCGGCCGGCTGTCGGAAACGGCTTGCCGTGTCGGCGACGGGTTGTGCCAAACGTGGCTGAGGTGCTGACGGGCGTGCCGTCCGCGAAAGGAGGCGGCGGTTGACGGCGATCGCTGCGTGGCTTTGAGATAAGAGCAAAAGCCACGGTTGGATAGGTTTAGCCCGGTCATAAAATGGTATCCGTTGCGATTTCGGCCACCATAGCGTGTGCCAGGCCTGGAGTGGGCAGCGCGCGTCACGATTAGCAAGTATTATACCGGACGGCTGTAACCTTCGGCGTTATTGGTCATGCCTTGCTGTTTGGAAAGCGGACCTGTCTTCCCTGTCGGCTCTGTTTTTGCTGGTATCTGTTTACTAGGTTTTAAGTGAAAGGCCTCGATGCTCGCAGCATTGCGCGAGTCATGCACATATCTTTGCGCCAGATGGTATTTGACCTCGTTGCACGCATTGCAACACATGGGTCCGTTGGTCCCTTGAATCTTGGATTGTGTAGGTTTAGCTCAGGTATGATTGCACACCTATGAAGCCATTGGCAGAATTAGTTGTCTCGTACGGATGGTGTACCGGTGATGGCCAATACAGACGGTGGTGGTGGCTTGCGTTTGCAGTCCTGAACACAGGCATGACGGTCCCTCCGCGAGTCACCGGTGGCCTTTCACAGTCTGTGGTAGGTGACTGTGGTCTATTACAGTCTGTTTTTGAGGCCGTTCTGACATCATCCAGCCTACTGGGATCACCGGGAGGTCGATACTGCGACCCTGCGCTGTGCTGACTGGTGGGGGGCTGTGATCGGCGGCCGGCCGGCCGCTGTCTGCACGCGGGCGCCGATTCAGATGAACAGCGGCCCTTAAGCTTTCGTGAACGTGGTCGGTACTCGGGATAGATAAGGTTGCTCGGGGGCGTGGCTAAGGCTCCGTGGTGATACATTACATGCAAATGATTTGGTATCGCGCGGGGTCAAAATGTTGAACACGGGGCATTACGGCAGACTGCCGAAGCACTTGAACCCCGTCGCATTTCTGTCTGGAGAAAGCGAAGGTATAATCATCCGTTGAACTGGACGGCACGACCAGAGTGGTGCGTTCTGAGCTCACGCAACGAGCGATGCTCAGTGGGTGCTGCGAACCCAAAGCCACCTATGCAAACCTTTTGGATTGTTTTAACGAGTTGAAGGTCATGGTGAGCGCGTTCTGTCCGTAGTACGGCAAAAATGGTGAGTGAACAGGTTCGCTGATCGGCACATTTCATTCTTTTTATTTTATTTGATTTCGATTAGAGCCCTTCAGCTAGCGCTGTCCAATTGGTGCCTACAAGTTGGCAATGCTGCCATCACTGCAGGAGACTCCGCTACTGAGCTCAGAGACCCCTTGGGGCGCGCGGGCGCTCGGGCGGGGGCTCCGCCAGAGCGGCCAAGTAGCTGGCTCCTGACTGCCTTAGCTGCGGGAGCGGTACACGCCCCGGTGAGACGGGGCGCGGCCAGAACTGAAGATGACACGCTGATAATAGAGTACAATGCGGATGATTCGTGGCTGGCACCGCTGCAAGCCTCACGTTATTTGCACCTTAGCATAAGGCGGAATGGCAGCTTATACAAGTGTCGCCCTTATTGGCATTATCAGTGGATCTGAGTGTCATAGGCCCATGAATGGATGACAATGGCGATGGGTGGGAAAGCGAGTCCGGTTGGCCAGATAGCAAGCTCGTTCCAAAGTACGGCTTCCTTTGTACGCCTTTCATTATTTCATGTTGTCGACCCACTTGCATAAGGAAATTTAGCACAAAATTTGCATCGAACTGGAAGGCCTTTTTTCTTGGTAGCCGGTCTTGGTCGGATGCCTCTTTAGCACGAATCTGCATCGCGCCAGCGTGTGACGGGTGGGACGCGCCGTGGGGCCGACACGCGCCGGGCGTGGCAGTACTGGACCGAAGCTGCGGCGCCAGCCCCAGCAGTCTGCCGCAGCAGCTGGGCGCGGTGCTGGTTCGTCTAGCGGAGGTAATCAGCCTGCCATGCGAGTGGCAGCGTTGGTGGGCCGGGACGTCATGTCCCTCGAGGTTCCAGATGAACCGACTCGTCCATGGGGTTCTGTGAGTTTTGCGAAGGGTCCTGGACTTGTCATTGATATAAGTGTAAGTCAGTGTTGTGAGAACACTCTAAGGCCTTGTGCCTCCTCTATCTGATGGCGTCCTTGGTCTCGTCTCCACTCCTGTTGGGTGTACCCAAGAATGTTGATGTGTTTGATTGAGATCGCGCGAATGGTATCCTCGCCGACAGTTTCTTCGAATGCAGGTCTAACAAAGAATTGTTTTAATACAAAATGTGTCATTGGATCAATCAGGCGTCGAAGCATGTAATCATGTTCATTGCACATGGACTGGTCCCATGAGCGATAACGCGTGTTTTGACACTTAAGGTCCAACCGATGACCTGGAGCTTCTTGCTGGGCCTCCAGGCGGAGCATAGAGTTGTGGGGAACACACCGATGAAACAATACAATCAGCATTGTTGCCATGGAAGTGGCGCGGAGTACCGGCGCCCCTCCCGCCCCCGCTCTACCCATTGGTAGTGCCCCTGGCTGTGTCGATTCGCGAACAATCCTAACTGAGATGCTGCAAAATGAGCGGAGAGCAGTCTGGCTTTCAACCCGTGCAGTGAGGCGGACACATGCCCAAACCAAGGATATACATAGGCCATCGAACCACTCCGCGTTTTATCGAGCGTCAGATCCCCGTTCCAGCCGGATGAGCCGCTCCGCCACCGGGTGACTCCTAGAAGTCCATGCATGGGTTGGGATCAGTGGTGAACTTGTCCCAGATGAGGTACTGGCGGGCGGGCGTGATCTTGTGCGCGTTGAACAGCTGGACTAGGTCACAGTCGTCGGCCAGGATGTTACCGCAGCTGAAGCCTGCCGAGTCGGACAGAACGCGTCACACACCAGGCCCCGCGCCGGCCAGCCACGATCACCACGCCAGCTCGGCAACCACGCTGGCCCACCGGAAAGTCACCTGGGTGCATGCTTTGAAATCGACATATCGGGCCAGGCGACGTTTCAGGCTTTGCAATACATCAACCAAGCCAGGAAAATTACGTCAAGTCCTGAAAGCAGAATACAATATCCCACGACAGCGATGCATGGAAATGACATGGTCACCAGCGGCTTGTCTGATAAAACTGGCAGCCAGCACGTGTTTACTGCCCCGCATGGGACCGCTGGCCGCGTGTGATGCGCGCCGCGGTGACGTGCTTGCGTGGTGATCACGGCCCGCCCGGGTATGACGCGGGCCGGCGACCGATACGTGCGGTATCATCACTGAAACTGTAGACGAATCCAGATAGCCTCCAGCCAGGGTCAGCCAAAAACAACATCGCCAGTAAAATACAAAGGGCTTGTAGCCCTACTTCAGCAAGTGATGGGACCGCGTGCAACGAGAACATAACGTCAAAAGTCAAGTGCGCTCATGACTTTGCACTGTTCACTAAAACGGACACCAAAACGGGCCTCGGATATCCACGGACCCCGAACGTTGGCGCCACAAAAGGACGGGGCAGATGTATAGTAAATTTGTTTTCAAAGCTTCAGGAGGGCACAAAAACGTCTGAAGGTCCCATTTAAAACAAAGGCATATAAAGTTTCTCTGTAGTCACAGCTCTGTTGGGGCACCCCATGTTGGTTTGTATTGGAGGGAGTGGGGGGGGGGGGGGAGGGAGAGGCCTCGAGGTACGGCCCGCTTGTCACAAAAATGATCTGTGGGCGTATGGAAGTGCTTAACGTGAAGAATACGGAGACGATTATCTTATATTAATAGCCAATGTAGTAAGTTCTAACCCTCGGAGTCACGTTTCTTAAACAATCCTTTAAGGTTCCATTTTGTCGAATAATGCAGACAGACCTGACACAGACAGAGCAAAAAAGATAATGACATTGTATGATGCGTGTTTCCTCCCCATGGCGTTGCCTTGTCTTCTTTTTCAAACCATCGTCTCTAGAGCCTTCAAAGCCGCCGACTTCCCGCTACGTTAATACGGCGCACTACCGCTATCCCAATTTCGCCTTTCGCATTCAAAACAATTAACTTCCCTCCCGTTCCCATTATCAATACACGACGACAGAAACAATGTGAATAATGGGCGCCTACGTCGGCCGTCGATTAAAACACCACATGGCCAAACCCCGCAGAACCGCCCGCCGGCCGGTGCTCGCAGCGTCTCGCGCTCCCAGGGCGCCCGCTGTCCGAGCCTCCAGCCAGCCGTGTCTCCGGCTCGCCTAGGGTAGAGCTCAGGACGACTTCCTCCGACAGTGTGCCCCGCGAGTGCATCCGTGGGGCTGAGCCCACAGCGACAGGCGGGAGGCACAGCGAACACGGACTCCAGTTATCGGTGGGAAAAAGGGGAAAAAGTGGAAGTGTAGCCGAAAAGTGTGAAGTGTATCCGAAGAGTGTCTCATTTCATTTTGTTCACGGCAGTAAATCGAAATGAGGTGCGCTGAATGTCGGGCTTCACAAATCGACTTCAAGCCAGTGATTAATGCTCACTTCAAGGCTTCGGGTATCACAAAACATCGCGCGGCTTCAAAAGTCTACAGTTCTCTTCTTGAGAGTCCCCAGCGTGTCTGTGGGAGCAGTCGCCAGGCTGTATCCACGCCTACAGTCACCGGCGCAAAAACGACAACAAATGTCGCCGGTGCGCGTGCGCCGGCCGTGGCACCAGTGTCTGGTGGCCGCCGTTGTTCCTTTGACCGGGCTCAGCTGGCAGCTGACGCGGGCCGGGCCGGCGGACGGCCGACGCTGCCGCTGCCGTGTGAACCGGGCCGGCACCCACACAGCCCGCCGACCGGGGCGCATGGCGGACAGAGCGGCGGGACGGCGCCCCATATCCGGCCAGGCCGTCCCGGTGGATGTGGGGTGTTGGGGGTAGAGCACCGGAAGAAACGGCCAGGGGCGTGCGTAGGTGGATGACACGCGGTTTAAGGGGGTAATGCAGGACATGGGTGGATAACGTAAGACATCATAAAGTAACTAACCGAGCAAGGTAGGCTGACTTCAACGTTTGAAAGAAGCGACGGATAATCGATGATTGATGATCGGTGAATATGACTTCGGGGCAAGCTACCAAGATAATGTTACGTTTGGCGTTCAATACAGTGTTGCTCTTAAGTACCTCGCTGATGCCCCAACGCGTGTCATGAATTTACGCAGTGGCTTGGCACGCAATTAGGGATGAGGCCTTGCAAATGTGTCGGCGACATTCTCACGCGCCGACCAAAGCAAAACATTGATTCTCGTGGCGTGGTAACCTGTGTGATACTGTGCATTGAGGGATCACGGGGCCTGCAAATCGGATGGCCCATACATTGGAAGCCGGTAATTACGTCGGGACTCGGGGAACTCGTCGGGACTCGCACGCAGGCAAGAGCGTTCTTTGGCTAGGCGCACGCTACTCAAACAACGAAATCACTGTGCGATTAAATACCTCTGTTTTTCGCGGACGCAGCGTGGCACGATCAGCATATGCCATGAGGTCATTAGATAACCGGTCATTTTGTTCGAGAGGGGCATACGTATTGAAGGCCAGGCTAAAGTTGCCGGGGGTTCAATACATTTGATCATAAAGGTTGCTAAAACAAGTTGTATATGAAAGGTAATTGAGAGTTAGATACCAACATACAAGGGGCGTATTATAAAACAATGTCACACGAAAAACACGTGATGCAACTGCTAATTTATAATTAATATGACAATACACAACGGTCACGTTGGCCATTCGTTACTGGAAGCAGCGCTAGGCCACCGGCGCAAGCTAGGCACGCGGGGTTTATATAAAGCGGCGTGTGTTTTATACTTAAACACATGAGGAAAGTTCCGCCAGTCAGTTACCCTCGCCTAATGTCGGAATAAAATATATTTATGTTAAACCCCAAATGATTTAATGTTTAAACGAGCGGCTCCACCCATGGTCATCTGTCACACATCGTCTCTACTCCAGAATAAATTGGCGTAATGCATTGCTTGTTTGTCCGGATTATAATAATGGTTTTCCGGTATTTTGGAGATGTTTCCCGGGCCGTTCGGCGGATGTAACGCAATTCACGTCAAATGAGTCTCGAGACTCTCACATTTAACGTACAAGCTTCACCTGCCCGCCACGCCAGGTCACGTTTTTCCACCATCCTCTTCAATCCAGCCACCTACAAATGCTACCGCCAGCCCACATAGCAAAACCCCTGACCACAGTGCGTGAACGGCGGCCGACCCGTCCCATCCGACCCGCGCGCCGCCCCTCGCCACTGACCTTCGTGGTGACGCGGCGGCCAGGCCTGCGCCATCTTGGCGCAGAAGCCGGTGATGAAGACGTCCTCGACGGGCAGCAGGCGGATGCGGCGGGCGGCCTGGTACAGGTCGGCCGTCAGGTCGCCCGTCAGGACGTAGCCGGCGCCGGCGGCGAAGAGCGGGTAGCCGGGCGGGGCCTGCGCGCCGCTCATGCTGATGGGCTCCGGCGCCGAGTACTGCTTGATGCACCCTGGTGATGTGGGCGGCACGCGTCGCGTCAGCGGTGAGCGGAGGCCGCACAACCGTCAAGTGGTCTGCTATGGCGAAGTATGCCGTTCAAAAATGCCAGGAAAGGGTGTGCCTCAGAAGCCATTTACTGAAGGCCAGCTCTGACGATGCAGACGACGGGCGAAACGAATGAAGTGCATGCGTGGATTTCAGCCAAACCGCTTGCCGAAATACTTGCGCATTCAAGAATAATGCAAAGAAAAGTCGGGAAGTACGGAAAACCCAGCTCGATTTGCGACAATATCAGAGAGGCACTGCTCTTGCCTCTTACCTGTGATGAACCTTCTGTCATCGAATGTCTCCAGATGCGACATTAACAGCGGCAAATTCCAGTAGATATCGTCATCCGTCTTAACCACAAAGTTCACTTTATCACAGTGTTCGGCCGTCCAGCGGAGCCCCATCATAGTCTTGAGCGTGAGGTTGCGGTATGAGTCTCTGAACGCCTCCTGCAGGATGTCGCCGTACTCCTGCGCCTCGGCCCGAATGGCGGCGGCGCTCTCCGGCTCTGTCTCGCCCAGCAGGAAGAGCAGACGGCCGCCGACCTCGGCCAGGGCGTCACCTCCGCCCCACGTGTCGCGGATGGCCTGGCGGCGCTCCCAGTTGTCGACGGCCGACGTGACCAGCACCAGCAGCGCCGTGCTGGCCGTGCAGCCGGCCGCCGGCGCCGTCAGCCGCTCGAATGTCTGGTTGTTGATGACCCGCTGGGCGCGGATGCGCTGGCCGATGATGGCCTACGCGCCGCGAGAGGCCGCTGCCGGCGCTGGGCGGCGCCCGGCACAGCAGCAGGCGCGCGGTCAGCAGCAGCGCGACCAGCGCGCAGCAGACGCCGACAAACCAGCGACGCCGCGGCACAGCCAGACAGCTCAGCAACGACCTGCTGGTGGGGCCCAGCACGTCAGACCAAGTCATCGCTCGCAGTCGTGTAGACGGAGAGCCATTGGACTACAGTGGCTTGCGTTTGGGTCCCTAGCGGCCTCGTTTGCACGCATCTAATATTGCAGACTTTCATAGCATTCAGCGATATGGCATATATCGATCAACCGACAAAAAAGTTAGACTACGGATGTCTATCGGCGATATAAGATGGGAACCGCAAAAAAGTGACTGGCCAAAAGCTAATGGGCGTATAAGTTCGTCCAGCATTCAAGGTCAATAGCCACACCCTCTGGCGTCGCCCGCTAGTGAAACGGAGAAACCACGACGTTCATTCCCTCGTCTCCAATCGCGCGTCCCAGCGACCGGTCTGACCGAATCAGGTGAAAGCGACTGTGCATTCCGTGGCGGCAAACGCTGGCGGTGTGTCCCCTCGCCCGTCGGATCTGAAAGGCCTCTTGTCACACCGTGACCGGCACACCGGCACGGGCCAGCCTCCGACGGCACGCCGTACCCTGTTGACCCGGCGTCGCGCCGCCGTCAGCTGCTCGCCAGCCGGGAGTTTCACTCACCGCATGGCCGGAGCCTGTCGCCGTGGCGGCGCGGTCACGTGGGTGCCGCGCGGCGCGCTCGAGCCATCCCCGGCGCGCGGAGGGCCCGCGGAGGGATGAGCCGCCGGTCAGACCGGTCCGGGCGACCCGCGAACAGCAAGCGCGGCTCCAACCGGCGCCGGCGAACACGACCGGCTGGCTCGAGCCGGACGTCGGTACCGCACCACTGAGGTAGGCCGGCACACGGCACCATGAGCGCGCAATGGCAGAGACGCGCGGCTACTGTCACTGGGGACGGTGTCCGCAGGGGGACGGGGGGGGGGGGACAGCATGACAGAGACGCGCGGCTACTGTCACTAGGGACGGTGTCCGCTGGGGGCAGCATGACTGCTGACAGCATGACTGAGACACATGGCTACCGTCACTAGGAACGGTGTTAGCTGGGGGTAGCATGACAGAGACACATGGCTATTGTCACTAGTGACGGTGCCAGTTGGGGGCAGCATGACAGAGACTCGCGGCTACTGTCGCTAGGGACGGTGCCCGCTAGGGCAGCATGACTGCTGACAGCATGACTGAGACACATGGCTACTGTCACTAGGAACAGTGCTAGCTGGGGGCAACATGACAGAGACACATGGCTGCTGTCACTAGGAACGGTGCCCGCTGAAGGCAGCACACTGATGAGCATGGCAGCCTACTCTTCAGTGTGAACACATATTTCGAAGTGTTATTATGGCATGGCTTGAATTATAGTGTGTGGGTCCGTCGTGAGATTCTCGAAGCCTCGCTGAGCATTATTAATCGAAGAAGTTACTATATATATATATATATATATATAATATATATATATATATATATTATGCTCATCTAGTGAGACTGGACAAGCAGGACAACCGAAAAGCGACATGCGGGTGACAAGGACTCAGAAAAACCATAGGGGTGGGTGATGAATGCAGATTAATAAATCACGAATGGTTCATTCTGGATGAGCAATTCCACCTTACAAACAAGCATGCTTCAAGGATTACAATGCCTAAAATGTAGTGCGAGAATCAGTCTACTTTGGGAATGTCCTCTTTCAACAAAATAACATGAGCATTATAAGACAAGTCAGCCAGTCCAAGGCTGTCAAATTTGATTACGGGAAGCACTTACCCGCTCACGAAGATCACGGCGCTTCACTGACGAAGCCCCGAGTATGTCCACAGTCCCCTTGTCAGCCCTTTCGCTGGGCCAGTGGTCAGCCCTTCGTGCTGTACGCTGCCGACTTACACCCGAGCTTCGACTCGCCAGCCAGCAGTGCTGTACTCCGGTGGTCACCTCTCCGCGCCGCACGCCGCGACAGCCCGCCGTCGGTCCGGCCGACAGCACGCCAGATCCCACACTGCGGTGACCATCGCGGCCGCGGCCGCCGCCCACTCACTTTCACTGGCCGCGCCGTGACCAGCTTTTTACCGGCTAGCCGCCCGCGGCCAACGGGATGGGCCCGGGCGTGTGTCGACCGGGTCCACCCGCACATCGACCTCGCCACCCGAACACAGAGGCGCAGGGCGGAGACTCAGCTCACCACAGATTCTAATCCACGCACCATGAACGCCCAGTCGTGCAGGGGTCGCCCGACGGCTGTGCAACGTCTAACGAAATTCGACGAGCCGAGGGCGTGTGACACTCAGCCACTCAGAGGTGCCCGGATCAGCCCGTCGAATGAATGGTGCTCGCGACAGCTGGGGTGATCCCAGCTGATCACGCGGCGGCGTCCACGTGCTCCGATACTGAGCCTGAGATCATGGCCAATCAACCCAATACATGGCAAATGGTATCGAAGGGCGACCGCGGTTTAGGTCAGACCCTGTCGTGGTCGACACTGGGGCCTAACGACACAGCTGCCGAGTCTATATGGTGTGCCTCTATAGGCTACAGGCGTCTCTATATGCCAGTGCCTCTCACCCTGGCAGGAAGGGCGGGCACCGCGGGGATACAAAGCCCGAACCTCTGGTTTCCTAGACGCGCAGGGGCAGTCATTACACTATCGGCACCTCCAGCTCAGACACGATGACTGAATTATCATCACAGCAAATGATTAGTGACGGCGCAAGACATTTTCGAGTGGCTTGACTAAGCTGCAACGCACGACGTTTTCAAAATATTTCGGTTGTCTTCGGGAAAATGACAGCAACCTAATCCACTTACTTATTCGCCCACACGCTGTTTAACTTCATGGAATGTGCGCAAGGCGGCACACCATCTTTTATTTACATGTAGCATACAATTGACAGATGAAGACGGAGGCACTGTGCCGTCTTCACAATACAAAACACTGAGTGACAAATATCATGACACAATGGTGACGGAATCCCAAGTACGATCCAGTTTGCGGGGTCGCCGGGAAGGCCTCAATCACTGTCGTCCCCCGAAGCACCCGACTCGTCACTAGACGCGGGGGTCGAAGCGGCCTCCTCTTCCTCATCATCTTCTTCCTTCGCCTTCTTGACAGACTTGCCTTTCGTGGCGCCCTTGGACGCCTTGTTCTTGAGCGGCCTCTCGTCTGAGTCCTCCTCGCTGGACCCCGAGTCCGAGATGTACTCCTTGCTCTTGAAGCCCAAACCGGCGCCTCCGCCAGTGCCCGGTGTGCTGCTGATAGACTTCTTGGGGCTGGAGCTTTTCCCCGCCTTCGGGGTCTTGCCCGCGACCGCGCCGCCCGACGCACGCCACTCCTTCATCTCCTCCTCAGTAGCGTGCCTTTGCCTCCTGGTTCTTCTTCTCCCACTCGGACTTGTCCTTCAGCTCGCGCCACATCTCTCCTGCCTTCTTGCTAACCTCTGTCACCGATATGCCCGGGTGTTCCTCTTTGATCTGCTCGCGGTGCTCATTCAGCCAAATGAAGTAGGCCGACATGGGCCGCTTGGGGGCGCCCGTGTCCTTCTTTTTCCTCTTCGCCGGCTTGTTGCTTGAGGTGCTTGCTCTCTTCTTCTCCCTCTTTTCTTTCTTCTCCTTCTTCTTGAGTTTCTTGGCCTTCTTGGCTGAGTCGTCCGAATCTCCACCTTCACTTTCTGTGCTTTCAGGATTGCTTTCGAACTCCTCCGCCACGTCCGAGTTAGCGCCGCCGTCACCCTCCGGGTTGAAGTCCTCATCGGTGGACTCGTCCTCATCATCCGGGTCGTCCTCGTCTCGCTCTTCGCCCTCGCGCTTCATCCGTTCCAGATACGGGTCGGCGGCATCACCGCTGTCTTCCGACATATAGTTTGCGCCCTTCTCCATGCCACCCTTGCTCTTGATCCGGATCTTTTTCTCCTGCACAAAGCTGAACAGATTGCCATACTCCTCCTTTTCAATGCTACTGAACGTGTGTACCAAATCGTTCTTCACCTGAATCTCGAAGTCAAACGTTCTGGTGCCACCCCCGCTGCGGGCGAAGTTGACGCTGAGGATCTCCTCGAAGCGCACAAAGATGGGCGGCTTGTGAATGTACATGAACCCTCGCTCCAGCGGATACAGGTACCCGGCCGCCGCCTTGTACGAACACGCAACGGCAGGCGTGGAGGAGTTGCCCTTGAACGACCCCGGCACCATCAGCTTCTTGTTGGCAAGACCTTTCGTCAGCCTGCTCAGGACCTCGTACCCTTGCCCCTTCATCTCCTTGGGCAGCCGCCCTTCGTACTTGGTCTTGAGATCTTCGTCTGAGATGGGCAGCTCCAGGTCCATCTCGTCATCCTCATCCAGATCGAAACGTAGGATCAGGAAGTGGTAGCGCGTCATGCCCTGCTTAATGGGAGGATCCACAGCCAAGACGAAAAACGTTTGTCGGCCATCGCGGTGCGGCAGCAGAAACAGCCGCAGAATCGTGTTGAACGGAATCTTGAAGTCGAACGTCTTGCCGTGCATGTTGATGAAGGTCGGATATATACCAATATCATAGCGTCCGCGCGGCGTCAGGCCCTTCACCTCGCGGAAGATGGCGAGGACGTCACCAGTGGCCGTCACAACGCTGGCCTTCTTCATCACCTGGTCCTGGAACGCCTCCGTAGGATCAGTGTTCTCCGCCGTCGGCGGCAGGTGAAACCGCATCTCCATGAGGCTGACCACCGCATCATCGTGATGGTGGAACTCAAGCGTCACCTCACTCTTACCCGCGGTGCACTGGGACACGTAGCTGAGAGGCAATTCGAAAGCCGTTGTGTCCTCAACGTCGAAGCTTAAGGCGTTGCCTTTGAAGACCGCGGAGCCCCAGTTCCAGCCCTTCAGGCTCATCTGCTTCGCCGCCAGTTCCTTGCCAAACGTCTGCTGGAAGAACTTTGCGACCTTATCCTGATCAGAGTCCTTGAAGCCACCAAACCTGTACAGATCGCCGTTTTTCAGAAATACCCGAAGTCCCCAGTCGCCACTCAGCCGCTGCCAGTTCAGCAGCTCGATGTCGGCACCCGGGAACTGTTCCGTTTTGCCCGTCTTCCTGTATTTGAATATGACGTCACGGTCCGTCACGCGCAGCTTTCCGGCAAGCATGGCGCCCCTCTGTTCGCAGAGTGCCTCATTGTACTCGAGGAAGTCCATGGCGCTTCAGTAGGTCAGAACTGACTTGATGAAGCTCCGCACACCTGCAGAAAAAGGAACTGAAATGCATTTCCCACCTGGAAGATGTGACATTGCACATGGTCACACAGGTACTAGCAAAAACACAAGAACATGTATGATGTAGCACCATAATTAATGCCATTCTAAAAACTATATTTTAAAATTACCTTAAATCATGCCTGTGCTTGATGAATCATGAATTAATTTGTCTTTATTCCCCAATTCTGAAACAACTCACCTAGAGCCCTCCTCAAAAAACATCTTGGCATTATGCAGATATTAAAATGCACTAGCAGAGGATTATGACTCCAAAATCAACCAAGGCTTGGATGGGGTATATTAGAAGTGTTCCAAGCCTTGGACATACAACTAGCACTAGGATGATAGTAGTCTCAGGTAGTGGAAGCATGTAACACCAAGACAAAAATCTGAATCAGAGGCATCTTCAATTTATACACAGGGAACTAACAAAACAATTACAAAGATTCAACCCCAACCCTCCTGCCTTTGGCATTTACAGTAGTCTTGCATGAAAGAATAAAAAACCTGGTCAAAAGTGAGCAGAAGAAGGCAATATATATATATATATATATATATATATATATATATATATATATATATATATGTACCTCATGTCTACCCACCACTGAGATAAAAGGCTGAGGTCACACCATTTACAACTCTCAGTAATCTTTGGAATGGTACAATACCTGACCCAAATACCTTCAAATGTATCCGTCAGCACAAGATTGAGTTCTCACAAGACATGTCCATGGCCAAACCATGCAGGGCTTCATTTGTAGCTAAGCTCCATAGCTTTCCCAAGAATTTGGAAAAGCTAGCATGCATTAGAGTGGCCAAAATAACTGAAATTTTCTACTGAAAGGCTGAACATGACTGCTTTATCCAGCTGAGCAGGCTGAGCATAATTTGGATGACTACCTACTGGTACTGCCAGAAAAATTACTTTTAAATCTGCACATAAACACCTACTGCATTATCCATGCTCTTAATTATGTTGTGTTCTTGTGTATGTCTTTCTGCAAGCTATTGGCTCTTTATTTATTAGAAATTGTAAATTTTTTCACAAAACTTTCACTTTCGATTTCATAGTCTAAACTGATGTGTTTGACTTCAAATTTGAGTTTCTGAAGTCCATGGCTGCCAATTTAGGTCCCTGTGCCTTGTGTACCAATGTTACAGTCACTGGATGCCTTATTGTTATACACATATGAAACTGCTGACTTTTGGTTCACAGTTTCAAACTTCAGAGCCACCAGAATTACGCTCCATACTGGCTTCACGTCATTGTCTTGGCTTTGTATTCAGCTTCAGAGCTGGAAACCTTAGAAAGCACCCAATGACCTACTTAACAGTGCTCAACATTTGTATGAGGTTTTGAACCATGATAGCCATCCTGAAGATTATCCAGTGCAGTTCACAGCTCTGTCATCCTAAACAAAGTGTTCCATATTTACCCTGGGTTTTTGATAAAGACAGCTCTCTTGAAGACCTTTGGTGCTGTTCACAATCCTGCCATCCTTAGGACCTAAACCCCTCTAGCTTCTGAGTTACATCCCCACAACAATTGGGAGACAATTTGGGGGAGATTATTCTAGTCACCTTGTAATTTGTGACATAAAACATCATTCAAATCCTGCCCTTCCATAAGTCATGCTGTGAGGCTAGCCTTCATGAGCACAATTTCTAGATATAACAGCTACCAATTGTCACTCAATCAATGGTGTGTAATGTATGATGATGATCAAACCATGATACATTGAGGAGCATATTTACTAAACAGAGAATTGTGCTGCCTAGAGCAGTCTTATCTCATTAAAAAGTATACCAATAGTTATAAGTAAGCTTGATTCATCATATCTGATGCTTGGATCAATATCTTCTCACATAAAACATCCCCTTCAAGACCTAAACCACTCTAGTTACACATTTCATGCTAGCTACACCAGAGCTACATGCCCGCAAAGATGTGCAGAATTTCAGGAAGACTTTTTCATATCCACCCAAGTATCCATGACATCAAGCAAACCATGCCATTCCATTAAAAACATTGCAATCAACACTGAGAAAATAATGATGAGTCATTTGTATCTGGTATTGGTGTGCCATTTCCAGATATTATGGCCACATATTGCTTCCATCACTGATAAGCAAGGTATGATGACATGATCATACAATTTCTTTAGAAAGGGTCCCAAAATTTCAATTTCAATTGTATTATCTAGAACAGCCTTTCATTTCAAAGTATACCAATAGGATGAGTGTGCTTATTCCATCATGTATTAGCTTGCTCTAATATCCTGAAGTGTGGATCATTCTCCTGAACAGCACTTAGAGTATCTACATCCCACCTTGACTATGCATACAGCAAGACAGATGGACAACATATGCCTGGCTGTGGTGTGAAGGAGATCATTTTAAATGGTGCCTCTTCTGTAAGTTTTAAGCCTTACTCAAAGTACAAGAATCCGGTATTTAGAAATCACATTCATGTAATTACATCGGGATGGGAGGCTTCACATTCATGCATGGTTCCTATAACACATGGGGCAGTGGTAAAGCACCAATTTTCTCAGCCCCACCCAAAAGTGTCTTTTGCAAAGCTACTTACGCCACTGGCTGTAAATATACCCAAATTGCATGCACAGCTCTCTATAGTTACAAAATTTCAGAGAACATGTCCAGAGGTCAACAGGAAAAGCAACCCTCGAAGACAACACTGCATCTTCAGCTTATGAAATACCCGTCCTACCTCGCTTTTAATGCCGTTCTTTGCAACTTACTCCGTCTTTATTACGGATATTTCTGCATGAGCCTCCGCGCGCCACGCTTACCCGCCAACGTACCACTCAAGAGCGTTTTCGGCGCGGCGCGCGGTTTTTCTGTTCCAATCCTGAGGTAATTTAAATTTTGACGTCATCAGCTTCCTTGGCCCTCCCGATAAGATTGTACCACAGAGCCGTTTCAGATTCATAACCATGGATAAACAATTTAGCACATCTTTGGAAGAGGTTCCAAATGGCCTTTGAGCTTATAAACATGAACTACGTATCTTGCATAGACAGCGCTAGCATTCAATTTCATTGTTACCTTCATCAGAATTAACCTCCAATCTCAAGGTTGCCATGGTGGTTAAAAAAGTTGCGTGTGCCCACATTGCTGCCTGGTTACCCTTCATGTATTCGTGCATCCATTGCTTTACTTAATACCCGGGCCCATCTCCGTGAATGGCAGAAACTAGCGCGGACCGAGTCACAGTGCTAGCAATGTGCTAGTGATGCACGCGTTATGCCTCCTGTGTGTGTGTGTGTGTGTGTGTGTGTGTGTGTGTGTGTGTGTTGTGTGTGTGGTTTCCTGGAGCACTACTTTTTACGCGTAGATGCCGTTGCTGATCATTACGCTGATACATTCATAATCTAACGATTTCGGTCACAGCTTAAAACTAATGCGAGGTCGAAGGGGTGGATGTGGGATTTACCGATCCCAACCCCACCCGTCAGAATTGATCGCGGCTTTTCCACCGCAACAGTATAAGACATGATTCTATAATCTGGTGATCAAAAAAATTACGCACTTTTGGTTTTTGTTCCGCTGTTGAATATGAGATTTGAGATATTACATACATGAACAGTAATTTAGCAACAAGAAGAGCAGCTGGTGGGCATGTTTGTTACGCGGCCGATACAATTTGTTTTTAGAGAGGCCTTACGTTTGGTGCAGGGCCGTAGAACCACGCGTCAGTGGGACACGTGCTGGGTGCGGTGGTGTGGTGTTATTATGTGTGACGTGGCCATTTTCTTTACTTACAGTTGTCTGTCTGGAATAAAGGGCTTCATTGCGCTAGTGTTATGATTTACCTCTTTTTCCCCTGCGGTGGGATAATGTGTCTAGGAATGCTATCTGGAGGCAAAGCCTCCAATTCCGGGTATGGGGCAAATCTCAGCCATATTAACAACATAGCAGCGACTACCAATACCATTTTATAATGAAGTTGACATTTAGCATTTGGCCGTAATTTGAAAATGATGGCACCACGACGACATCCTTAAGTGTATTGGGTGCCAGGGTTCCAACACAGGGGTGGATCCAGCCTGGAGTTGTTTTTGTTTGGGGGGGGGGGGGACCGTTCGTCGCCAGCTGGCTGGTGTGGGATCTGAGGTCCAGTGCATGGTACCTCTCGCGGGTACCTAGTAGGGGCGCCATTCAAGCACCAAAATGCTTTTTAATGTTCTGTATGCAGTATGCATGTTTACAAAGCTTGTAACCCTCATTTTGAAGTATTATTTTGCTACTATGTATTTGCCATTATGTAAGCTATTATTTTGAGGTACATCTGTTGAGGTAGGTAGACAAACCTTTTATGAAGTTCTGGGAATGTTTTGGGAGGCCAAAACATACTCTCAGAGTTTTTTTGGGAGGGGGACATGGCCCTGTGTCCTCCCCCCCCCCTAGGATTGCCTATGTTCCACCAGTAGTTTTGGACTTATGGTGTGTTGGTCATTCCATGCATTACCATGGGCCTAAAATATCAAGATCATATTTAAGCCAGTGCTGGGCCACTCACAATGCACCCACCTTCATCTGGGCATAATGATAGTACTTGGTTCTCTTGGCAGGATCAATTTCAAAGAAAGGGATTGTGGAGGATTGTGAATTAAACTAGCTATTCAAACCCAGAAATTCTTAAAACAAGTATCACTATCTGAGCCTTGTCTTCCCTTACCATTTGGACAAAAATGCTATGATAAGGGCAACATGAGTAGGTGGTACTCAACTAATAGTGGTGGAGCCAGTATTTTGCCTAGCAGGTGGGCCTCCTAATAGTGGTGGAGCCCATATTTTGCCTAGCAGGGGGTGGGGGGGGGGGGGGGTGGAAGCAGCTCATCAGGACTATATCAGCATAGTGGACCTCCATGTCACTATGGGCAACCTGTTCTTAGATTCAAAAGGCCTTTTTAGGCTTTGGGTTCTATGTTGACACATCATGGGCTTAGTTGTATGTTTTTAAAAGCTTTGTGGGAATTTTAAATTGCCAGAAAGCACAGGGGCCTTTGGCTCCAAAGGGACCCCATCACCTCCAGGTGGTGCTCAGCCCCAATTGCTCCCACCCTTGAATATGCCACTGCCTTCCATCGTAACTATCCAACAGTCAAACTCTCTCAAAATTATGTTGTAATAAGGATGGTCACGGGTGGAAGTATTGCTGCATTAGCTAGAAGATGTCAATAATCAAGATATTTAGCTGAGGAATACTTCTATTTGTGTTCTTTTTATTGTTTCGTTCCATGTTTTGAGACACAATGGTAGCAGGGACCAAAACCAGTTGGGCACTTGTGGTAGCTTGCTAATCTGTGCTCAAATTGATCACCTTGCATACCACATCTGAAAATTGAAGCATAATGTGGGACTTAGTTGTCAGGATGGACCAAAAACCATTGGAGAGGGTCCAGTACTGTGATGTGTGAATAGTTTATAATTAAATGGAATTCATCAGACAAGGAGTGTGATCCATCCTGATGCATTCAACATTTGGGCAATCATCAGCTGCACCCCACCTCTTTTCCTAACCAATGTGGTTACAGACAGGCCCATGTCCACTACCAAATGTTTCACCTACCAGGCACACAAAGTACAGACATTTTTTAAGTGTCTTGGGCTACCACAGTACTCAGTGCACCAATGACCTGTGGCACTGTGGGCGACACCAGGCTCGCCTACTTCAGTCATGTTCCCCACCCTGACAGCCGGCGGTGGCGCGGTATTATAAGGTGCCAGACATGTGAGTGCCTTAATGACCATCGCGAGCCCACTGGTCCGACGAAGGCCTGACATACAGCACAGCACTGATGGGTGTTGTACGTGAGCGAATTCGATGAAAACGTGCCTCCACGCCCCACAGGCTTAGTGACCTTCAGATTCCTGTTAACTGAGAGATCGAGAATCGAGAATCGAGCGAGATGTGCGAAAATGAACCTATGCTAGATCAGGATCAGCGCAGCGTTATTTAGATCCAATCCGATCCGTACCTCAGCCATCGCTCAAATCATCTTATCATTTAGCTCATTGGTATGCCTTTATTGACCGTCATGATTCAGCTCTTCTTGATTTTTACTTTGCTTCCTGCTAAAATTCCTTAGCTATGCAATGACATGCATATGCACTGTTTTTTTATCATTTTTTACTGTGTTAGTCTTTGGTCATGGTCACCATGTAACGTTGGTTTACTGTTGCAGGCGACTTCCAGCCATGTTTCGTGTCACGACATGGAACATCAATGGCCTCCGCACGGCAAAATGCTTGAAGTCTACGCTAGATGATCTGGACTCAGATATCATATGCCTGCAGGAAACTAAGATAACCCGTAAGAATGGAGAATCATAGGTTTGGTGCATCATATTCCATTATCAGAAAAAGTTACCATGTCTTTTGTGTGCAAAAGCATGCCCCAGTGTGTAATGTATGATAAACAACTATGGTTGAGTGGAGGTGGTTTTTGGGTATATTTAGTTTTGCAGTATGCTGTAAATGGGATAGAGCCTTTCCATCGTGCAAGAGTTACAGCATGCCATGCTGTTTTTTTGCACCAAACCATCTAAGGCAACTGTTTCTGATTTCCAGGTGAAATGCTGACGGAACCTCTCGCCATTGTGCCAGGCTATTCTTCATACTTCGACTTTTCACAGCGTCGCAGCGGATACTCGGGTAAGCCTTTGTGCTGGGCTCAAAGCTCAGGCTGGCTACGGTGCTCAAAACTCAGGATGCTAGCAGCTTAGCCTGCACCCGGGGGGCGTCGATACGTTGAGTTTTGTTCAGATCTGGATCTACCGCAATTCGCCACATTCAGTTTATTCAGGAAAATCGCATTCAGTCCTGTCGCATTCGCGTCGCACAAAGCTTGTCCTTTTAGAGCTCGATCTTGCAAGCAAGGGGATGGTGTCCGGCATTACTGACCAACAACGATGTCAGATTTACACGTTTGTAGCCATGTATCACAGGCTATTGTTTGGAAGGCCAAGATCTGGTTGGTATTTGCGCAAAAATATGTATTTGGCTGCTTGAATACCGAGAGCTACCGCATTTTAGTGTAGACCTAAGCTGCGTAGTTAGAATTAAAGTCCGAATGTCGTTTAAAAGGTCAGTGGTAAAAGCCGGTCACCAACCAACGTACCGCCTGAACGTCAGCCGAAACTGCTTCACAAACCTCTCGGTGACTCCGGGCTTCCAGATTACGAAGTCAACCGTGGGGCAGATTGATGAGGTCACCGAGATGTCACGCGAAACGCCCCTGGCATTCCGGCAGATGAGGGCCAGAGTGGTGCGAGCGTGTCTGACGTTCAGGGGTTCACCGCCGGGGCGCCAGGCAGCCCTCCGCCGGGTGTTGTGAGCGGGCGCCTCTGCCGGCCGCAGGTGTTGCCACCTACTGCCGGGACTCGGCCACGCCCCTGGGCGCCGAGACGGGACTGGCCGGGTCCCGGGCGGCGGCCGACGGCGGCGGCCGGGTGGGCGGCTACGACGCCATCGCCGCCGAGCTGGACCCGACGGAGAGGGCCGAAATCGACGCCGAGGGACGCTGCGTTGTCACCCTGCACAGATTGCACTGTCAGGTCAGCTGTTTAGTCGTCCCGCACACGCCACTGGCACGTCAGTTATATAGCGTCACCATATTAACCAGACTCTGCTGTTCCGGTGTCTACACCGCTGATCCGCTGCATGCCCACCGTCTTCTGAGAGGTCCCCACAGACCGCCTCGTCATGTTAGTTCGCAGCTAGCCGGACAGCATGCTCTCGTCACGTCACCAAGCACAGGCCGTCATGGCGGTCAGTGGGCGGTCCTGGTGCAGGCCTCTCCCCGCCTTCTGAAGACCTGCGCTCCGCCGCAGTGTGTCGCAGTCGGCGCCGAGTGCCAGCTGGCGGTGATCAACGTGTACTGCCCGCGGGTGGACCCGGACCGGCCTGAGCGGCTCGCCTATAAGATGCGCTTCTACCGCGCGCTGCGGCTGCGCGCGGCGGCGCTGCGGGCGGCCGGACACCACGTGATGGTGGTGGGAGATCTGAACTGCAGCCACCGGCCAGTCGACTCCTGCGATCCCGGCGACCTGACGGTGAGGGGCAACGTGACCAGACTGACCTGACGGTGGGGGGGGGGGGGGCGCGCGACCTGGCTGATCTGACGGTGAGGGGCACCGCGGCCAGGCTGACCTGACAGTGAGGGGGCACCGCGACCCGGCTGACCTGACGGTGAGGGGGCCCCGCGATCTGGCTGACCTGGCGGTGAGGGGGTGCAGCGACCTGGCTGACCTGACGGTGAGGGGGACATGGCGTCAGGGCCTGGCGGCGAGACGTCTTTGATGTGGTTAGGTGACACCAAGTGCACGTGACCTGGCGACCGGGCGCGGGCTGATGTGGCGGTAAGACCTGAGTGACGTGACGGCGATGCATACGTCACACTGATGACGTGGCAGCGAGATACTTCACTTGAGACACGTCACATGCCGCCGACCGCCGCCTGAGTCAGGTGATGTGAAAACGACGAACGAGATACCCCCGCGTCCTGAAAACTTGACGGCGAGGGCTGCACTCGTCATTCATTCAGAACAGGGAACAGGGATGCCGAAGCAGGGATGCCGAAACAGGGATGCCGAAAGGAACACCAAATCACGTGCATGGCTAATACGTCTCTGTTTAAAACGTGTGGTCAACATTGACTTGCTCAGTTTCGTTGCTGGAACGCTCTGGGAGCTCCGTTATGCAGCAATTTTGATCGTTTGCCCCGACCACGATCAGTTGAGGCTGAGGGTCTCCGCGCCTGCGCCGCAGGAGTTTCGGTCGAGCCCGAGCCGCCAGTTCCTGGACGGCTGGCTGTGCGACCCGAGTCCGGCCGGCGGTGGGCCGGAGCCGGAGCCGGACGACGATCGCCTGGTGGACGCCTTCCGGCTGCTGCATCCGACCGCCGTTGACGTCTACACCTGCTGGAACACGCGCCAGAACGCGCGCCAGCTCAACTTCGGCACGCGCATCGACTACGTGCTGAGCGACCGGGCGCTGGCCAGTCAGCTGCGGAGCTGTGACGTGCTAGCGCATGTGCTCGGCAGCGACCACTGCCCGGTGCGGGCCGCGGTGGCTGGCCAGCTGCTGGCCGAGCAGCGCTGTCCGCCCGCCTGCACGCGCCACTACCCGGAGCTGGCCGGCCGGCAGGTGACACTGCGGGAGCTGTGCGCCCGCCTGCCGCCGCCGGCGCCGTCAGCCGGCCCCCGGCGGCCGGCCACCACGGCGGCCCGCCCGCCGCCGGCCAAACGGCCGCGTTCCGGCCAGGCCACCCTCCTCGCCTTCCTCCGGCCGAAGGAGGGCGTCGCCGGCGCCCCGACGGCGTCCTCGCGGGGCGAGCTCGGAGCGGCGGTGAACGCTGCTGACAGCCAGAACGGAGAGCCGTCGGCCGTCACGCCACCGGAGCCGGCGGAGGGTGCACGGGACGTGAGGAGAGACGCGCTCGCGTGCAGTGCGGTCACGCCTGGAGACCAGAGACAACAGCGGACGCTGGATGACTGCGCAGAGCGGACCGACCCGCCGGTGTCGGCTCCGGGGCGACCCGGCGGGCAGGAGGCGGCTGCCAACGGTCCGGACGCGGCGGCACGCTCCTTCTGGCGGCGGGCGCTGAAGCCGGCGCGGCCGCCGTCCTGCCGCGGCCACGGCCAGCCTTGCGTGCAGCGCACGGTCAGGAAGGCCGGCCCCAACCTGGGCAAGCTGTTCTGGTGCTGCGCCCGCGGTGTCGGCAAGCCGGGCGACCCGGCGGCCAACTGCGGGCACTTCGAGTGGCTGCAGCGCAAGTGACGGTCACGCTGGGCCATGGCTGAGGCGAGGGCGCCATGCCGGCTGGACTTGATTGGTGATGTGATCTCAGAGCATGCTGTGATACCTTTTGTACCTAGCTCGGCCTGTCGTTTTTGAAGTGGTCGAGACGGTTAGTGAAGTTGCACAAGAATACAAGGACGTGTGACGTTCTGACAGCGTTTTGGTCCTTCCTTGCACTTAACTTTATCCTTAATGGTGGCTGGAGGCACGTTTTGGAAATTCATCGGATCGCCTCGTGTATCATACTCGCATCAGGCAGACGGCTTGCCGAGCAGCTACTCGCGTAACTGGTTCATGACATCCAACATCAAAGGCAGCAGATATGCATATGTATATTAAGAAACTAGCTAATCTCACCCTGCGACGCATGCCATCACATAACACCTTCGAATTATCGAATACAATTCAAGCGCGATCACATGACTCGCAAAAATATGCCGATATTATGGAAGCATCCTATTCAAACCACTGGCGGCGCTCCGGCACGAGACCACGTCGACAAGCGGGGCCGGCGCGCGAGCGCTCCCCGTCCCGTGCGCCAGCACGGCGCAATAAACTGCAGAGTCGTTCGAGCTGAGAGCGGGCATCGGCACTGCTCCGGCGCGCGGCAGGCGAGTTCGGTCCCGCGGGATCGAGACGACCTGGGAACGACATCCCCGCCACCTGCCCAACCGTCAGGTGGCGGGACCACAACCGAGCGGCGCCGCGCGCGCCTCTCCCTTCCGACGACGGGCGTCACTACGCCTCAGTATTTTGTAACTTGGCAGGCTGATAACATAACAAACGCCCGCAGCGAGCCAGCGAGCGCCCCAGTCGAATGCGTGTCATGGGCGCGGCTGCGTCACACACTCACGCCAGCATGTCCTCTGACGAGATAAGCACGCATTGCACGGCACAACCTCAGCTTATTAGCGCGATTACCAGGGATTGCGTGGCAGTCAGAGCGGGGCACCTACGCCAGTGGTGCCCTGCTGATACCAATGTCGAACAAACGCACTTAACACCAGAGCAACGCAGGCAGATCCACTGGTGTCTCACCACACAACACGGTGTCCGCGCATATACGTATTTTGTGATAACGCCTGGCACCAGGAGATAAAGTATTGAACGGCCTCGGGCGCACCAAACAGAGCGCCCGACCCCAACAGCAGATCACAAGTCGTGTGCAGGGCGGCACGGCAGCTGGGCCTGCCGCCGCTGACTCCCCGGCCGGGACGTCGCCGGAGCTGCCCGCCCCGTCGGTCACCAGTGCGGACGGTGGGTGGGGCTGCCACCCAGGCCCATCGTCACGTTGGTGACGTCCTTCACGATCATGTTGGCCACGCGCCAGGCCATCTCCTCCTTCACCTGGCAGGCAGAGGTCGGGTCAGCTGGCGCAGCGCGGGACGCCCGCGGCGGCGCGCCACGCCGGCAAATCGCTGCGGGTCAAACGTGGCGCAGAAGTCACATAAAAGTAACAAGTCATTGGCACTAGCGTGAATTGTCTGGAGTTGACATCAATGCCACAAAGTCGAATCAGCGATGCACCCCGTACGCTCAACCGGCTCATTTCTAGGAGAGACATGAGTTAGCCGTGTTTTTTTTGGCAGAAGATTCACGATTTTATTTGCCCCATGACGATACAATTTTTTGGAACTCGGATCCGTATGCATTAGCTCTCATTAGCATGCTTAGTACCTCAAGCTTGCCTAAGGTTCCTGCTGGGTCTATCTAAGGTTAACTGGGTCAGAACATTGTGGTCTTAATATGCTGACGGTCAACACGCACTAGACAGGATCAAAAATTTCCAGAACCTATTGCCAGATATTCGAGATATGGACAACGCTAGCAATAATATGGTTTGGTCGCGAATGATTTTCACGCAGTATTTCATTACTTGCCCAATTTTATCGCCGGACCCGCCGTACGACGATCTAATTAATTTTGTTTTGCCGCCACTCAACGTTCATTTTGACCACAGACCATAAAACAGCAAACGCTGGCTTGCCCGCCGGGAACCTGAGCCGGTGCCCGGATCGGGGCCGGGTGCCGTACCTTGTTCTCGTCGTGCCGGAGCAGCGACTTGACGGCGCGCCGCAGCGCCGACGGCCGGCCCGGGTCCGGCTTCGGCTCCAGGTGAGATTCGTACCGGCCCACGTGGTTCACGTGGCCGATGCTGAGCCTGAGGGTGGCCGACACGGGCGTTACCAGCCGGCGATGGCGGCCGCGGGGCTGGCCGCCACGGACGGTGAGCACGGGTCAGCAGGGGACGAGATCGGCAACTGAGAGCAAGCGCGGCTCAACGGTGTACAAAGGCCACGACTGACAGCGAGCCACGGCCAACGGGGTAGAACAGTATTCGGTCTGTGAGGCCAGAGTCTGCTCACGAGCCTTGAGCTTGATAAGATTCAGGTGCAAGCCTGAATCAGGATCACTCCAAACTTCAGGGAATCGGGATAACATCAAGCGCTTGATTTTAAGCGACAGGATCAGCGCTGATTCGATTCTTGTGAATGGAAAACGACTATACTATACTGTATGCTCGTGACTACAGTTTCACGCTCAAATGAAATGCTACAAATAAGCCGCAAAGTTCACCCTATTTCCAGAGACATGCCTTTAAGTGAGTTCTGAACGTGCCAGATGAAGGCATATTTGCCGAAATGTAGAGAATTTTGCGGCTTAGTTAGTGTATTTCATCCAGTTTGAGACTACAGTCAAGAGTGCACAACAATAATGATAAAGATGTACAATCCAAGAGCGAATCTGTTATATATTTATGGGAAAATAATCCAATCAGCGCTGACCTAGCTTTAATTAGAACTCAGTCGCAGGTGTCGATAAACGCAACTAAATGCGTTTCTAGGACCCAACATTTCATTGCATTCTGGCCTAGGTTGTTTTGACAGTACATTCGTCTTAGAGCACATAAACAATGTTCTTTGCACGTCTCATAAATATTTGAGAAAGTGAGGAAACCAACGCCTTCACGGAAACATACGCCACACTGTGTTTCACGTAAGAGAAATTCATCGCACAAATGTACAAACTCAGGATGTGTGCCCTGTGTTTAACATTGCGAAGTTTATTGCGTCACACACGGAGAAGAAATGTGCCTACATCTTGATAAGGAACCCCGCCTGCTCTACAACTTCTTACAAGTAGTAATTAAGTCGCTCGGATACCACCAATGTCTGGTGTTCTCACAAGGTGTCAACATAATTGGTTGCACTACAACTTTGTCAGTCATTAAACAAACGTTCATGACCTACTTATAAAATTGAGTGTTTTGGAACATTCCCGATAGCTTTCTGGTATAAATTTTTGGTCAAACCGGTGTTTACGGTATAACTCAACCAGCGTTTCCATGGTTAGTATAATTGTTCACACTGGTGTGTCTTGGCGGTGTCCATTCTTTCGGATATTGGATCCGATCACGATCCTGGGCTGCATCCAAGAACGTGAACAAAAAACGCCTACGTATTCCAAAACTATCACTTCTTTGCTGACCAACCGACATGCATAACATTCGCACTCCGCTTAACGCTCTGAAGGGGGTACCGATAGTGTAGCGGTTAAGCTGCGTGTCTGGAAAACCAGAGGCGCGAGGTTCACTCCCCGCGAAGCCCACCCTTCCTGCCACGGTGAGAGAAAAGCGCTATAAAATAGCATCAGCTTAGTGCGTAGCTGATTTATATAAAAGTTCTCATTAACATATAATCTGAATCGCCGTGTGGAAAGCAAGTTTTTACAAGATCGTTATATTTGCTTTGTTTTCTCATGAGAGGTACCGCGTCGAGTCCGAATCGAGTCGAAAGCGAGTCGATCCATGCCGCATTTGCTCGCATACTGCACTCGCAGGTATGAAACTGGTGCTTACTCCAACATCCAGCCGTAATGATGCCCGATATTGCACAGCCGGCGACGCAGCGCGTGTTTTCACCCGAGCTAACGTCAAAATCAACACGAAATCATCGCTGGTGAAGACGTTTGGGTCGGCCAGACGGCACCGTTCATAGCTTTACGAGTAACTAAGCAGGCACCCGACCCCGACGTCGGACAAATACTGACATTAGACACAAATCGTAACATCCCGGACTTAACATCTATGCCGTGTGCTGCCATGCCGTAAAGCAGGTGCATTTTCCGCGGGCCAAACACGTTTATTGCATGCCAAGGCATGCAATGGCGGTATCAAATAGCGGGCATTCCATGCCGAGGATGCGTGTGAGGGTGTTGAGAATGAGTGTTGAACTCATTCCGCGACTCTGTGTGCGAGCGTGTGAGAGTGCTCAGCGCGTGGCGAGGCGGCGTGTGTCTGACTGGGAGCGGCAGCGGGGACTGACCCGTAGTATCGGCGCCGGTGCAGCTGGCCGGGGTCCGGGTGTGACCAGCGCTCCGGCACAGAGCCACCCGTCACTGACGAGCCCTGATCACTGCTGCACGTGCTCACCGCGTCTGTCAGCAGTCGCACCACCATCGTCAGCGGCGCTCGGTACCACTCAGAGTCCCCACAGAGGCGCCCAGCACCACTCAGAATCAGCGCAGCGGCGCCCAGCACGACTCAGTCACCGCAGCGGCGCCAGGCACCACTCAGAGTCCCCACAGCGGCGCCCTGCTCCACTCAGAGTCACCGCAGCGGCGCCCAGCACCACTCAGTCAGTCAGCACAGCGGCGCCCAGCACCACTCAGAGTCACCGCAACGGCGCCCGGCACGACTCAGTCACCGCAGCGACGTCCAGCACCACTCAAGAGTCAACGTAGCGGCGCCCGGCACGACTCAGAGTCACCGCAGAGGCGCCAGGCACCACTCAGTCACCGTAGTGGCGCCCAACACCACTCAGCCAGTCATCACAGCGGCTCCCAGCACCATTCGGAGTCGCCGCAGCGGCGCCCGGCACCACTCAGCGAGTCATCGTCAGCGACACACGGCACATCACAGCAGGCAAGATTCAACGAGTCAGCACAGCGGCGCACCAGCTCGGCCCGTCGCCGCGGCACTGAACGACGCCGGGGCCCCAGGGTGGCTAGTGCTCGGTCAGGACTGGGCCTCAGACACGACAGACGGCGGATGGCCAACAGCGGGATCAATAGCCGTCGGTGGCCCCTTTGTCGACCGGTCGGATGGTGCCACCACAGAGGCAGGTGGGAGCATGGCGTCACCTGGAGCCCATAATGACTCTGTCGATTAATCGACTTCGTGCTGGCAGGCAATGCACGGGGACGAATTGGGCTCTAGGTCACGTCACAGAGCAGCTGACCTCAGTGGATCGCAGGTGATAGCGGGGAGCCACCTGGGGGCTTGATGATGATGATTTGGTGTTTTGGGGCGCATCGACTGCTGTAGGTCATGAAGCGCCCATAATTACTTGAGGCTTAATGCGCCTCATACCACACAGGATCTTCGGCAATACTGGCAATGCCACAAGATTGGTACCCGGGCATTACACCAAAGATGCTACATGACGACAGACAACCACAACATAGAAGATAGGAGGGAGCACAAGGCCTGTGCAACGAATTGTTATACTCCCTTACCTATGAAAGGCACCAATTCCCGGGATACAAATGTCATAATGAACACCTCGCACATTTCGCAATGGTTCCCGACTAATGTTCAAAGTGCACGAGCGTCCCGCCAGGCTGTGCTCACCCGTCTTGTCGAAGGGATAGGGCTTTGCCGGATGTCGTATCGTGTTCACCAGATCCATCGCGTACTTGAAGAACACTTGTGAGTTGAGAAACGCGCTCAGATACCTCTGGAAACAACAGAATATTGTGAGCAAGGCTTTCAAGCCACAGTGCAGGGGCGTCTCTTATTACCTGATATCCATACATTAGTCATCACGGTATCCTGTCTCCCCACGCCATCTGCCGTTCAAACAGGACTGTGCCCATGTATGGCCGGGATTAAGAGCATTCTCCATACCACCCGCTCAGGTCAAGAAAAGTCTCGACATCCAACCCGTCATCCCACCCATCTTCCATTTGCCATGCCGTGGCAGAACAGGTCAGGAAGATTCACCCATATATCATCGGCGGCCGAACGTTGTCAACACAAGGAAACACTGCCCTAATGTCGAACTGAACTTATGGCTCAAATCCAGTACTGACGCACAATTTTCACATTCGTTTGCTTAAGAATACTACCACCCACAGGAAAAGTTCAAACCAAGGCACTCGCCGCTATCACAATCTCTACAACGCCGCAAACCTCCCATCCCCGCAATATCATGAAGGACAAACAACGGCCACTGGATCCGGTACCAATGTCCGTCACCAACCGCCCGCCGGCAGCCCGCCTCACCAGCGAGTCACCACGTCAGTTAACTCAGTCAAGTCAGTCACTAGCGAGTCACCACACAGTCCTGCCAGTCACGTCAGTCACCTGCTGCAGGACGTTGTGCAGCACCAGCATCGGCCGCAGGAAGCACTCCGGCCGCGGCCCGCCATCCCGGCAGATGTTCAGCTCCAGCTCTGTGCGCGTCTCCGGACCGAACCCCAGCGGACTGGCCGCCTGCAGCGAGAAGTACCTGCAGCCGGGCGGCCGACAGCGGAGGCGGGTCAGATCGGCGGCAGAGGTGTCAGGTCGGCGGCAGGGGTGTCCAGGCGGCCAGATCGCCGGCTGGGGTGTCTGATCAGTAGCAGGGGTGTCGGCTCGGCACAAGGGGTGTCACGACAGACATCAGTTCGATAGTGGGGACAATGCCACTTAAAATTAAATGACTCATGAAAGGTATGCACGCTGTTATTCTGAAAAGCCAGATGGTGGCAACACAACTCCTCCAGTCACAAGCTTGTTTCATTTATCACTCACTTGTCATACAGTATCATTGCGTCATTCTGCGTCTGTTCGCCGTCGCAATCGTCGCCCATCGCGTACAGCTGGTCGCGGAAGTTATTAGAAGACAGCCAGAACTCCATGTAGTGAGCGAGACCGTCTTGCTCCATAAACTGCAGTGAACAAACCAAGGATCACAGTACTGTCAGATGCTTATAAATATTGTGCGCTGTCGGCTGCCACCAGTCACATACAATCAAGACCAATCTTTTCCCTGTGCTCAAGCTGATATTTCCTCCCCATGCTGATATTTCCCCCAAGCCCTTTATTTAGATGTGATTACAATCTTTCCTGGGCCTGGCAGCTGGATGGAAACTACAGGTAGGTAAGGACATAACAAACAACACTACAGCAGAGCTCGAAGGTAGTTGACAGCGAAGGAAAAGAAAAAGCGCGAACTGCACAATAAGCATACATTCCAAAACACAACCTTTTGTAAGCATACATTCCAAAACACAACCAAAAAATTCTAGCCTTCTCAGCCCCGACAGTATTCTTCTACCCCAAAAAGAATTGTGAGCTGAAAGGACCACTCACCTCCATAAACATGAACACGACAGTCTCATTGAAGAGGATATCACAGATCTCGACAGCGCTGCTGGTGAGCACGTCCACCTGATAGCACTGATAATAGTCGCTCTGCAAGAAGTCGGTGAGGTGCGCTGCTGCCAGGACGGCGTCGGCGGCCGCCTGCGCGCGCGCCGCCAGCCGGGCCGGCTCCTCGGGTGGGCCGCGCTGCGCCTCAGCCCGCAGCGTCGCCGGCAGCCGCAGCTGCGGCCCACCCTCGCTCAGCAGGTACCGCTGCAGCAGGCGGGCCAGCGCCGCCGCCGGCCGCTCGCCGTTGCGGGCGGCCGGCGCGGCGCTGCAGGCAGGGTCGCGCCGCGGGCTGGACTCGGGCCCGGCCGCCGGGTCACGCTGCGCGCCAGGCTCGGCCGCCGGGTCCCGCCGCGGGCTGGCAGGCGCCGGGGCCGGGTCGCGGTCGGCGGCGCTGGCGCCCGGTTCCAGCTGGCGTCGGATCGCCTCTGCCTCCATCCAGAAGTGCAGGTAGCCGGCCGCCTGACGGCTCTCCAAGAAGGCTGTCAGGTAGCCAAGTGCGCACTTGTCCGAGACGAGGCAGCTGAGAGTCTTTGTCAGACGCTGGCTGATCAGATGCTCCTTCTCGCTGTCTGAGGATCAGGGGGTAGCAGTATGAATAGAAGTGCAGTGAGCAGAGAACACATAACCATGGCATGGACCTAGCAGAAGTATGTAGTCATGTCAGGTATGTGAAAATAACATGAACACATGCTATGTTTGAGACTGGTGCATGCTTAATTTGTTTACTAAAACAAAAGATTGTGTGCTTATTTCTGGAAAAATCATGCCTGTCAGAATATTCCACCATAGCCAAATTTTTCCTGTCATGACCATTTAACTCCCAAGAGCACCATAGATCAAAATGGGGTTCACTGATTTAGCTAAGGTGGAGCAATCCTAAAGGCAGTCATGTAACTTGGTGTGTGTTGTACCATGTTGTACTAATACAACACTAAACACATGTTTGTGATATTATACATATATATATATATATATATATATATATATATATATGTATGTTACAAGTGCCATGACAGAAGACTCCTTCAAATTTGGAAGAGTATATTTATCAATGAACTCTCTCCAGCACCCAACAGACAAATCAATTCTTGTACAACTCTTGAACTATTAGGTGGTGGGCAGTGAACACTGCTGATGCGATTGTGGCAATAGTGTTCTCATTGTGGCTTTGTAGAGTTCCATTATGAGCATTCTATGTGTATCAAAATGAAAATAGGATTTTGTTTTACTTTAATTAGCCATGCTTCATTTGCGGTCCCTGCGCCAAAAGATGTGTATATATATATACCAAAGGAACTGGATTATTGACACTTGGTTTAATAATATGGTATGAAAAATGTGTGATATTATCATTAAGTGCACATTATGGATATGAGTGCAACTATGAGCTTTGTAAGAATCATAACTGTGATGAAACCTGCCATAAATGTAGGACTACCAGGTAACAATGTCACTACACTTTTTATATGACTGCAGCATAGTACAAATGCCTGTTATCATGACCCTTAACATGGCAATGCAAATAAAAAATTGAATTTTGGACCTTCCTGATCTTTTGTCAGGCATCATTTGTTACATCAACACCAGTCCTAAATACCTGTGATAGTTTGCCATTTCCTTTCTTCCTCCTGGATACTTGACAGAAAGCTGGCTTGTGGGTCTGGAGAGCCAGCTCCTGACTTGGGCTGTGGGGTAATGCTCCTTTCAACTGGACAGGAGGAAGAGCTTGACACTGAGCTGTTCCGGGAATGAGCTGAAATCATATATCATCAATACAACATGCCTAGAACCAGCACCAGCTAAGTATGATTGGAGCAGCTAAAGATGATTGTAAATGACTGAAGCCTGCCAGGATAAGTAGCTGACTATGTCTGTGCATAAACATCAAGTCTATCAAGCAATAATGGCATTTAATTCTATAGCTTGTTGAACAGCTTTCAATGTATGCATGCATATGTTCACATCATGTGTTAATACTCAGCAGACTTAACCCCAAACAGGCGCACTTTCATGAAAGGGCAAGACAGAACCTTAGGTGCTTTAAAACCATATCAACATTTTCAATATGTATATACACGCATCTAAATGACTTACTTCGGAACTTTCTCTTGAAGAAAGACATCACAAATCACGCCAGTTAACTTATTTTTTATGCGAGGGCAATGCATAAGAACGCACTATGCTAAACGCAGTGACACGGAGATGACTTTTATAAAGCTTGAGCGGGACTAACTTGCAATATAGCTAATGCGAGCTCCTGCCTTCACCCGCCCCGCATATTCCTCCAATTGCGTACACCGTGTCACTAACAAATACTGGGGCAAATGAACAGCAAATGATTTCATGCCGTAACTTCCTGTGGTATTTACGCAATTATAACAATTTCTTTTCAAGTTCACGTTTTAACGCTATATAGTTGTAGCTCTATGACGTCAATTCTTACCAATTCTCAGACACCAAATAAAATTACGTTTACGGTGTGGTTGTGACAAATACAACCCAGCTTTTTTATTATTTCAGTTTCGGTAATGCTTTCACGCTGTTTGCGTGCCCCGCGGGTATATTAAAAGATTAGAGGTCGCAAAATTTCCAGTGTTGAGGTGGGGCATTAAATATCGTCGAATTTTTCTGAAACCGTTTTATTTGAACTACATGTGAACACATCTTACAGTCGCATCAAATTTGTTGAGGCACCAGTGCTACAGCTTCATATTCATCGTCAGTTTTTCGATTACTGATGATTTTGGTGTGGTCTGACTACTGAACGTTATTTGCTTCACATTGTCTTCTTCATAGACCTCGAATGTTTGCTACATGCTTTGATGACATCTGCTTGTTTGGCTGGGTGGCATGCATCTTTGACCCATAGCTTACCTTTTGTTTGACCAACCATTTGCATTAACAGCAGCACCACTGTCATGGGTGTTCATTGTTATGTGCTTCTTGATTTAACCTGCCTTTTGAATTTGTGTATGCTGCTCTCATGATGAAAACAGGTTGTGGACCCATGATGTATCCAACAGCTAGGAATGAGAATGTGTTTTGGTCAAGTTTTACTGGATGCTGCTTGAGTGGCTTCAGGACAGAATGTGTGGTTGATTCCTCCAACTGATACCTGAAATGTTTTATTTTTGGGTGCTGGAGTCATCAAGAAATTGAAAATTTACAAAAATATTTTTGAGTAAGACATTTTGAATGCCAGAACTATCATGACTTGCATAATGACTTACATTCTCAAAAAATGCTCTCCCAAAATGCTGTCATAGTGGAAAAAGCATATTTTGGTACTTACAGTGCATTGAGACCATGGCACCAGGCAAACCTGTTCTCCTATTTATTTGTATCGCTGTGCTGTTTCCCTATTCAGTGGAAGATGCTGTGAGAATGAGGAGGGTATGCTAAAGCTTCCTGCACGGATAACCAAAAACATATTTTTGGTAGGTCCCTGTGTGTCATAATTCCTATGTCATGGAAGGAACTGTGTCTTTTGGCTATCAAGCACCTGGTCTGACTCACAGCTCACACTCATAAGCAATGTTTTTGGTCTTGCTTGAGGCCAGACTCAATATGTGTATTACTACCATGGTGTTGTGCTTTCTCATTTTTCTTCATTATTAAATTTTGTGCATAATATACATATTTGAATGGCCTGGCAATGTCTGTATCCTTGACCAATGCTGTTGCCTCAGAGCAGAGATTGGGCTATTACTTCTGACCACAGAGGTGACTAAAAGGCAGCATAGGGGCTGATCCTTCCTTGAATATTGCACTTTTCATCTGAGACACAAAATGTTAGATATCTCTGCTTGTATTTTATGCAGATATCAAACAGAACACATTCTCATTCCCTGACCATCCCATCCCTCATTCCATTCACACAAGATGACAGTGACACTAACTTGGCTGTTGTTGCTCTCAGCTGGCTGTCCACGGGTCTGAGTCTCACTGCCATCACAACACTCCTGACAGCCAGCAGAACAGATTCGAGCAGCACAGACTCAAGCGTGTCTTTTCGCTGCTTGGCAGTCCGTCGAGGCGGGGTTCGTTAGTCCCCGTCGTCCGATGGAACGTTGGGTCCGGTGGTCCCACCGGTCCGATGAGATGGGGGACAGGTGTCCCAGCGGTCCATCAGATGTCGTCGGCCGGGTCATCGCTGTGGCCACTGGCCGTCAGCGTGTGCGCTGAAAGCGGTTTGATGTGCTGACAGGGTGCTCGTCTGCTTGTCTCCCGGTGTCGCACTGCAGCAATCACCATGAGTGCCAAGGCCAGCAACGACGTCTTCGTCCTGGGGGTTGGAATGACAAAGGTGTGCCTTATTTCATGCGATTTCTTATTTAAGTTTTATAAGATCTTTATGTTTCTTTTTTCTTGATTTGAAATGCGCATATCTAGCGCGTGATTTCATGCCATTGTGACAGGTGTATCTTGGAAATATAAAGATCGTGCCAATTCTTTTTGTGCATATGAAATACGGTTAGTCATTCGTTCTTTTTTTGCACGGACCCAAGTTTTGGCATTTTCTGTGCTATGGCTGCTAGGAAATCGTGACTATAACGTTTTCCTCGTGCGCACGCAGTTCGAAAAACCAGGCCGTCGAGAGAACTTTGACTATCCAGAGATGGCGTCGGAGGCGGTGACCAAGGCTCTGGCGGACGCGAGCGTCGAGTACACGGCCGTACAGCAGGCCTGCGTCGGATATGTCTACGGTGAGGCGGGCTCGCAGCTCACTCTGTTGTCCCGAGCGTCGATGTGCAGCCTGGCATAGTTGCATGCTTTGGTTTTCACGGAACACAGCTGGTGCAGTTGCGTAGGAGGCCAGCACCGCAGCCAGGATTTCCTGATGGGATCATTTCAACGGAAAAAGGTGTCGGGAGATGATGGTGCCTGACCACATGGGAGGTTTTTGCGCTGCAAACGTTTGCCTGGGGTTACTTGAACCTTCACCCCTACCCCTACCTGTTACTTCAGTGCAGAAAGTAAAAGTGGTGCTGACACCGAAGGCATCGAGACCTTACAGACTGAAAACCACAGAGCCGAGTCAGTGGTTTCGTAGGGTAGCACTAAGAGTCTTAGGTATGTGAACATTGCATGAGGGATTAAGTAACTGGTGGGCGTGCGGTCGTGGGATTAATGGCCACGCTTCACTTTTTGTTGCAGCGATAACAGGTGTCATCTACAGGGGGCTTATCATTCTGTACATGTGTCAGATATGGCTGATAGTTTTTCATTCATATTTTAGTTTTAATCCAGCTTGGTTTTGAGTGCGAGATGCTCTCGGTTATGCTCTTCCTCTGCGCTTGTATTTTACATAGTCCGCATTGAGACCGGCTTCGTCTCATGGGCATTCGCTCTACGTGAAGATCAGACTCACGTGCGTGATATCGGACGTGGAGGCGCCGTCCCCAGGTGACTCCACCTGCGGCCAGCGGGCGCTCTACCCGGTGGGCATGACCGGCGTTCCCGTCATCAACGTCAACAACAACTGCTCGACGGGCTCGAGCGCGCTGTTCCTGGCCTATCAGCTGGTGCGCGGCGGCCAGGTGCACTGCGCGCTTGCGCTGGGCTTCGAGAAAATGCAGCGTGGATCCCTCACCTCGCAGGTAAGCGCGCAAACGTCCCCGATCGCGGCTGTCGGGTCGATGTTCCAGTCGAGAGGATCGCGGCCCGTTGGCTGGAGGTGGCGCTCAGCACCCGCCTGTTGAGCTCAGCGACCCTCGCGGGCGTCCGAGCCGTGAGACTTAACTGGTGCGTTTCAGTTCACTAGTCGCCGGGCCGGACAGCTCCGTTTCAGTTCATGGGCCGCTGGCCAGAACCGTTCGGTTTCAGGTTGTTACTCCGAATTATTCGGTTTCATCTCACGGACCGGTGACCGAGCCGTTTCATCTCGTTTTGCGTGCTGCTGATGGTACGCGTTCCGTTCCAGTTCACGGACCGCACTAACCCGATGGACCGGCACGTGGAGATGATGTGTGAGGTGGCGGAGCTGGAGGCGGCCCCCATGGCTGCCCAGATGTTCGGCAACGCCGGCCGGGAGCACATGCAGAAGTACGGCACCACGGCCGAGCAGCTCGCCAAGATCGCCTGGAAGAACCACAAACACTCCGTGGACAACCCGTGAGCGGTGGCGGTGTCCAGAGAGATCTGGGCGGCCGGCTGGGATTGCCGTGAGAGCATTCTTGAGTGCTGGGGCTCGACTTTGAGGTGTAATGCCACTAAAGTGGGTTGATAACATAGCTGTTTGTTCAAGCATTTGAAGAGTTGTAGTCATGAGGTGTTATTGCTCTGTCTTGCTGGGCTGTGATTTCCCAACACACAATAAAATGCCTTAAACGATCAGCAGAGATGTCGGCTGATGCCCTTCCCATCGCTCTTGCCTCGCCTTACTCCCGCGACTGTCCCTGACCTGCGGTCCGTCCCTTTGGGCTACGTCTGTGGGTGTCGGCGGCGCACGCTGCCGGTCGCGCCCGTCACCGCGCCCCGTCGCCGGCGCAGGTACTCCCAGTTCCGGGACGAGTACAGCCTGGAGCAGATCCTGGCGTCGCCGACCGTGTTCGAGCCGCTGACCAAGCTGCAGTGCTGCCCCACCTCGGACGGCGCCGCCGCCGCCATTGTCGTGTCGCGCCACTTCCTGGAGCGCTGCGCCGGCGCCGGCGCGCGCGCCCGTGCCGTGCGCATCCTCGGCATGCAGATGACCACCGACCCGCCCAGCTCGCTCACAGAGAAGAGCTGTATCAAAATGGTGAGTCGATCAGTGCGCGGGGACACGCCTCTTGCACGACGTGTCTGGAGTAATGAGTGGGAGAAGTCGCATTTCCGTACATGCCTCTCGTTTGGTCGTGCAGTAGGGACAAGGTTTTCTTGGTGTTGTTAACTGGCCGTCCTGCATTGACCAGTGTCGAATCTATTCCGAAAGGCGTATGCTAAGGCTCCATGCTCGGCAGCGAGATCACGAGCTCGGGTCCATGTGTTGCCTACGCATGCAGGCTTCTGACACCTGTCGCGCTGCTAGTTGTAGCCGAAGTGCTAGCGGGGTCCCAGACTTCCCGAACGCTGTTGCCCAGGTCTTGGCGGTGTCGTGGCCTCTCTCTGTACTTTGCCGTCTGCACTGAGGCGGCGTCTCGTGCCCTCTGCTCTGTCGTCCGCACTGAAGCGGTGTCTCGCGCCTGGGACCGCCCAGACGTCTGCGTCCGGTCGGCGGCGGTGTCTCGGGACTCTCGTCCCCTGTCTGTCCCGTGACGCATCCGGGACTCCCCCGCACCTGCTGCCGGTGTCGCGACGGTGCCGATGGTGCCGACAGGTGGGGTTCGACATGGCGCGGCTGGCGGCGCAGCGGCTGTTCGCCGAGACCGGTCTGAGCCCGGCCGACGTCCAGGTGGTGGAGCTGCACGACTGCTTCTCCGCCAACGAGCTCATCACCTACGAGGCGCTCGGTGGGTGTCGGCTGCCGTCCGATCGGAGCCAGCCTTCACGCGCAGCTGTGGCTGCAGGCCGTGTTTGTTAGCTGGGAAAGCACGCTGTTGTTTAGATAAGCTGGTGTGGTTTGTGTGTACAAGTACTCGGTGTGCAGTGGTCCGGATGTATGTATTTTTTTAGGGAACGCGCCGCACGCCATGCACCATTTTGTGAAACGTCAGCAACTGCATTGATCATATTTACCGCTCAGGGACTGTGGCGCAACTGGGTTTTGAATCCTCGCCTTCACGTGAGAGCTGGGGGCGCTGAGCGCTTGGCCATGCCACCTTCGGCCGTGACTGCCGCGTTGCCGGCGCGTGTCCGGCCCAGGCGCGCCTCACGCCCGTGTCCGGCAGGCCTGTGCCCGGAGGGCGGCGCCGGCCGCATGATCGACGCCGGCGACAACACATACGGCGGCCGGTACGTGGTGAACCCAAGCGGCGGCCTCATCTCCAAGGGTCACCCGCTGGGCGCCACCGGACTGGCTCAGTGCGCCGAGCTCTGCTGGCAGGTCAGTGGCACGCCCACCCGTCGGTGGACCGGCGCCGAGCTTCGGACGGCGGCCGCGTCGGCACGATCGGCTACCGCAGTCGGCGGCGGAGACTGAGACGCGAGTAGTCATGGTCGTTGGGTATGTGGCGCAAAGTTGAACTGTCGCCGACGTGAGTGTACGCAGCGCTCTCTGGCGCGGCATCCAGCTGATGTCCCGCCCGAGCAGCCCTGCGAGCCCGCTTGCCGCGCCCCAGCTGCCTGTCGTCGGTTGCCTCGGAGCCGTGCCGTCTGACCGGAGCCCGCCGCCGTGTCTCCAGGTGCGCGGGGAGGCGGAGCGGCGCCAGGTGGCCGGCGCCAGGGTCGGCCTGCAGCACAACATCGGCCTCGGCGGCGCCGCCGTCGTCGCCCTCTACCGACTGGAGGCGGACGCCCGGCGGTAAGCGGCCGCCACCTGCGCCCCGGGTGGCGGACGCCCTGGGCGCGGGCTCCGTCAGCCGGGGCCGCAGCGGTGGATACGGCCGGCAGTGGGCTGGGCTCTCACGGCGGGCGGTTTAGCCGGCTGATCGCGTCATTATCAGCAGTGTTGCAGTGGATGAGCCCGGGCGGCCCCGACCTGAGGCGCGGCCAGCAACAGCCGGATGAATGCCGACGAGTTTTGGGTCGGAAAACGGATCTGTGTTTGGCATGTTTGCGTGAGTTTTGTCTGTTCGTACTACCACTGGTAGGCTCTGCTTGGTGTAACGGATACCACCTTGGTTAGTTATCCTTCAGTTGCTCTTCCCAGAAGTGATGGTTAAGGTTGTGGGGCTCAGGTATTGCTGGTTAATGGGGACCAGCTCACGTGCCGCAAGGGATCAGCCTTTTGATGGTTCTGATTTCTCATAAAAACCGGGTTCAAGTCCTCCGTATATGCACAACACACCTGAACAATGGAAGTCCAAAGCACCAATCATTGACTGAATAATTTCAAAGTCGCTGATGTTTGTTCTATTAGCAGATGATGTTCATGTAGGCATTTATTAAATGCACATGCTGCATGCTTACAGTTCGGTCGCATGCGTTCCCAGTGAAGGAAGCAGGATGCCACCCGCTCCAACGGCCCGCAAAGACGGCACAGGTCTCAAGTCGACAGCCCTGTTTCAAAAGCTGCAGGGCCTCATCGAACTAGACGGAAAGTCGCTGACAGAGAAGGTAGGCCTGAAAAGTGGGCGGTCATTGTGACGTTCGTTGGTGTGTTCTTTTCATCGGCAGGGATGCTAAAAACACGTCGGCTCAGTTACACTGCATTCGGCTGCTGACGTCACTACTTGTTACTACATTTACAGTTTGCGTTAATCTGTAGGGGGAAATGCTTGGGCATTTGCCGCCGAAATATTTAAAATCAAGCACCGAAACTCATGTTTCGGCATTTGATTACATAGCTATATGCAGCAGCAAGCAACGACAGAATTCCAGTGACGTTTTAATGATTCTTCACACTGCTCAAATCACAAACTGAAGCTAAGTAAAAAGAAGCGTGCAATACTTGATGATGGCTATTTTGGGGGGTTTAAGGGCACCTCGACGGCTATGGGCGCGTGCGCCAGCACAACTGAAAATCGTTGTACCCAATAACCAATCACTGGTAACAAAGACGGATGGCGCAAGCTATATATGTTCTGATACGTCAGCTTATTTTACTCAGTAAAACAACATGCTCGAGTTTAATGTGAACTCTTGAGTGGAAAATAACGGACGTTCAGTATGACAGGAACTAGGTTAACGACGCTAGGGAGCCAGAACTGGTATCTTTTATGCGAGATTCGGACGTTTAGCGACATTGCCCATAGTCATAAGTACTTTGCTAATGACTAGCATCTAGCACTAGTCTGGACGATGAACTCATTTTGGAAACGTTTAGTTTTTGCATATTTACCAGCGATTGCTGTGTAACGCCATTTAACCAGCAGCTGCTGATGCGTGGGAGCTCATGTATTTCCACCACAAGAACTCACAATTATTACAAAAAAAAGAAGGAAGGAGCCTTATAATTTTCTCGGTTACATTAAGCAGAACGAAATGTAATTGAAGTTGCCTTTCCACTAGTGCACACGAGGGACCTTTTGTCAACCTTCTGTGTGTTGCAGAAATGTTGCACAAGGGCTTGGACTTAAGGGATGGGACCGAGGTATGGACTGGATGGAATCAGCGTGCTTGCTCACGTCCTTGCTATTAATTCCATGAACATTCTATTTTAAGCTTCGTGTGCTTGCAAAAGAAGGCAAATCGTTTGACTCGTTTTTAGGTTGATTGCAAAGATGTGTCGTACGACACTTAGCTTTTGATCCGTGCAGGCCTTGAAGTATGACAACAAGGGGTTCCCAGTAACTGCAAACCATTCACAAAGCGTTTGTACTTGTCATATACGAAGTTTAGTCGTCATAAAAACACGCAAATTTGCTTGAATTATCTGGAGTGATTAAGCGAACTAAGATTTGACGCGGTGGTTCCGTTATCGCTACGCTTGCGTCATTTGGTCAGTATTCCGGCGCCGCAGGGCTGCTGACTTGATGTCTGCTGCGGGGTGACGTAACTCCCTGCCTGAATTAGCCCGCCTTAGCCTGCATATCCAGCTGATCTGTTCCGTGACGCAGGTGGACGACCCGCTGTGGTTTCGTGTGACGGATGTGGCGCGGCTGTGCGCCCGCCTGTTCAGTCGTCATGTCTCCTGACCCGGCGTGTCGCGGCCGTGGCGTGTGGTTTGAGCGCGTCTGTTCTGCGGCTCAGATCAACGGCTTGCTGGAGTTCCGTGTGACCGGCGACGGCGGCGTGTCGGCGCGCTGGACCGTGGACCTGAAGACGGCCCAGCCCGGCGTGTTCCCCAACAGCCCGCGTAAGGCCGCCGCCGCCGCCGAGCCGGGCCAACCCGCCGCAGACCGCCACCGCTCGCCGATGTCGGCGCACGGCACAGAGGGCATCTACACTTTGCCTTGCTATTTTTTTTATAATGTTTCCGTGTATGCTACGATGTGGTAAATTACTCATTTCAATCCATTATTTCATAAATGCAATGTGCATAAGCTCAATTGAGAGCGCCTCGTTTGGACGCCATCACGAGAGCCTTCTGCAATGGGCGCCCTTCCCGGGCGTCGGTATGATCATGGTTTTTACTTCAATTGGAGTTTTTCGCTTTTATCTTGCTTATAGCTTCAGTGAACGAGGATCATTTAACACGCCTCGGCGAACTGAGTTCGAGTGTCTTTTTTTTAGCGAAATCGAAAGAATGCGACTCAGGAAAGCGAACGAGGTTAAACGTGAATTACGATCCTATGTGGCCCCATCCACATTTAGCGGCACGGTAATGATGTTTGGCCACTAAAGTTGCGGCAATTTGTTGTTTTGTGTAGTTAAAAGCAAAAACAAAATTGCCTAAGCGAAGCAGTCATGCAGTCCGATTTGGAATATGAGTTCGTTTCTTGGTGGTCATGACGACACATTCCACCATATCTCCCGAAATTTGTGTAATATCTGCCAGTAATCTAGCAGTACACAAGGACGCCACAGTCTTGGTAAAATTCCTTCGTCTTAGCTCTTACGCACATGCCATAGCAGGCAATAAATAGTACCGATGCATCGAAATGCATCAAAAGCTGTCATCAGAACTTCCGTAGCTGCTATCATTTATGTAGTGACACAGAAGAACCCTGCAAATGTGTAAAGTACAAATAATCACGATCAGTAAAAGGCGCAGACGGCGACTTTGCATGTCAAGCTATGAACAAATTTGGCTGGGGGTGTGCCCCAGACTTATCAGGGATTAAACAGTCTGGGAGAATGGGCATCACATGGAAGTCGAATGCAACACATTTTTCTTGGCCGTCAGTTTCCCTTTGTTGGGCGGGCGGTGTGTTTAAGTGCTTCATTGTGACAACGCGTATATATGACGTCATGGTTGTGAAGCATGCTCCGTAAGAGTCATTTCAACCATTGGCAAGAATTGGATAATGTTGCCACCAAGATATACGGCAGATTATCTCTTCCCTTTGATTAAACAAAAAATACATTGATACCAAGACACAACTGACTAACTTTTTCGGGTGATTTCATCAATTAAGTTGCGTGAGTCGTCCTCTTCAGCGGCGTCAGAACCGGATTCTGGACTCGGCCTAGCGATAGCAATGCATAGCAAGCACAGCATGCGGACGCCGACCCCGCCACCCGGGTGATCCGATTTGTGGGGTTTTGCTCTAGCGTGTTACCCGGATAGTACAGAGGCGACCGCATCGTGCTGTACAGTACAATACCGTGACGCAGCTGACAGCGGTCAGCCTTTCACATCCTTCTCAGGAAACACACAATCGTCGGTGGTGTTCGAAGCCGCGGCGACTGCAACCGCCGGTGGAAAGTCTGCCGTTGTATGCACGTCACCAACCCGCGGTGGCTTGGCATTGTCTGCGGGTTGGTGATGCCCTAAGAGGTCCAGAAGGTCAAGAAGTTCTGCTTTTGCGTTGTTCACTTGCTTGATATTTACTTGGTTTGGTCCTGTGGGCAGTTTAAGTTTGTTTTTATTGGTTAAAACGTCGCATGAACGCAGGCGTAAAAATACCCGCTGATGGGTTATGGGAAAAAATAGCTCACGTGTGTGAAGTATCAAGTTCTAATGATGCGAAGTCTGCCAGCCGCATCCATTGCCAGGGAACCGGCTCCGTTAGGCCTGAGACCAAAGCCGAGCTTGTCTGGTAATCCTGCTGAACCAGCGGTGCGGCCCTCTAAAAATTCACGTGGGCCTATCCGCGCGCGACTGAAAATGTATACGAAGCCGTGCGCTCCGGCTGCCCTTTTCTTCACGTGTTCCTGTGTCAGTCACAACGTGATTGACGTCAGTCACAGTGTGATTGACGTCAGTCAGAATGCGATTGATGACAGTCACAAAAGGATTTATACCAATCACAGAATGACGAGTGACGATGCGTTCTACCCACGGGGCCGCTTGCCCGGTAAGATACGGTGTTCCGCAGTTCAATAGAGTGGATCCAAATGAGGTCAAACATGAAAAAAGGCGAACACATGTTTCCATGAGGACGTCCATCCTTTTCAGAATCGATCTTTGAAACAAAGTCTATCAAGCAGTCGGGAGCCTGCGCGCTCGCAACCTGAGGGGCAAGATCGCCGATGGCCGGGTTTGCACCTCTCATCAAGCCGAGCGGCGTGGACCACTTTTTTGCGGTCAACGTCACAACGTTTTTTTGCGTTTTAAGCTACATCTTAAGCGATTTCAGCTGGCTGCCCTCTCCTTCCACTCCCTTCCCCCACCGATTCCGGAGCGATGCCGGACGTGGGGCCGGCGTGGGCCGCGCGCCGCCGCCACCATCCGCGTCTGCGGCGCCCTCAGCTCTCGTCGCTCTGTCGCCAGTGCGGCCGGACCTGGTGCTGGAGCTGGACGACGACGCGCTGGTGCGCCTGTTCTCGGGCCTGCTGGACGCCGAGCAGGCGTACCGGCAGGGCCGGCTCCGGTACGAGGGCGACGCCGGCCTCGCCTTCAAGCTGCGCAACCTCACGGAGAGCCTGCGCCAGTACCGGGCCAAGCTGTAAGCCGGCTGGCCGCCGGTCGGCCGGTCCCCGGGGCGCGCCGGCCGGCCGACGCCGATGTTTTATTCACAGGGAAAGTGGTGCTGGTGATTTGCATGGCACGAGGTGCGCTGTGCGCCGCCTGCGCCGCCGGGAGGACGCGCGCCGCGGAACGGTCCGGCTGCGGCCGGTCGGGCCGGGGCGCGTGTGTCGTCACGCGGCTGGCGCTGGCGGTCGGACTGGCCACCTGGTGCCGGCTGTCAGGGGCACGGCCCCGGGTGCAGGGCAGGCGATGTCGTCCACTGCAGCCGCCGGGGGCTGCAGTGCGCCGCTGCGGAAGCCGTGGTCGGGAGATATATCGCTCAGAGAGTATGGGAGGGCCAATGTTGTGATATGCACGTGAGGTGATTAGGAAGCTGGGTTTGCGCGACGTTGTTAAGCCCTGTGGATTGTGCGGGGAATTGGATGCGCAACTAATTGTATATCCGCGCTGTAACGCCCCGCAGAGTTCGTGCAATCCTTGGTGGACAGTGAGAAAGTGATTGGGTGCACAGTGCTGTGCACATTGAGTCATAGTTTGCGTTGTTACTGCTCTAGTGGGCTGGTGGAATCCGTGTCAAGCAGCTTATAGGACCAAGCATATGTGATGCACTGTCTGTAAACCTGGCTCTGTAACCTGCAAGCAAACAATGCAAATTTGACATCTGCAGAGTGGTCTTCAAGCATTTGTATATGCTCAGCCAGGCTGCCTGCATTATTTTACCAGCGCCCCAGCTGGATCAGTGCCTTTGATATGATAATTGTGCCTATTGACATGAGCTATGCAATGGTAGCAGTTACGGGGACCCGGTACAAATAAGATGGATGGGGTTCAAAGACTCGTCACTGGCGCCATCACACACCTTTGCTGCGAATGTCTCAACTAGGACAATACATGTTTTACAGTGACGGCGAAACGTTGTTTTGAGAGGCTCGGCCAGGACGAGCGACGATGATGGACGACGTTTGTATTAAAAAAAGAGATTTATCCGAACCTTTGGAATGGGTGGACTTCTAGGATGGGAGCTCACGCTAGGCAGTGCTTGTTGTGCGGCCCTCGACTCCTACCATCCGACTGTGCAATTCAAACTCGACAGCAGAATTCGGTGGGGAAAGTTTGACCTGCCACAGTGCTCGTCGCGGTCCGTCCCGCCCTCTGACGTCACCTTGCCTTCAGCGCGACCCCTGCCACAGGATGCAGGCTATATCTGTCAAGGGCAAATAGTGAGTGCCTGGAGCGATTCAAACCCGCCTCGCCACCGGTGAATGGGACGGAAGGCAGGCGCTCTAACCAGCTGAGCTATCGGGACGGACATATACGGGTAGTATGTGTGTTTGGAATTGTATTAATTTACACACTCCGATACCGCATTAGCGAATGTAATCAGTGATTATATATGCAGAGCACCGAAACCTGCATAGCGGCAAGTCACCTAGTTTGATCACAAGGTAGGATCACCAAACTACGGCACTAATCCGGCACACCATTACTGGACCGCTGAGTGACCACTGCTCAGTCACTCCACCTTACGCTGGTACTGGGCCGGTACTGCACCACACAACGCCAATGGCCGACCAGCTGACTAGAAATTCGTGAGATCTCGGCTCCGGGAGCCCTACGCGACCCTTGCAGCGCCCTCGGCCTCCTCTATCTCCTGCACGATCGTCTCCAAGATGTGCCGCTTCTCGCCGTCCGAGAGCGGCGCGGCCTCCGGCTGCCGGAGCGGCTCCTGCGGCTCCAGCGGCTCCTGCGGCTCCTGCGCCCGGATGCGGCCCGAGCCGGTCGAGCGACCGTGGTAGACGGGCTGGAAGCCGCCGACGCTGCCCACGCTGAAGGGCCGGCTGGCGGCGGCGCCGGCCCGGCACAGATAGCGGCCGAGGTGGCGCGGCTGCGGGTACGAGATGACGAGCCGCGAGCCGCGGCCGCCGCCGAACACGGCCGTCTCGACCAGCAGGTGGCGCCGGTCCCAGAGCACACGCCCGTCCTCGGCCACCACGCCCGGCCCGTCCGGCTTCAGCCACTGGATCGGCTGGCGGGCAGACAGTGGGCGGGTAGAGCACAAGCCGGAGGGCAGGTGCCCTGTGACCTCTCGACCTGTGACGTCGCTCATTGGTCCGGCCGTCGGGCGCGGGGACAGGCAGCTGAACGGAGGGGAACTCGGGGAACAGGTGAAGTTGACTGAAGTCGATTCTGGACGCCGGGTTTCATTCACGGCGTAGACTGCTGGACCAAAAGAGGTTATTTGCATACACCAGTCGATGAATAGTCAAGGTACGTAGCATCTCATGCACATAAGCATGGCGGTAATGGGGAAGTGATCGCACGTTTCCATCCTGGAACTCTGCTACTGATCGAGTCTTTCCTGCCATGTAGACAAGGCCTGCGCCCGAACTTACCGCGCTTGCGTAGCCCTGTACGACACAGTTGAGCACGATCTTCTCCGGCTCAATATGAACGGCGGCGTGGTGTCCGTACTGTGGCGGCGGGTGGTGGTGACCCGACCCGGGGTACGGGCGCTGGTACGCCGGCGCTGGGTAGGCAGGTCCTCCGCCGAACCTGCCATCGATACCCGCACGGGCGTCAGCAGGTACGCGACAGCGGTTGAGCAATGGGAGACTGGTGATGTTGGCTTATGATGGGTCCGCATATACCTTTGAGTTGTCTCAGAGGCACTTTGTGGCGCAAATCTGGAATGGTTGCCTACATGTCACTGTGTGTTTGATTGGATTTGATGATGGTTACACGTCATAGTTCAGTTATTCTTTATATAAACAGGAATGAAACGTGACTAGTTTTTGGACATTGTGAGTTAGAAGGTATTTTGAACATACTGACCCTTGATAAGCCGCCACGACGTATTGTTTAAACACCGTTTACAAGCAAGTATTGGTTATGCAGCACCATGAGTACTCGAGGCTACTCGAAATCGTGATCAACTTCCAGCAGTCGTGACTGTGACCACTCGACAAAGACCAGGGGCACACATGGTCATGAGCGCCGTTTGAAACTTTAAATCTTCTCAGTAAAGCCAATGCTGGCTTGATAATGTTACTTAACCGGTACCGCATGACATAGTGAAAGCCAGTCATTTCAAACATAATAGCTCAACTCAGTTCAGTCATTCGGCACATCCAGTGTAGTTCCACGTCGCTCTCGAGCGGTATCGGAAATCCCAAGACTATTCGGTGACACAGCCCGTTTTCTGATGATATGCACATACATTTACATCCATGGGCGACCCTGACAGACACCACGCCTGCCGGCTGTGAGCTATGGATTTGCGAGACAAAGGACGTGAGCCCCACGAGACAGGATGCTGGACCGGTCCGCCAGTGGGACGATCCGCCACCGAGCACGCGCGAGCCTGGATCTTGGGCTATCCGCTCCACACCAGGCCCTTCCATGTCACGTGACCATCTACACAGCCTGTCTACGTTTGTGCAAGCGGTGTTGTAAATCAAACGCAGTGCTGCCGGAGCCATCCTGCGTACATTTGGAGGGCGTTACGTCGTGTCATCTCGCAGCTTCTAAGTGCACCGCCGATTGTTACCAGGTCTGCATTTCGTCGATAGCGCATCTTGCCACTGATAATCAAATTAGTCGTGTGGGATAACCGATGCTACGTGGTGGAATCCTATGCGTTGGCCGAGTGACCCTCAGGCAGCTCTCCCCGTTCCGCTGCGGCCGGCAGCTTCGGGCTGCGGCCGCTGCGTGGCGCTGCCGTCCTGCTGGCCTTGACGCCCGCCGACGGCGAGCCGGGCAGGCGCGGCCGACTGCTCGGCCCATGGTGCGCGGAGACGTCGCAGGCCGGCGGCGCAGAGCAGCGCAGGCATCCGTCTCTACGACACTAGAGTAGATCCTCGGGCACGGCACGGCTGCTGGCGCTGACGAGTATGCAAACCTGTGTCGACAGCGACGTGGCTGGAAGTGGGCGCCTTTGAGTACGTATGGATTAAGTGCATAGTCGGCGAGCTGATAGAGCCTCTTGCGCCTCTCAATCTATACTTACTTATATCACATACTCCGTTACTAAGACCATCTTGCAAACGATGCGAGGTAGTTTCATGACATCAATAACTCCGATGCTTTACGACGTGCGCGGTCTTCCATCCACAGCAAGACGTCTACGATATGGCCGCTGCCTTATGGTGTACTTTGTGTGGACGCTGCAAGAAATGAGCAGCATATATTTTCATCAGGCTAATGGCTATCTAGACGATATGGATGCTGAAACTCCCCTGATGTACCGCCAGTACTCTTCACCAAGTCTGTTTTATCAACCACTGGGAAGTCCCGATGCCGTTGTACTTTAGACATCGCATTGTCCTAATGTCGCTTGGAGCCCCCAACCGCATGCGCAAAAACAAAAAGACAAAACACGAAAAATGCGATATGGTCACCGTGGAAGCGGCTTGTTTCCTTGACTTGAGGAGAAAGGTATTTAGCTCCGTATTTGGACTAGAAATGCTTATGTCGAGAATAACCACCCTTCATTGCACCGGTATGTAGCGGTTAACGATATTATCAAGCAATCACTGTTATGCATTGCTTGAGAAGTCAACATTCGTTAAAGAATCAGTCAGATGACAGCGATGCAAAGGTTTGAGTCCAATGCAGACCCCGAAATGGCGCCAGAAGGTGCCGGAGCATGAGGAACCGACATCAGCGCATAGGTGACAGGAATCCAATTAAGATCGGTGGCGTGGACGGGGACCGGACTGTGAGAGGGATTAATGCGGTGGTGGCGTTGGAAGCCTGGGCATTAGAGGGGCCAGTAACGGCCTTTCCCAGAGGTATCTGTCCGACACGGATTTTCACGGATGTGGGTGTAGACATATCCCCGTTATGGGCTAATGATACTTCAAGGTCCATGGCAATTCATCAGCATTGGTTCCATATAGGAGCAGCGAAGGCGTTAAAAGTCCGGAGCCCCAATGGGATTAATGGTCGCGTGCAGGTCTCGGCCCTGGCCCCAACAGAATCCGCATACTGTAGAAACAGGGCCTTGACGTAGATTAGCGTCGGTTGCTGGCATTACATGGTGGATGACGAACACAGTCCACCGAGTGAGGCAACCGCCAAGACTGCTTCCGCTGAACATGGATGATGTTTGGATTTGGTCATCATGGGTTTTTCTCTGACCGCTTCACTACAATATTTCTGTCCGGCATCCAAACACCATGCTTTGGATGATTTCAGACGAACGAAAATGTTAACTCACCACCAGCATGCGAGAAGCCCCTCTGCTATGAAAAGCACATTTGAGACACACCTTCGCTGCAGAACCAGCAATTAAGCTTAGGTCACCTTGAGCGATGTTCGTGGATAATTCAGCAGACTCCACTCGGAGAACGAATGCGGCTTGTCCGTCGCCGAATGATCCCCTTCACGGACCGAGCTGTCAGGCCTAGCAGGTCTGCCGCGTCGCCGACAGAGCTCTCTGCATGGCGAGTAACGCCTGCTCCAGATCCCGGACTATCGGGACCGATTTGGGACGCACCATGTTCCGTCTTTAGACACTCAGGCTTTGTTCAGGGCGGGATAGCCAGCTAGAAATGTGTGAATATCTCTAGGGCCGGCGGAGGCACACCACGGCGGGCCCAGTCCCCTCCAAGCCTAATGGGGCCTCTCCAGGGACGGGCCTTCTCAAAGTCTGTGGGGCTAGCAGCCTAACGACAGCTTACGTCCGGGTCTGAAAGAAGGTATTGTCTAGCCCCGTGGGGCTGCTCCAAGAAAGGTCATATCTTTTTCAGGACGGTTCGAGTCTCATCGAAGACGGAGGGTTTTCGACGGATCACTTACGGATCACGGTTAAGTGTTCGAAGATGGATCGAGGCCACCTCTAAAGCCAGCGGTGTTTCAGTGTTGACAAAGCCATGTGGGGCCTCATCCTTGTCTGGACGGCACCTCTAACACAGATGAGCACTGCCCCGAGGCTGGACAGGCCTCCTCTGCGTCCAGCATCCAGAAGCTTCATGTGGGATGTCGCCTGGTTGCGTTGGCAGGCGCGCTCTATCAGATCCTGTACTGTGCCGCGGGTTTGAGTCTGCCTACCAAATTGGGCCAGATCTTGGGTTCGACCGTGATTACCCAGCCAGTGGTTCGTCGCCCTCCGCCGATCATCGCTTGAGAAATCACAACCGTCGTGGTTCTCATTGCCGCATGCGTCATTAAAAAACACAATCTAGCAAGCACGAAGGGCTTTAAACGTTTGCTAAGCATCTAGCTGTTTGATGTCGCCCTTCTTGATCAATCTGTTTCGCTCGTAGTAGTCCCATTGGCTGGCATGAAACATAACTGATCTGGCCACACAGACACGGGCAAGTCGGCAATAGGGAGACTTGTGAGAAGCGGTTTAAGGAGTGTTAGCTAACATTGTTGCATTGCATGCACTGTTGCGCGTTGTCTGTGCTACGCGAGATCCGAAACATTTATGTTCAGGACCCGCCGGTGATCTGGGCTGGCAACAGGCCTGGCAACAGGCCGGGGTCTGGGCTGGAAACGGGCCTGGAAACAGGCAGGTGTACAGGCCGGGGTCTGGGCTGGCAACGGGCCTGACAACGGGCCTGGCAATGGGACGGGGTCTGGGCTATCAACGGGCCTGGCAACGGGCCAGGGTCTTGGCTAGCAAGGGGCCTGGCAACGGACCTGGTAACGGGCCTGGGTTCTGAACTGGCAACGAGTGCGTTCAAAGTTATTCATGCTGACATGCTCAAACAGCAGGCTTCTAACCGGCTGCCGACGTCATGCTCGGATGCTGCGGGTCGCCACTGCTCGCGGCAGTCCTGAGCGACTCCGTATAACGGTGGGCTGCGTTGGCACGGGGCAGCTCGCAGCAGGCGCAGCTCCAAACCCCGCCGGCCGGGGGGAGCGCCAGGCACGTTTTGCCGGCACCGCCAGATTCGTGCCGGTCCAATCCGAGGATCAGAGAGCCTCGCCAGCAATCTCCGTGACCTCGCGCGCGACAAGCAGGCAGCGGCAGAGTCACCGGGCGAGGCACAGCTGCAAAACGTGACTGGACTGCAGCGTTGTCTGTGCTCGTGCTACCGTATGCGGGGACGGACTTGGATCGCCTGCTCCGACAGACAAGGACAGAAAGAAGTTACGGCAGATCCAGCGGTCAGAGACCATGTGATGCATGGGCTATTTCGTCGGATCTCTACAATTTAGCAATCGTATGTTCAATTGAGTGTCCGTGCGATTATAAACGATTTTGTCATGCGCATGGATCATGAGACCTGCATGACAGTTGTGATAACGTCTATCGCTGCGAAATTACGTAATGGTTTTGGAAACGGCAGGCTTGCAATCCCCATGGTCGCGAGAAGAATGCTTCTAACCGGGAAAACACAATACTTCCATGGGAACAGCTTGTACCAAGAGGCACCACATAGTGCTGTGCAAACCAATGACGGTAAACAATTCAGATCCCACCCATATTGCATCTTAAATTCCCACTAAATCGTTTTGCGAACCCCGATGTGGCACTCCGACGCAAATCACTACTGACTGACTACGGCGGTCTACGGACACGCCTGTAAATTACGCAAGTTGTTGGATGCATTTCATCATTTGCAAGGGCAACAAAGGATGTATATATATATATATATATATATATATATATATATATATATATATATATATATAGTGCCTGAAGCATTCTTTTCTCTTTATATATACCTATGCCTATATATATATATATATATATATATATATATATATATATATGGTGCCTGAAACATTTTTTTCTCTTTATATATACCTATGCCTATACATATATACATATATATGGGTACAAGTATATATAAAGAGAAAAAAATATATGCTTCAGGCACTTCATGAAATGCCACAAGAACACTGGAAGTTTAAAATAAAATCTGATCAAACTGACAGATTAGATAACCGCAGCCGACTGATAAACGGGCATAACTATACATGGCCGTTTAGGTTTGATGTTCGGTTGATTGACCAATATGTTTCATTGTTCTTTCGCCTCATAGGATATAATGAACTGTAACACCTCCTCATACGTTGACCATGTGGTTCTAAGCTCGTTTTTAGTTCATGACTCATTCAGAGTAAGTCTTCAAGATGGCGTCGGCACGTCGAGGTTTGTGCCGGTAGCCACCCCGGCCAACGACGGCGATTGGAACGCCGTGTGTTTGCGTTCCGCTTCTGGAACTCAAACCCGTGTGCCTGCCACGTTAAACATTCAGGCGTCCGAACCACCGAGCCACGCTTGCCGGGGTCGGTGCAAATATAGCTGCGTCGGTAATCATATGAAAATCAGTGACCAATAAATCGGGAGCTTCAAATGACTGAGCGGTCTCGATTTTGCCCGGAATGCCGGTTGTGCCAAACGCCTATTTGGCATTGGCATTTGGCATAGCATTTAAGCGTCTGCAGTGATCGAGGGTATTGTCATACGGTACAGCGATGAATTGGGCCCCACTGAAACTAATGATTGTGTTGTGTCCATTATGTCCTGTTGTGAATGCGTCGTCCATTTACGGGCGTGTGTTCTAAAATGTTGCTATTGGAATCGACTCGGAAATCTTCAAAGGTCGACCGGGACCAGAACGTTTGTGTCCGACTACACACTCGATTTCGATAACGCCTTCTTGCGTCGAAATCGACGTTTTTCACAAATGCATGATGCGTCAAGTCTGACTGGAATTACGCGTTATAGCGGAATGGGAATTGACTCCGTTGACGTGAGTCCGGGCCTAGCACTGCCGCCGAGGGCCGGGGCCGGACCTGCTCACCCGAGCTGCTGCGGCGGGTACGGCGCCGTGAAGTCAGCGGAGGCGTGCCGGGGCCGCACGTGCTGCTTGTCGGGCGGCCGCTCCCGCTGTGCCGACACGGCTGCCGCCAGGAGGAGCACGCCCGCCGGCCGCATGATGCAGCACTGGCGGCGGCGGCCGCCGGCGGCTCCTTATCGCCTCCGGCGCTCGTGCCGGCGGCGCCCGCATCCCAGCGCCCGCACCCCCGACCCGAGAAACGGGGCCAGCCCGGCCGGCGCGGGCGACGTCACCGGGACAAGGACGCCCCCGCGGACCCGCAGCTCCGGCCAGCCCGCTCTCGCCCGCCAGCTGCCAGCAGTGCATCACGGCCACTGTAGAGGTGTCTCTGATTGGGAAACCACTGATGCCAGGTTCGCCAATTGCAACGTTACCGTCATGGTACTACGAATGCCTCATTAGGCCAGAAGATGCTGCTCGGCACACATTATTTCGAAAACTGATTAGAGCTTAAATCATAATCTTATCATGATCACAATCATGATCAATCATTGTCCTTTATACGAACTTTGAGTACGGCTTATTGATGTTATGCATAACAAACCGAATGAAGATATGTTAATATAGTGATTTTTAACGTGTATTGTCTGTTTATTAGTGTACGTGTCTCTTGTTATAATGCAGCTAGGATATTATCATTGTCTATTAATGCGTCACTAGCGTTGAAAATGCCAGCCGGAAAGTCAACTGATCTCTTTGCGATTGCATACGTAAGCAACGCTTAACGGTGCGTGTAGGGCGTGTGCGCTGATATCTCCTGGCATACTGCAGGCTGATAATCGTCAGTGTATCGATGGCGTCAAAATTAACATTGAAAATGCCATCGGAAAACGAATCCGATCCGCATGTAAAGGACAGCATGAATATGAATATTAAAAAAGCAGCGAGAAACTTTGCCGATTCCCACGTCACAGATCGCATACACAGACCGTATACACGGTATGCCGCGTGGGAGGCGTGCGTGTCGCCTTACGAGTGCGTCACTGGCCATGACACCCTATTCCTGGGAAGCACGGCATCCGGTGCATTGACTGCGGCTACGAAGTGCAGTGCTGCACACGTCGCGGGCGTTACTATTCGTCCCGCCCGCCCACACCTCGCTCAGCGACGTTTGTATCGCGGACGAAAACGTAAGACGTGCGCTTCTGCGAACCACCTGCCGAGCTTCCTGGCCAAGCCGGATGTGGGGATTGCAGTGAGCGACAATTTCCCGTGTTTACCAGCGGCGGTTTCCCGAGAACCATTGTCTGACGCCGTGGACCGTGGCGTGACCTTGGCCATGGCTGGACGACGTTAGTGAGTTACACACTGCGAGGCTTGTTTACAGGTTATATATGTTTGCTTCCAGGGCCCTGCACCGTTGCCAGCTATCGGCCGCATATAGCTGAAATGCATGTATACGTAGTGTGATTTACATGGCCAGAAGGGGCTTGGTTGGGCCATTTTGTGAAGCGTGTATTTGTGCGGGTGGAAGGAGGCAACCTATTTTCTAGTTTACCTTTGCGTGCATCGCCACAAGTTTAATGTTACCCTTCCACGATCAACGGAAGGGCCATGCCATGTTCCGTGTTTCCTTTCCATTCCGTGCAGCCCCGCCCATTTCTATGTCATGCATTATCAAGGCATGACTGTGCTGACTTGATTTGCAAGAACTGCACGGCTCAACGTCTCCCTCCTCTGCAGTTTGTTGCCACAAGTGACTCCGTTAAATATTTCACTGTAGGTGGGTCGCATTAGTAGATATCGTGCGCTGTAATTGGCGACTCCGCTCGGCAGTCTCAGCGCGGATAATGATCGCAGGCTCATCCTGAGCCCACCGCCGGCTGAGGTTTGGATCATAGCCCGGCGCAAGCTCTGCGGGCTTATCTGGTCAGGACCGTGTGGCCGGCTGGAAACATGCACAGCCGAGGCTTAGCCCGTCGTTCTTTACCCGCGTGCGCACTCAGAGCGTGTTGCCAATGCCGTAGTTATGTTTTTTTAAGATTAAGTTTCTTGGACATCATGCGTCATCTGTTCAGCCTCGGGATAGCTGGGTGGTTGCTCGAGATTATATGTTTTCGACATTCGCTGTGCTGTCTCGTGGGTGCATGGAAAAGAGCAGTTTGGCGGGGAAGAGGCGTGTGGATGACGCATGGGAAAGCACGAATTTAGCCGGTAGTAATAGCTCGTAATTTAGCCCGTAGTCAGATAAATGATCGAACCTAGACCTACTAGAAGTGACTGGAAGGGAAGAGATCAGGATTGTTTTGAGTTACTGCATGTTTTCGGGGAGCGGTTGCCAGATGATTCACAACAAATTGGTTGCGCAAAATGACCAGCATATTCAGAAGTATACGTAAGATCGACTCACGTTATGATGACCTGCGTGTTCCGAGCCGATGATAACTTCGTTGCAATCTGTCACGGCAGTGGAAAGGTGAGAATCCCAGATGGTGAACGTGCCGAAGGTTCATATATTACCCCATCCACGCATACCTGGAGTTGATATGTAGAGGTACTTTAACCGACCCCAGTCAGGACCTCCAGTAGTGGTGCCCAGACAAGGATAGCTCCCGACAGGTCGTGGCAGGTCGTGAAAGCTCCCGACAGGTGGTGACAGGACGTGAAGACTCCCGGCAGATCGTCACAGGTCGTGACAGGTCGCGGCAGTTCCCGACAGGTCGTGACAGGTCGTGACAGGTCGCGGCAGCTCCCGACAGGTCGTGACAGGTCGTGGTGGGTCGTGGCGGGTCGCTCCGGTAGGTCCAGGTGGCGCCTTCAAATGCTGCTGAGTGCCAACACTGGGTGAATGTTTGATACCGCATAGAACCGCCTCATTGCTTACTGTGCGACCCGGTTGCTTACTGTGCGACCCATTGCTTTCTACGCGATGCCGGACCCGGCTGACTTGTTGCCTCTGTAAATGCCGCACCCTGCAGTGCACAGCAGTGCACGGGTTACGTCGCTGACCCGGTGTGTTTCTTGTGCAAGCTGTGCTGAAGGCCTTGCCAACGGGGCTAAAGAAAGCGTTGCGGATCTGATTGAACCAGGAAAGATTCCACTTGGTGACCTGGGGCAGACCTCCTTTCAAGAGGATTGTACGAGTATCGCATTGTTTTCTGCGTGCTGTTCTTAAGAGGATTTTGTGAACAGCTTGTCGGCCCTGCCAGCCTCACAGTGGTTACGCCCCGAGTACTACCGTTTGCTGGACGCATGCCTGGATTTCCCAGCGACGGCGCGCGACGAGCCGGCGACAGATCGGGGTGTGAGAGTCCAGCTCATCAGGGCAAAGAACTTCGTTGTCGCACATCAACTGTAGCCAGGGCTTCTGGAGCACACTCCTTACCCTCACGAACAGCTCTTGCTGAAAAATATGTCCTGTCAAGCTCCTGACCCGGCTCCCAACTATCGGGCACGTCGCCACCTAAGCGTGATGCCAACCCGGCTAAGCAGCGAGCCATGTCATTCATTTCAACATATTGAAGTCCTCGATTTACCAGTTTCAATAACATATCTTGCAAAATATATCGAAAGTTTTGCCGCAGAGGAGCTGGTATGATTGACCTCAAGCTGGAAATTGAGCTGTCTTGAAGTGAAAAAACATTGCTATTACAACAAAATGGACATTTCGATTTCCCGTCACGCAAAGTTTTCGAAGCGAGACTGTGCCGAAGTGAGACTCAGATCTAAGCGTTTCAGCAAGCAGAAAACCCTGTGGTAAATCATGGTGAAATGTGATGATTTGCATTCTGGGGCGAGCGTGCTCGGCGCAGGTGCTCTCCGTATTGACCACTGTGATATGCAGTCAGGTGGTATTCCCCTCGCTTGTGCTTGAGGTCATCACTCATAGATCTCACTCGCAATAAGCTGCATTACGTCAACAGTCATGTATTGCTCTAAAAACGACGTACAGGCGCTGCGAGGTGGCAATGCATACTCCACGGTGCGTATTATATTTCACCCGAGTTAAAACACCAGTCCACTTAAGAAATGGACGATCAACGCTTCAACCGTCCGAGCGAAGGCACATTCATGTTACTCCCTTGGAGCTCGCGCGGCCGATATAGCTGTACGTTTAGCGACGCTGTGTATATCTTACGTCTGTGACGAGCTCGCGGTTCGACCAAGAACGAACCGGCATAGGGCGCGCCTCGTATCACAGCTCAGCCCCAGACGTCGAAGCACGCGCGGGCGGAGGCTGCAGCGTCGAAGTTGACAGGCGGCCGGCCGACTGTCGCTAGAGGATGGCTGAGGACTGAGGACTGAGGACTGAGGACTGAGGACTCGGACACTCACCGAGCACCGCCGGAGCGGGAGCGAACGCGGCGAGGCCGGTGCTCCAGCGCCGGCGCCCGGCCGTCCCGAGCCCAGACGATGTGCGTGCCTACGGCGCGGCTAGCGACGTCACGGCCGACCGGCCCGGTGGTGCTCGGCGGCCGCTCCCGACCCAGTGCACCCCCTAGCTGGCCTCAGGCTCAACGACACGGCCCCAGAAGAGCGGCACGCCCGTCTTGTTGTCGCGGATGATGAAGAGGAACGGCCGGTCGACGCGGAACTCCTTAGCGTTTCGGTCGCGGTTGACCAGCGTGGTGGTGACGGCGGCCGCCTCGGTGCCCGCCTCGTGCACGTCGATGACGGCCTGGTGCAGCACCTCGCTGAGGAAGAGCTGCCGGTCCGGCGACATCCGGTTCAGCGCAGCGCGCGACTCCTGGAACAGGTCGGTGGCGCCCATCGCCTGAAGTGCGTCACGCAGCGCCAGCGAGTGCTCAAGCTTGAAGCGCGGCAGCCAGACGGAGATGTTCACCAGCTGCATGTCTTCGAAGACGCGCTGGAGCCGGCCGCCGGCCAGGCTCCGCTCCATCCGAGCCAGCGGCTTCTCACCGGCTTCATCCGGCAGCATGATGTACATGGCATAGTCGCCGCCTTCGTACGGCAGCGCCAGCGCCTTCATGCCCTGCGACGGGTAGTTGACGTACGGCACCTCCAGCTGCGCGAACATCATCGTCGTCTTCGTGACCCTCTGCGCGTCCGGGTGGAACCTCAACTTCCTGGTCAAGCTTGGGTCGAACGGGAACTGCCAGGAGCTGTTGAAATAGACGACATTGGCTCCAATCATGCGTGTGTTGCGCGGCGGAGGGCTGTCCAGCAGGCGCGGAATCTTGCCGTTGGTGTTGTCGCCTACCCACTGGTTGATGCGGCGCTGGGCCACGGCCGGCTGCTTGCCGAATTCCAGCTGCTCTACGCCCGCCTGGTAGAAGTCGCGCGCGTCGCGCATGTAGCGCTCCTGTATGGTGAACCGCGAATCGGTGAAGATGCGGTTAGCGATCTGGACGTTGATGCCGCGCGCCTCGCGACGCAGCGAGGTCAGCTGGATCCCGCTCTGCTGGTGGATCAGCAGGTCGTCCATCTCAAACGGGTACTTCAGCACCACGCGCAGCTGCTCGTAAGTGTTGTCGGTGGAGCCCAGCAGCAGCATGTTCAGCACGCTGACGATGGAGAAGGGCGACATTACCATGTTTCCATCGCGCAGGCGGAGGGAGGCCAGGTCGGTGGCGAACTCGATGATGGCTTCGGTGATGGTGAAGCGGTCGGCCGCGCGGGTGGCGGCTCGCTGTGGCGGCACCTGACGGCGTTCCCGGGCCGAGCTGGTCGCGGCCGAGCAGCCGAGAGCCGCCAGCAGCAGCAGCGCCGCACCTGCAACGGAGCAGAGGCCGTTCAGCGGCACGCGTCACCGGCCGGGCCCGACCGGCTCATGCCGCCCCCTCACGTGTCGGCACTGGCAGCCCTGCACAAGCCGTGATTCCCTCCCGGGGAGCGCTCCTCGGTGGATCCGCCTACAGCCAGATTCAACGGTCACGGAAACTCTAACCTGGTGCACGCGGTGGGGATGGGTTCCGCAGGTGCGCCGTTAGCATGTCAGATCGCACGTGGGTAGGCATTTAAAGGTTTTAAGGTCAGTTCAGTTACAAGGCCTCTGCTTACATCAATGATCCGAAATGCTCCATAAACACAGCTCCAAACGTAAAGTTGTATGACCATAACCAACGCTTGCTTGATAACTTCGCTGAACCAGCACTTCCTAGTACATTGAAGGTCGACCATTGCCAGGATAAGAATTCTCAGCTCATGGTGCCGAAAAACCAGGAACTCAAGGCCCTCCTTGCTCATAAGTGTAACTCCTGAATCCCGAAGCGTTCAACGGCGTTGTTCGTTTCATCTTGTCATCTATCTGGCTAGCTTAAGTTTTATAAGCCGTGAAGGTCTTTGCCAGCTACCTACCGGTTTGGGATTTCCAGCGCCCGGAGCGATAAAAAATCCGCCAGCCGACCGACGAGGGCCGAGCAAAACATGCCCAGGTGCTCTGATGCGGCCCGAGCAATTTAAAGTCACCGGCTTCGCATCACTGCGCCTACCCGGCCTCCACATGAACACCCACGATTGTCAATATCCGCATGCCACGTTCGTTTACCCGGCCACGTCTTACTTCCCCACCTGTAATTGGCCACCGGTCTCTCACCTTGGTGTGCCCGTGCGAATGCAAGCAGCGCTCTCCAGCGGTGTATGTCAATCTCCCATTGGGCCCCGCAAGCAAAAAACCGGTAACGCCTCCTGCTGAAGCGACGGCTGCTTGAAGCCCGGGCTAGGAGCGAATCGCGTAGGCGGTGCCGCCACGAGACCACCCACTTTGTGGACACTGACACAGCCCATGTACGGTGGCGCCGGCCGCACCGACGAACGCGGCTCACCTGGATTCATGTTTCGGTAGTTTTGCACTTCCAGTAGCGTTCCGTCTGTCTGCGCGGGCACCTGTCTCCAAGCTGCCGCTGCTCCTCTGCGCTCCCGCGGCGACCTCTGGCGGCGCACTGGCGCTAGACGCGAGTCGCGGCGACCTCTAAAGGCGGCCGCCGGCGGCTCCGGCGTTCGGGTAATTCCAGTTCTGCTCGGCCGCTGCGCGCCTGACGTCACGCGCGGCCGGTGGCGCCTCCGGCGGTGTCCCGTCTTACTGCGCCAGCGCAGCCTCGGCACAGCCGGAGGCGCCAACAGATGACCTAAATCACGACACTGCACATGCCTGCATGGGTCAGCGGGCGGAGGGGGGGGGGGGGGGGAGTTCGGTGGTCAAACGGAACACTGCGGGGAACTATCGGAAATCAGCTCGAAGCTTTGCATTTCTGTGATGGATATGATCGGTAGTTAGCGCGAAACAACACATTTCAACAGATACGTTGGCTTGAGTCTCAGTACATGGGCCCGAAAATCTAGGTGGACTTGATATTCATTTTGTGGTTTCCCTACAAGTCGAACGTTGTACCTTGAGCAATCCAACTATGTATATCCGATCGTATCCAAGATTGTAGCCTTCTCCGCGATCATATATATATATATATATATATATATATATATATATATATATATATATATATATATATATCCGTCGACCGCAAATTGACCTGAGTTAGTTGCCCCCAAATTCCAACGAAACATATCAAAGAACGTATCTGTCGCACAGGTGCCGAGGGAAATCAGGACCATTCTGAAGTCATAGATGCAAATGGATGGCCCATGTGCCGGGAAAGGATTATTGGGAATAGGGCGGCTGTCATCATCACTCAAGTATTTAGTATTAAGTATTTGAAGTATATAAGTAGTGAAATGTTTTTGCGCATGAATTCCTAGCTGGCTCTGCAAAGACACTTCAGCGGAAATAATGTGAGATCAGTGATGATAAAGATTGCAAAAAACCTATTTCGGACAAATCAAACCGTGTACCGGGGCACGCCAGGAAGTCAAATAATTACGTCTTCCGATGTCATCAGCAATCAGACTGCGATGAAGCAGACGACTTGATGATGCGTGAAACACAATCGAGTGTGGCGCGACACGCCGAGTTCGGTGGAGGCCGCGGTAGTATCCTTGCCGAGGCGGAACCCAATTCAAGGATGGTGCACGCGCCGGACCATTTCAAACACGACAACCGAAACGATTTCCAGCGGGCGTCTTGATTTTAGGGTAGACGGTATTAATTCGAACCATCACACATCCAGTACATAGCAAACCGAAAATGGCTGCATAAATACATGCTTAAAATGGTAGCCTTGCACAACTGTAACTATTGTTGTAACAGCAGCCTTGCACAACTGTAACTGTTGTTGTCACTGTAGCCTTGTACAACCGTAAAATCTGGGTCCGGTCGGTGGACATGAACAACTGGGTACGTATTCACTATGCAACTGGACATACTTCCGGACAACATGTCGGACATGGGCACGGCGGTGTAAACTGGTTCTGGATAACTAAGCGTTCAGCCTTCCGTCATGAAAGGAGAAAGGTTCGATTGCAAGCAATGATCGCGTCAGCAAATAAACAATGCACCGTGCACTGAAGCAAACGAGTGCACCGGGTCAATCTGGCGGCACTGCACGAAGTTACGGCGTGAAAAGCTGCGCTCAGCAGCAGCCTGCAGTAAACACACGAACAGGTAAGGTTCAATGGCCACTGTCCAGAGCGGGGACGGCGGATTAGGAGAGGACAGAGGGACACATCCTCCAATTGTGAACAAATTTAACGTTCGCCCTCGGGTATTGCATGACAAAGAATGGGTCGATTTTGCCCCAACGAGGCTCTGACGCCACTGACTCGTGAGTCACAAGCCTGTGGCAGAATACACTATCCAAGGAAGGCAGTGGCATCACAACACATATAACATGAATGGCGTCATCAAATGCAATGCATTTTCTGTCGTTTGAGCATTGTCCAAAACGTAAGCGCTCACTTATCAACCTACTTTATTTTTTGCTCATTGGTTTGAGAGTCACACATGTGTGAAGCGCAACCTACAAAAGACTTGATTAAGCGCATTTGGATCCCTCCGCCCAGAGACTTGGAAATTCGAGTAATTCCGATGAAATGAATGACATGAATGCCTGAAAAATTGTAAATAAATAATGGCGTATGTAGATTAATTTCGCATGAAGAATTGCCAACGCCAAGAAATCAGATAAAAACAAATGCGGTACGAAGAAGTGCACATGCGAAGACGTACGATAGGAATAACTGGTACACCAAGGCAAGACCATTCACACTGAAATGGTGGGAAAACGTCTGGATTGCACAGAAATCCAATGTGTTTGGCGCGAGAAGTATTACTTTCATTGCTGTGAAGCATAGCAATGAATGGCAAAGCTTGTTTGGGCCCAACAATTTCTTTCCTTTGAGTTTGAAGGGTCATACTGGGGGCAAGACATCTATTATGATGCTGTGACTGCGCCACCATTCAAGGAAAGAACCGTTATACAGACCTCTTACAGATCATCATTTAAACCGTCGAATGCCACAATCAGATTGACTTATTACAAAAACAGTAAAAACCCGAAGCGAAATCAGAATGCTTTGTGCAGCTCTGCCCGGCTGCCTGTCCAGGCCCGGCCGCTCCGTGCTACAGGACTCCGAAACATTAACAATACTTACTTCATGAACGCGGCGCTGCAACGTCTGAGCAACATCCGTGCACTGCATGACTGCTTCCTACGAGACAAGAACTCGATAGACATCAGCACGTCCACCTCCGCCATGAAGGGTTCTCCCATCAGAGCATTTCCCACGCTAATGCGAGGCCTATGGATGGGGTGAGGTCTACATGAGATGAGGCTGACCGGGCGCTGACCACCTCCCCGTTGAAGGTACAAATCAGTGGTTTGTGGCTCGATTCATGGACTGTCAACAGCAGCGCGCGCAAGAGTTCCTCACGTACCTGCTGGAGGCACGGGAACGTGAACGGCGTCATATACCAACCCACGCCCGTCACCACCCGCATCCATGACAGCCTCAGTGCCAGCCAGAGGCCGCTGGAGGTCTGGAAGCGTTTCCTGTGCTTGCGAACTCGAAGTTCGTTGACCTGTTCGTCGGCCAGCTCAAGTCCACACTGCGGCGCACGGTGTGTGGCCACGCATCCATGGCGGTTGAGCCGTTCTCGGACCCGAGCCTGTCGATCCCATTCATAACGGGCCAGTTGCAACTGCAGAACTGCTGTGACATTTCTACCAACAAAGGGTGCTTGACGGAGAGGAAAAGCCAACGTGTTCCACGCGCCAGAAGCGTCGGAAGTGCTCCAAGAACTTCATGATTCAGAGGTTCCTGCGTGTCTCCGTTGCTCACCTGAAGTGCTCCTTGCTGCGGCAGAGTCAGTGCGGAGACAAACTCAGTACCACAATAGACTTCTCCACCAGCGGCCCGGACCTGTCGCCATACTCTGTCGTACCGGGAGACTGGAGGTGCAGCCTGTAAGACGTGACACGCCATTCCGCCGTGGCGCATTCAGGCCACTACGCGGCCCAATGCAAACACCTCTATTGGGACTCTGGCATGAGTACAATGACTTCGGATTCCAGCCCGTTCGTGTGCGCTGCGCCAACAGCTGTGGGGCACACATGCTGTTTTTCGAACTGTTCAGTCGCTGACCTGGTGTCGACCTGAAAGTTAGTACTCGAAGGACTTCAAGAGAATTTCCCACCTCCAGTCCAGCTTCCCAATCGCTGTTGCAAAGCTCAGTTACTCCCATGGTGCGGAATTCTGTACGTTCAAAAAGTGACAAGATGTGATTTTAAACGAAAGCTGAAATACGCTATCACGACGCGTCAAACATTGCAAGTAGCTGAGGTGGTTGTGGTGTTTAAACAAGCCCAAACAGGAAAAACTTGTTCAGCAGTGGACGTACTAATATGGCCGATCCTAAAATCATCATACAAAAGTTTGACAGCGACCTTTCGGAGCTGAAAAATAACACAGTCATCGTTAAATTTAGACGAAAAATCCAGGAACTATGCGTCTTATGTGCAGCTGCTAAGGTTGCAGCGGGCAGCGAACTGAACGCCAAGGTGAATAAAAGGTTGGCTGGAGTACACCAATAAAAAACGCAAGAACAAAATACGAAAAGAAATGCCGTCAGGTGACTAGCATTAGTTGACTCAATGTATCATGCCATCAATGAAGGCTATGCAAGAATAATGCTAGGAAAGATGAGAGCAGCAAGATCCACATGAGCGGGGAAGCACTAAAAAATGGTGCAGTGACAGACAATGTCACCTCACGTGCACTGTGAGCATCATGACAATGGGCAAGGACCAAGATGGTTGATGCAGATGAGCCAATGGTGCAAGCTTAAGATTAGGACAGTGAGAAATGGGTCTGCATACATCAGAAATAAAAAAGATTTGCCAAAACGAAAATAAATTATCATTGGTGGTAGAAACGTAGATCAAGGCAACAACTATACATGAATTTGTTTTCAACCAAGACATGCCATTCATTACAGCCACCAATGATGTTGAGATGAGAACCGTCTGGCGAATGCAGTGGCGCGTATGAGAAGATGAAATACTGACGTGGTATTTCAGAAGTTGATGCAATGTTGACAGAAGCGCAGCCAGAGCCATGGTAAGCGGAGTCACTGCCTTGACAAAAGACCCCTTATGACGAGGGATTCCTCCCCAAAAATCCTGGGATGGGGCACACTTGATTTGGAAGAGGCAAGACTTTTGCGTCTTACTTTTATTCTTACCTTCGTTAACAGGCGTTTGGGTGGGGGAGGGAGGGGGGGGGTCAACTTGACCCCACCTCAAAGGTTTTTCCCAAAATCATTTCCGAACGGCGCGGTGTAGCCGCAACAAACTTTGCGTAGCTGCAGATAACTGCATAGCAAATGTTTTGATATCAAAATTGAATCTGCCTTGTAAGGTTGCTGACCTATGGCAGGTCAACTTCAGGCCATGGCTGTCAGCGAAGGTCATTTCTGACGTTTCTGGCGAGTGGCGACATGGATTCAACAGCGTGCAACATGGATGTTAGACGAAGCCATACATGTCTGATATAATTTCTTGCGCAATAAACTCGTTTATTTTAAAATTACCACCAGTCCCATTAACCTACGGTCAGGAATGAAGATCAAAACGAGGTCAAAACTATCCTGCTTTTTAACTCGAGTGCTTGGTTTTATGGGGGTCGTTTCTGGTGTACATTTGAACTGGTTAGTGACAGACATGACAATCAATAATGAATGAATATCTAGATTTATAAGTGACAGACAGACATGTTCCACGCACATTTTAAAGGTCAGTGAAGTTCATTGATCTAAGATGACCCAGGTCAACACTGTGTTTTAGGAGCACACCACGTAGCGCAAACCCTGGCGCTCATTTCGATGATAGGCCTAGTGCTGTTCGTCGTTGGCACTGTTCTTTATCTTTGCACTGTTTGCATTTATTTGCGATTAATGTTAAATAACACGCCACTACAGCCCCGCAGGCGGCCAGAAAACGCCTTTGAGCTTGTCACCTGCCGCGGAGGTTCTCCTCGGGTGAATGGCGAACCAAGAAGGTTGACCCTCACTGAAAGGGTAACATTGGAGGCGTCTCTCGTCCTTAAAGGGTAATTAAAAGGGTAACTTTCGAGGTGGCGGTAGATGGGAAGGGTTTACCAGTGGATGGACGGTCGGCTTCCCTGGTCACCTTCCGGAAAATGGTACAACAAACTAGACGAGCATCCTGCAAAGGGTAGCAAGAGGCAGTAATTCATCTGCAGGTGGTAATATAGGTAGTTTAGTCCCAAGATGGCGGTAAATGCAAAACCTTTACCACCCGATGGGTGGTGAAAAAGTCTGTATGCCTCTTTCAGACATGGGGCTTAAAACGTCAAAGTGCCGGTGTCGGGGTATTACCGATCACCAAAACGACAAAACGCAACCAAGAGCACAACTTGTTGGCCCTGCGTAGCTCAACCGGTCAGAGGACCTGGCGATCCCAGCCCATCTTTGGCGTGATTACGAATCGAATCGCCTTACAGGTCGCTCGCTGGGGCTCAGTCAGGATAGTCTACATGGAGAGCGGGCACAGCTCACTGAGAACGGATCGCAATCTTATCTTTCAGTCCGGAGCCATGATATGCCCGGAGCCTGGAGCCCGGTAACGATCCGTCTGCAGGTGATGTGAGTAGGTTAGAGACGGAGGCAAATACGAGCGTTTACCCCCGGCGGGTGGTGAAAAACGTCTGTGTGCCTGTCACACACCGCGGTTTTACGGGCTGGAAAATGGTAAAACGTTTATAATGTGGCGCTAAATAGCTTTGACCATGCGCGCTCGCGCGTGTGAGAAAAAAGTGACGCTCGGCGCTGCGGCCCCTGTAGTTCGCGCTGCAGTCGGTGGCCGCGTGTAACGCCTGGCGGTGGTCAGCAAGCGCACGAAAAACATGACGTTTCTGAAAGAATCATCTTCGAACGCAGTAGCACATCAATTCAGGCGTTTAAAGGCAGTCTGGGAGTCCCCTTCACCGGTGTAGTTTTTAGAAAGATGCATTTATAACACGGCAAACGGGATATGCTGGTGGAACTGGACTATGAAAAGAAGAACCCCCTTTCTGTGTTGCTGTTACTGTTTTATTTAAGGGGCAGACTGGATTTATGCTGGTGAAATATACGCCACGGTGTTATTCTTGAACGGCGCGAATTGATTTCAAAAAAAACTTTCGGAAGCGTTATTTCGCGACGGCCGTTCTCTCGCGCCCGGTGCCCGACGCCCGGCGATAGATGCAGCGGTTTCACGCTGCGCTCGGCTTCGGTTTCAGCAATCAGTTTCATGGATACTACAAGCCCAGCAATATCTGTTCCTGCTCCTAAGATTCCTAAGATTAATTTCCCTGGTCGATCGTGGAAAAGGATGAACGTCCTCAGAAATGCAAGAGTTGTTTACTTACCTCATTTCGATCAATTTTATTAAACGCTAAAGAGACCCTTTACCTTTGCCGAGCAAGGGCTCGCGTGAGTAGAACACCGGAGTTAACGCTATTTTCCCGGTCAGGAGCTGAAGGGACATTCCGTTTCGGCGCGGGGCACCTACTTTGATGGCACGGCATCGGAGCCCCTGGTCGTGACAGAAGCCCTATGAGGGATAATCCTACATGTGTCCCCGTCCCTGGCGTGGGAGGCCCTCTGACCCAACGAGTTGGTCCCGGATCGACGCAGGGGCGTCTTTGAAACAAAAACATCCCTTCAAATGGGATGCAGGGTTGCTGTGAGATGTTCGGTGCTGGAGCTCTTGACTGGCACAGGGCCCCCTCCACTGTCTCGTAAGTTCTCATCATAGGTTTCACTTTTTCATTGTCCGATAGCCCCGACCAACGCAAAAAAACTATATGGCATCCGGTCCCATCCCCGTCTCTACCTAGCAAATGCTCCACTGACCGACTCGGGCCCCTTGCTGACACAAGATCCCTTTTTGGATTGTGGGTCCCTGACCACACAGGGAACACTCATTGTTTCAGAGGCCACGACTATAGCGAATCGCGTGTCCCAGCCTTGATATGCCTGGGAAATGGACCCCAGATCTCAGGCCGAACACGGAGCCGACTGTCCGATTTTCGTGGCCTTTGGCCAAAATACAGGCCCGAGTACTCCCAGGAGGCCCTCAGTCGGTACGAGAGGCCCTCTGACTGGTATTTGAAGTCCTGGCTTTGCGGGCCGGTGTTCTTAATATGGCCCACCGTCAGCCCTTCGAGCCCCCCGATTGGGCCCCCAAACACGGCCCCCCCGGGCCCCCTCAAATGCGGGCCGTGGCCTAATTGAGGCTCTTTGCTAACATGGGACGGCTGCTGGAAACTGTGAGCCCCTCACCGACGCAGGGAGACACTAACCGAAACAGGGATCCTCAATGACTCAGGGACCCGGCCATTGTAAATCAACAGCCCCAGCCTTATTCCTGCTTTGGAATCGGGTTTCCAGGCCCATACCGACACAGAGCCGACTGTTTGGAAACAGCGGTACCTGACCGATACATAGACCCTCATCGGCTCAGGGGCTCTCGATCGGCACAAAGGGTCCTCCGACTGACACTTGAGTGTCCCACCCTTGTGGAGCCCCTTAATGCGACCTCCAGCCGGCCCTTTTGCCCTTCTGACCCTCAAATCGGGCCCTAGAACGTCGGTCTCGTGGGGCCCCTTGGGGCCCCTCAGGGCCTAAGGAGAGGGGAGGGGGAGACGTGCCCCCTGTAGCCCCCCACATGCGCCACTGTGTAATCTGCGAAAGTACTGGTTCTATAAATGCTCATAAGTGCATTTCTGACATCTGGCAGACATCTTGGTTTATCTACATCAGCTCAATTTCGTCGCAGTATCAGGATGGGTGAGAACGGTTTTGTGGCTCGCAAGAACATTCGAAAAGTTATGACCTTTGATATGGCCTGTGATTCCAGCAGACATCTCAGGATCAACAAACTGACCTGTGCCGAGGTCGTGCGATCTGGGGGCATCATTCGTCATTTGGAGTATAAGGAGAGATAGGTTTGCTATATAGAGTGGTTCCGGACACATCCAAATTCAGTGGTGCGTTAAACGGCACACCGCAAGCTGACGACAGGCGCTCAATATGCAAGCCGGTGGCCGGCCATATAGATGCAGTTTCAAGGTAAGAGCTTTCGAATCAATTCGCCACAGTAATCGTTAAATATGAGACACGATTGAATTCGGCAAAATGTGCTTGTGTGAGAGGAAATTGTTATCCCTATTCTTGAAGAGCATAACAAATTAAGAACGCAAATGTTCTAGCTTAATACCCATGCTAAATTATATCTTAAATGTTTCAAATCTACCTGTGCAGCAAAAAGTAAAGGAATAAGAAATGTAAGATAAACGCATCTTAGAATAAGTAATATAGGTAAGGTAAGGTAGCAAAGTAAAGAGTCGCTGTAGGCACGCACCATTTGTCTCTGACTGCGATGGACCGCGGTCGGCGACAGCGGCCGCACTAAAGGTCAGCTGACGTCAGAGGGCAAGACGGACGGTACCGAGCATTGCGACATGTTAAGCCGCAAAATTGGGCCGTTGACCTGGAATTTCACATTCAGGTGGTGGGGTCAGGACTCACGTATCAAGGACTGCCTGGCGGGAGCGCCGACTCCAAAATTCCATCCGATTCAAGAGGTCAGACTAAATTCTTAGAAAAAAGCGAAAAATGAGTTGTTCAGCCTTGCATTACAATAGATCGCGTGCTGAAGGATTGATATGAACCGTTGTGTTGCGCTCGTAAAGATTTGCCACGTGTTACGTCTTGGATGCTTTTGGGAGGCTGGTTTATGAGCTTCCTGTGGGGTAGCAGTACAACCGTGGGGTAGCAGCATAGTGGGCCAATCGTGCCTGTCTTGATTGATAAATTTCGTTCCGTGCACGGCAGCCACTGTCACACGCCGTCTGAAAAGCTTTGCAGCCAAGACAAGCACAAACTTATTATAACGGATAAGCACGTTCCAGTCAAAAATTGTTCAGTGTGTTAACTTGCGACTTCGAATATTAAAAGCGGTACGTACAACTGTATAACCAGGTCAGGAATGCAGCCGTTGCTTAGCAACCGGCATTACAATCCATGACGAGCGTTGCACGTAAAATCCCTCTACGCAACAGCTCACCTGATCCTCTCAGTGACTTCTCAGACGACGTGCGGTCGCTATGACCTGCGACCACGTCGGATGCGACGGAAAACCCGCCAGCTGTAGGTCGCTGGAAATCCCCTGTGCCCCCCGGGACCAGATCTGCACGAGATTTGTATGAGTCAGACTCCGAGCAGGCTCGGATGATACCATACTGTCACTGGGGTCCATCAGCGAAACCAGCTAAATGCGCTCGGCCACCTCTGTTGGTTTGAGTCGATGTTCGGATTACTTTACGGCACTTAGTCGCAGTGCGTGAAGTCACTAGCGTTGCAGTCTCCCACGCTCTTATAGGGGGCGTTGATTTGTACATGACAGCTATAGTTCAAGAGAAGTGTTGCTGGTCGGTGCGATCGGTGGCTTCTGTTACAGTTGTTGGAGGTGCTGAAGGACTGTATCAGAAGTGTCACTCCAAGAGTGGTTAGGGATGTCCATTAATGGTTTTGTGTTTGAAGCCATTTTTCAGCCACTGCCGTGGGCCTAGTATTAAAAGATGCTAGGGGTCTGAGAACCCAGCGTGCGCAAGATGACACCCCATCTTGCAAGGTACCACTGCGTGCTAGCTTATGGGCATTAGCGTAGTGCTGGGAGGGGGCTTCGGGGTCATGCCTCCCCCGTGAGTGATGAAGTGATTGCAAGAAGCAATGGGGCAGCAACCCCCAGCGCTTCTTGGCAGCCCAACACCCTCGTAATGCTTTTAAGTTCTAATATATCAAAAACAGGTCATCAAGGCATCAAAATGGGATTTCGAGCTGCCAAAATTCCCCCAAAGCAAAAGCAGAGCTTCTCTAGCGACCAGATGGGGCCCCTTGAATGAAAGTTACTGATATCCCTTGGTTTAGCCTCCTCCTGGGCAAAAGCCTGACCCGGCCGTGCTAAAGGGTGCCAATAGGAGCCGGGCGAACCGAAATGGCCTTTTTATGCCGTGAATGAGTAAAACGGTTCAAATCAAATCCATTCTCGCAATAAATCAAGAACATCTGATATATTGCGATTCATTCACTTGGTCTCAGCTGTAACTCTATGGACTAAAACATACCTTGAAAGCACCACCAACAAGCGCCACTACCGAGAAAGTCTCATCATGCCGGACTCATCTCCCATCTGGCTCGTACGATGGTGACGACGTAAGACGACCGTGTGGAGTGTAGAACCGCTCTTTTGGCATGAGCCAGCTATCGGGTGAGCTGAATAAAAATTTAGAATTATGGGCGGTGCCATGAACGTGAAACACAGCTCGGCGGTGTGCTGAGTACTTGCCTGATTACCAGTGTACCGGGATTAATGCGTCGAGAAACAGTGCCTACCATTTCGATACGAGTGGTGACGTTTTGATAAGGTGAGTGATAAACATCCATTCTATCAAAGGAACGGATGAGCATTTCTAGGCCGAGGGCCCTCGCTCCCAAAATTCCGTCAATGTCGCGAGCATGCAACCAGGGGCTAACTTTGAGATTGGACACAAGCCCCTGTCTCTACCGGGTGCATGAATTACATGGCCGCTGTCGACGCTCGTGTGCTAGCCATTTCAATGTCAGACATTTGATTATAGGACTCTGAGCCGAATCCTACGTCACTGTCCGTCAGGACATGAGTCAGGAGGATCCTGACACCCTTGAGCGATGTGCAAAATAGGCTTATCTCAGTTATGCTGTTTTGAATAAGACTCATTGCTGCGTCAGTCTCCTCTTGAATACTGCCTTGAAGGCTGCAAACATCTAAGCAAAGATCCAAAGGGGGGGGGGGGGGGGTAGCGGGGAAGCTTTCCCTGATCCGTGACACATTGGTCCCCGTATTGGCGAGCTGGGATAAAACCAGTGATAAAAGTTGCGTCAGGGAACGCCGCCACAACCAAGACTACTTGTGGAGTGGGTAACCGCAGACGGATGCGATCGGCCCCAGGTGTGGCCTGGCTCATGGGTGTTGGGAATACCGTTAACCTCTGCCGTAAGTAAGGGCGTGCTTTGGCAACAGGCGGTGGAGGTGATCCTCTGGAATTATATTCGTCAAGGTTGTCTTCGTTAGCCTCGTGGCAAAATTTCGTCCAAGTCCAGCGTAGGTTTTTATTTTCCGGTATGAGCTGGCTATATTCGATTTTTAAGCACGTGCCGTTATATTTCCAATGGAAGCAGGCTCTCGCATTGGTCGAAAAGATCGATTATTTTATTGTCATCCTCCACGCACGGTGCTACGCTCGTAGATGCAGTATGCTACTCGGTTTTAATTGGACGAAGAGGCAGCTGACGAAAACATCAGCCGAGTGATTCAAATATTTAGTACGACGGGTACCGAGACAACTAAATCGATTACGCCGCTTCAAGCTGCAAATGTCTCAAAAACAAAAACCTCAAGACATCGACCAACCAAGCCACCTTATTGCGCCAGCCATTTTAAATAAGCCGACAACAAAGAGAGCGAACGGAATCATAAGAGAATTGAACCCTGCCATCAGGGTATCTCAGACCAGCGGCCTGCTCTCAACAGTCACAGCTAGTGCGTTCGGCTCCGACACAGGCGCCACGTTCATCGGCTCGGCAAACATGTCAGGCTTGAAACTGTATAGTGCTGGACAACTGAATGTCCACAAATGAGCAGTGAACATATATATCATACAAATTATGTGAAACAGGAAGGCGGGTTGGGCTTTGCGTGGACGAGAGCACGCGTCCCATTAAATACTGTTTAAATGAAGACTTGGGAGGCACCCGCCTGCGAAATTTTGACACGCTGTTGGAGAAGCATGGGGTGCAGGGGCATGAACATGTATCAAATTCTGCAGGTAATGGTGAGTTTCATTTTGGATTGACCTCATCGTGACTCGTCGAGATTGCACTGAAACAAAAATGGTGAATCCATCCAAAAAAAGCTTGAAATCTACCCTGTATACCATGACTGACATTTTTGTATCGGTGGGATCAGTTTTACACGCGGCTCTGTTCGCAGTTAGGATGATTGCAGGAAGGGTGCCGCTTGAATAAGTTTACACACATGAGCTTGGTTTGGTGTTGTACTTGATGCCTCTCAACACATCGCAAGTTCTGAACAACGTCGGCACAAATTCTGAATCAAAAGGCTGGGGGGGGGGGGGGGGTCCTATGCATCATACGTGTTAATGCGTGTGACGCCCGAAAATGTATCAGGACTAATGTTGACCAGTCACTTGCCAGAAGGTGAAAGCTGGACAGTTTTCGGGTTATTCATTTGTTACTAAAAACAAATAAAATCATTGGCGTGTAAAAAAAATTATTCTTTACTCCACGAAAAGGATCAGGTCTGGTGTGCCTAAACGGTTCAGCAAAACAGCATATAAACGCAGATCAATGCACGCGGAAAACAGAGTAACGAAGAATGACGAAACAGAAGCCCACCAGCACCAGAGGCAATTATTTCTAAAGAAATATCACATGCCAGCAGCGACAGCAATGGAACACATACATCTAGTTCAAGTATACTGATAGGCTGATCAATACAATAATCCCCAATTGCCAGGACATTTTGACCTCGGGTCATAAGAGCAGCTACGGCCGGGTCTGCACGGCGGTACTTGCTGTATCACATAAGTTCAGTAGCAAATGGCCAGGAGCAGAAGTTCAAGAATGATTTAGTTTGCAAAGAGCAAGACATTTTGCACGTCATGATATGTATGAGCTTTGACGTCACCACGTGACCCCTGGTCATCGTCTACTGGTCAGATGCTAGCTTTCGTATGCACGCCCGTATGCACGCTTTTGTGCAGAGAATAACTATTTTAATCATATAATTCGGGTTCAGAAGCCTCGCATCGTAAACATGCTATTTGCTTACCGACGAAGTACTATCTCTGTTTGCCATTTGAACGCTTTTAAGTTTTTCCGAAAGCTTCGAAAAGTGCTTTTCGGTTGGCACTCGGACAGACCTCTCGTGTGTTGAATAAGACCTGGGTCAAATGGCACCGTTTGATGAGTTAGTCATCGGCTCTCAGCATCGAAACGCGTCCGAGTTTCACCTTTTGTTCACTCCTTTTCTGGTACATTGAGTACTGCCTTATGGGCGCAGCAAAGGCAGCGTTGGTTAATGGAGCCCAAAACGTCCCAATTGAGGATTATCTCTTTGATTTGTATCCTCTTTGTTCTCGTGCGCACATGATGGTAAGGGTTTCCTCGATGCATTAGTTTCCTCCTGAGGTATCGGGCACATCGGACTTCTTGATCTTGTCCGTTAATGACATCTTACATGGCCTTAAGTCAAATCAATTACGGTATGAGGTCATATACCTTATTGGTGATCATTCCTGGTCTGCCGCAAATACGACACAATTTTTCATTTCTGCTCTTAAGTCTTCTATGCCGACGTTACGTGGCACACCAAGAGCCACCGTGCAAACCCAGCAAAAGAGGTCAAGTGACATCAGTTAGGAGTGAGTTTGTTTATTGGTCATTGTCTTTGGACCAATGTGAGTAACCGGTGTTTGTTTTGTTATCAATGGGGCATATTTTTTCTCGAGGTGTACAAATACACCAGAGTTGACTACGATGAACTATCTTGACCTTTAGGATTCAAAAGGTTAGATTTTCTGTAAAAAGGCGCTAAATAATGTATTCATGTGACATACAGATATCCTAAGCAAACGTAATGATGACTCACTATGCATTCTTGTTCGCATTCCAATCCTTATCGGGTCATTAGACTTTGCCACACCTACATATCATAAGTATTCAATGCAAGTTGCATGCACAACTTTTTACTGTGTACTTCGGGATTGTAAGGTATTCAATGTCGTATAAGGTCAACGAGTCTTTGAAGGTTTATAACAAAAGTCAATAATTTAATAGCTATTTTAATTCTATTTTTTTAAAGCAATACCGTATGTTTTATTTGGGCTGGTCTATCAAGTTTCGGCTAGTGTGCACGGAAAAGGCACTGGAGCTTTGTATACATGACATCACCAGCATACTGTGAATATCTTAGACTACTTTATTGGTGCGTTTTCGGAAAATGGATTGTACCTTCGGGCCATTCGTGTCGGTCAAATATCAGAACAGTAAATGAACAACTTCACACCCGATGACAACTTCTGATGCATTTTGATGAGGTTGTCTATTGTTGAACAAAACTATTTCGTGTAGACCGTCAATAGCTGCATGCCAAGCTTGAGCTTGTACGCCATTAGACGGCTTCATCGATATTGCAGATCATTGCTTGGTAAGCCACATTTGAGCTGCACATTCAAATAAACTCACATTGTTGCGCACGTTTTAATTTGTGGACGTCGGAGAGCTAGTGTGGTGGCCTTTTTAAGATGCATAGGCGCTCAGGCACCCGTATGAAGGCTTGTAACCGCTCTGAACCGCTGTGAAATTAAAGTGACAGTTGGCGCTCTTGTGGTGAGCTTCAAGAATGCCCGGATCTCGTAAAGAGCAAACCTGTAGTCTTCATGAATCCACCATTTGGAACCAAATCTGACATTAAAAGTCACGTTTTGGGACCACAATCGCTTCCGACGTGGTGGTGCTCCATTATATACAACTGTGGTCGTTGCCAGACCGCTGACTCCGTCGACATTCGGCGGGTCTTCAGCTGCTGCCATCTACCGGCGAGCGAAGCGACTCCTTCAGCGGGCGGGGCGGCTCCTGCCCGGTATGCGGACTCCCCGGCGCCGGCCGAAGGTAGACTCGTCCAGTCAAGAATCCCAGGAATGGTCCGCTCGGCAGGTGCGGTGCCCGCGGCGGGCGACGCTGCTCCGCAGAAAGCCGGGCCCGGCGCCGGCCGCCCGGCCGCCATCAGCTGACGGCCGGCCGCCGTCGCGCCAGTCGCGACGCACGGGGTGCGCCGCCGTCACCGCCGCTTCTCCGCGGCGAGCCACGCCGCGGCGCCACCGCGTTTTGGGGCTGTTGGCGGCGCGGCGCCCGGCGGTGGTGTAGTATTGCACGGCATGATTCACTCGCGGCGTCACGCAACCCGCAAGATTTAATGGGCCCAGATGACGTGGATAGCGAAGAGATAAGCGACCTGCCCCACGCGACACGGGTAAACCACACCCGCCGACCGGAAAATGGGTCGAGAAATGTGGGCGTAGATGCAGACGACGGACGCGCGTCACATTCCCTCCCGGGTACTCTGCATCAAATCGAAGATAGCTGTTTTTAAGAGCGTTATTGAAGCTAGTCGCTTTTGCAAAGATACAGTCATCGCATTTTAACACGCGGCACGGTTGGGGTTGGCAACACAATGGAGGTAAAGCATTGCGTTTATTTAAACTGCGTGTTATTCACGGCTTACAAAATGAGCGGTCACATCGCGCGGGATTCCAGCTTCTACCGTTCAACCTCCCGGTCCGTTTACGCCGTCTCGCCAGCGTGCGCCAAATCCTCACTCCGGCCTCCCCTCCCTGCTGTCCCAGGGACGCTCGCATTCCAGAGCCTTCGTCGTTTTTATAAGCTGGCAGACTCAAGGCTGGTGTTTGAGCGCGCTCGCAGGGCCCCGTCAGCGATCGCCCCACCAGCCGACGCCCGCTCGGACTGCTCCGGCGAGAGTGTGTGACCCAGCCGTCCACGGGCATGCAGGGATGTCCCTCGGCTGCGGGGGTGGACGCACCGCGTCCGAGTGCCACCCGCCTGGCGGCCGCGGCGGAGCATCGGCGTGCCCTCTGAACTGGCAACGCTGCTGCCATCTCGTGGCGCCGGCTGGCAACTATCACAATGATGGCGGCGCGCGCACACAGCGGCGGGCGGGCGGGCTAGCAACGACGTGATAAATCTGGGCCGAAATAGTGGCTTTACGTGCAAGATTGGTGGTAATTGCTGCGGTACGACGAGCAGCACAGTGAACTGATTATGTGAGGCGAAAAATGGCCTGGGTGCGTGTGCGTACGGCAGGTACATCGAGGGAGAATTGATGGTCGTCACCTTTCACCTTGTCAGACGAACGGTGAGTAGTTTCCCAGCGAATGGCATCCGCGCTGGTGCCATTTCATTGAGCGTTTGGCAGGATGCTTTGTCTTTGCTCTGGCTCAGTTCCGCTATTGTTTAGCGTTTTTGGATGTCATTGGTGTGGTTCCCTGCAATGTGTGGGTGTATGTAATATCAAGACTCGTTGAAAGGTTTCCTTGCAACCTTTCATCCACATATGAATTTAAGACGCTCACGGTATCCTTATGCTTCTTTGGGCATACATAATCACCCAACGAGATTGGACTCAACTGCTCCAGAATATGTGACACGGCTCACGGCTCATTATTCATGATGGCGTCCAAAAATGTTCTAATTTTCCATATCAATGCAAACGGTGATACGCTGACGCGTTGTTCCTTGCCTACATAGCCAGGCACAGTGAACGGAAAGGAGCGCGGTGCGTTCTCAACTTACGCATTTCTCCTCTTCTCATGTTATTGTGGAACGCGTCACACGCGGAGACTGCACGTGAGCACATTGAGTATCTCTGGCTACGTTTATGTGCTGCGCTCTAGTTTCCATCCATATGGCTGCGTCCGATCGTATAGAGGAATCCAGCGGCCGGGGAGGCGTCAGCGGTGTCTGGCAGGCAGGCAACGCCCGGCGGTATCCAGCAACCGCACACGAACCAGCACCATTCTACAGGTGGGCCAGCCTCATCATAAGCCAGCAGTCGGGAACGAGTCAGTGGTACTTAGCGGGCGAGCAAGGCTCGCAGAGACCAGCAAACGGGCACGAACCAACAATAACCAGCAGACGGACTCGATCAGCAGCAAACAGCAGGCGGACAAGAATAGACAATAACCAGTAGGAGGTCACGGCACAGCAGTGATCAGTATGCGTTGAGGGCTCAGAAGTGGCCGGCAGGCGGGGAAGGCTCAGCAATAACCAGCAGTCGGGCTGGTTTCAGCAGGAACCAGCTGGTGGGCGCCGCCCAGAAGTAACCAGCAGGCTGCATGCAGTGTAGGATTTACCTGGGCTGCGACCCCAGTTGATAGATTGTTTGCACAGGCCCATTTCCGTTTTCTGAAACCTTTGAAACGTAATTGCCGACTTTCTGTCAAAGCTTATCCCATGAGTCCTTTGGAGCTGGTCGACACTTTTGCATATTTGATCATCAGAAAATCGTGTAAACAATGACAAAAGCAAAGCAGAGGGTTTTGGCGTGATGATATTTGCCACGTTTGAGCCAGTTCATGGCAAACTGTGGAGTTTGTAGAATGGAAAACTGAGTGACAGACCCTTATTTGCAAAACACAGTCTGATATGCCCCTCAGGACCTCTCGCATTCAGGTACCTCTGATCCAGAAGCAACATACAATTTGAAAACATAGCACTCAAACAGAAAATATTTTATAAGATACGAGTTTAAGTAGTGCATATTGTGAGGTCATTGTGACCCCATCTCCTCCCTCCGGTGCCAAATGAGGAGAGGTCCTCAGAAAAGGTATGCTATTAGGCTTGCGAATTCCTGACGTCTGCATATGTTCCAGCACGTGCTGAGTTTGAAGGAGGAAACTGATTTTATAATCATATTGTTTGATCACAGGCACGTCATTCCAACCATGCCTTCTTTAAAATTCTCAGAGAGGCCAACACTTAATCATTTTCCCCAAATTTCGAGAAAATGTTATGAATGGGCTATTCTGTTGTTACCCTCGTACCAACATCCAATTTGGAGGCATCGAATATAGCAGCTTCTGGCGTTGTTCTGTATGTATCGATATTTCGGTTCCTTCCCCAGCGCATGTGCAGTGTGCTAAATGTATGTATTGCGAATAACCCCCCAAACGGTGGCGGGTTGCATATTGTCGTTCGTTACTTCGACACAGTGCTTCATGAGGAAGGCCATTAACAAACACAAAGGCATCATTGCTTTAGTGACATTTGAGACTCCCCCTGAGGAAAAATGTGCTTTCGATTCATAAAAAGGGAAGGTTGAAGTCATTGTTGATTCAACAATGATCTTGTGTTTCAAGAGGTCAAATTATAGCATATTATGGCCCATGACCCACTGTTTCAACAACAAGGACAAACAATATCGGTCATTGTTTGCTATGACGGGTGCCAACGCATAATTTACGCGAATTATTCTCGGGTGGCCCCATTGTATTGGCCTAACCAGGGTACGGGTTGCGCCCGTGCACGAACAGTCAGCGGCACTCCCAGACGCTGCTCAACAGCCACGAGTTCTTCAGGTACTCTCACGTGAACTGTTAGAGCTCTTCGCGGACGGGACAAATCTATGCACTCGGACCAAGTTCGTGGGCTGGACTGGACCATGTCAATGATTTTGATTAGGCTGGAAGCAAACGGTGTCCAGCATTGATGGACTGGAAAGAATTAAAGAGTCAAGCTTGGTCATTCCTACGCACCAAGTCCTGACTGGTGGACGCCCCGAGTGACTCAGGGTGTCTCTGTGACTCGGAGTGACCCGATGTACCGAGTTTCTGACCTTTGACCTCCTAGCCCCTCGTAAACTGCGGCCTGAGAGGGGGGGGGGGGCGACCAGACAAGAAAGGCTGCTGCACCTCTCTCAGCCGCGGATTGAGGCTGGGCGGAGGTGGTCTGAATACCGAGCCCCGGCCAATGACAGCGAACTGGCGGACGAAGTCAAGTCGAAGTCCAGATTGTCAAGTCAAGTCCAGACAATACTTCGAAAGACCGCGATGCCACTGGCTGCCAGCTGCTCGGGATCGCACGTGTGAAGATTGTCTCATCCTGTATGCATAGACTGCGACTTGCACGTAATAGCCGAATGTACATTTTTACCCAGCACCATGACCTAGGGTGGTATTATCCAAGTTTTCTTGTGGATTGCCTTCTTTCAGTGCAAATGCAAATGTTAATGCAAACACAATTTAAAGGGTTTGCATTGATAAGTGAGACCTTTTTTAGCATGAGCTTCAGCTGGAACGTGGTGGATTGCATCTTTGCTGCACGGTGAATTAAAACCGATCAGATTTAGATTTTGAGAGAAACGCAGACTGATAGGAAGATTGGTTTTTATTACTGATCTGCATTGAATGAAGTCCTGAAAATAAGCTTTATAAGCTCTACATCTCGGAAAGATACATTAATATTGACTCACTTGCCATGTGCTTTAGTACCTTGCAGAAGTTGATATCGATACATTGCTGTGCTAACAATGCTCGCTTTACTTGCAGAATATGAACTTTCAACACAACCCTCTTCGAAAACGTCCCGCGGCCTCCACTGGATCGTCAGTGGTGACGTCTGAAGCACGAACTGGTTCTGGTAAGTACGGCGACAGAGTTCTCTTCTAACCAGGCAAAAGTATGCACATATGAGTCGGCCAAACAGATGTCATTTTCCTCATCGTGACTGGCAATGCACACCAGCTTCGTTATCTTACGCCGTTGTGTTGAGGTCTGAGTCATTGGTGTGACTCATTGGGGATTGAGCTTGGAACGTGTAACCTATCCGACCTGACTGGTGTGGAAAGGTTGGTGTAAGCCATGGGCCGGCGAGGGTCCACCTGGCACGAGGCGGCCGTGTCGTAGCATCGTACATTACTGTAAAGACCCTACCGAAATTTGGTATGGCCAAAAGGCCGCATGACATTGTCTGTTGTGCTATTTCGCACCGCCCTCTTAGTACGCTCAGGCTGAAGGTCCACGCACGCAACCCACTCTGCTTTGCACGTATGAAAGTTTGCTAGCCACGAAGTCATCCGCGTAAACTGCAAACCACCTGTGATAACCCCAAATATATCGATTGCCACATGAGTTGATCGCTGCAGGCTACCAAAGCTCGGTTAGAACTAAGGATATGTATCAGAGCAAATGCGAGGCTTTCTTCGATGAATTCATTTAGGAGCATGATAATAAGATACTTGGCTGTGTGGGATGAAGTATATGTTTTGCAAGGACTAACACGCATTTTAAGACTTGTTTTCTCATGCAAAGTGATGACCCTTAGTGATGAAATACCTAGGTGGAGCTGTATGCGCGGCACCTTTCTCTTCCTTCAAGGCTCAGTCACCAGCTGGAGAGGGCGTCTGCGTTCCTCCGTCCAAAGTCAAGGAGAATACCATTAGACCACCGAAGCAGCAAAACAAAGGACCCAAGTGTGGCGTAACTTGGAGGCCGTGAACGCAGACCGATGGAGAAGAGAGACACCCGGTCATGTTTGTTCACTTTTACGAGTGGTAGCTAGGAGAAGATGGCCTGAACAATGATAAACTGATGGCCGTTTTGACCTTTCTAACTGGAGAGAGTCTCATCCACGAGGCCACATGGCGGTTGACTGCGTGTCACAGATCAACCGGCACACACCGTGCTGTTGATTTTAAACCCAGCTGTGGACCCAGGATGGGAGGCCGTCACCAGTTTACGTCAGTTTCAGGGTGGTCGCCACTTGACGACGCGTGTTAAGTTTACAGCGACCGACACCTGACGACCCCTGCTGGGTTCAGGACGGCGGCAACAGTCACTGATGTGCATTCGGTTTTAGAATATTTGTGTCCACAATCGCTGTTTGGCGACTCTAATTACCATTATACCGTGTTAAATTTACATTTTAGATTCGTGAATTTTAAGACACATTTGATACAGATAATTTCCTTTCTGAAAGCCAATGAGACGCATCAAGTACCATTCTATTTTTACTTTCCTTCCATAAGAGCTCTAGAAAGTATCTGCCCAGCGCCCCCCCAAATCCCAAACAACTGAAAAGTTATCACTTTTGCGTTTCCTTCAGCATCAACGTTGTAAACCGAAAGCATTCAAATTGGAGGCACCATCGTCGCAGATTTGCTTTGCCTCATTAAGTCCATGCTATAGCCAAAGCTCTCTCAGAATTACTGCAGCGTGGAGTAAAACTCTTGGCAAAAAGGACATAACATAGGGAACGTTTGCCTGCCTGGACTGGATAGTAACCGACTGATCCCAATCAGCCAGATTTGTCTATCAGTGCTTCGTAGCTCATTAACTCATCAATAACTCATTTATCAATAGAATGGCGGGGCGACCCCAGCCTACACGCTTGACATACCTAGATGGCGAGAGCGTTTCCTGCCGGTATGTCTAAGGAGCGCACAGCCGTCCAGAGATCAAAAGGAGCGCGGATCCATGGGTGCCAAGCTGGCGGCCCAGCGCGGTGGCAGCGTCCGGGGGAGGGCCGCGCAGCCGCGGGCGGCCGGGGCCGCGGCGGTGGCGGTGGCTCGGTTCGGCGCCGGGCGCAGGTCGGCCGGCTGTGCGGTCCGGTCCGGCCCGGCCAGCGGCGCGCGCGGCCGGGGTCGCCGCTCGCGCCCGGTGCGTGCCGCAGCCTTGGAGCGGCGGCCGGCGCGCGCGTCAGGAAGCGGTATGCGGCGCTGGGAGAGCTGGCGGCGCCCGAATAGCGGGCGGCGGCGGCGGCGGCGGCGGCGCGCCGGCGCACAGTCGTGCCCAGAGCGCTGCGCCGGCCGCCGCGCCTCCGCCGCCACCCTCTCCGCCGACAAGTCCCGCTCGGGAGGCACGCGCGGGAGCCTCGCTGCGGCCGGCAGCCGGCGAGCATGGTGAGTGGAAACCGTCGCGATCGATTTGGGGCGAAATTGTCAGCGCTGCCACTGCAAGGCCCCTTGGCGAGGTTGTTCCGCCGTGAGAATGGTTCTGTGACTTGAGCAGAATGCGACTAAATCGTTTTTGTCATATACGATGCCGCTGTTGTTCAAGCATCTCGGCGGTGTACGCCTGAATGGACCTGAACAAGGTGGTGGGAAAATTTCACAACTAGTTATGAAGGAGCTGATTGCCGACTTTTAATGGCACTTTGACTTTTATGTTTTGAGTGACTGATGTAACGTTTAACCCTGCGACAGTCCAACTTCACCCAGTGTGGCTCTTGATAGTCAAGAAACGTCGATCGATGGAGAGGGAGAATGCTATTGCTCTTCTTTTTAATTATAACGTAAATAAATGACAGCTGCCTAACTTGACCTCGCATGCACGAATTCGCACCCATGGAGAGAAAAGTGCAGCGCATGTTGTGACATACCCAATATATACCCAATATGTAGCAATTTCAGAAGGCAAGGTACAGCTGCTTCAGGCTGCATGATACTTTGAACCGCGATATGATGCAATACATGTTTAGCATTTATTCGCATGTTAATACAAGTAACATTCATTACTTATACGCGACCGTGAAAAGACGTTGGTTGCCTAGGAATATGAAATAAATGTATATGGCGCTTATACTAAAAGTACGAGACCTGAACAATACGAAAAGCTTTTATCTGATCTGGGGGGGGGGGGGGGGGGGTAATGAATACAGCCATGTCTCTATTTTTCTGAACGGGTGTGGCGGTCCCCCACCAATGTTTGGTTAGAGAAGCATAACTCCAACATTTCACGTTGGAAGGATGCTCATAAGATATCCATGAGCGCCCTAGGTGTAAATGATTGAACATATGGTATCGATGGGCACAAGGTCACCCTGAGCAGCCTATGCTTGCTCTTGCAGGTTCTCTTCATCAATCTGTCCTGTGCATCTCTACCATTGAGCGCAGCGGTTGGCGTTTAAAGACAAGGTCATGTTTCTCACTGGCGCCTGACGATGTCTTTTATCAAATGGACAGAACCTTAATTTGCCTTGTTCCCCCCAATCGTGCGAAATAGTCAGCTAAAAAGGAACTCACCAAAAGGCTTATGCTAATTGAAATGCTCGCGTCATCTTGTTTCCACTTCAACCTATCTTCAATACGCTATGCCTCTGCCGCTTGCTTAGGTGATGACTTGCTGAAAAAAAGTGTTGTGTATTGTGCTGAGGTGTGCATCGCTTAGCTACCTATGTTTAAACATACCGGCATGTTTTTCGCCCCAATCTCTGTACGTCATGACTCCAGTCGCATGAGACATTTAATCTATGAATGCTTTTAACCGGGATTGACACTTTCAGGCTGTGGTAAAATGGTCATGTAAATGGCTGTCGGCTTCGTCCCTGAAATCACTTCATATGTGTACTTTGATGACAATTTTGGTAATTTATTTAAGTGGGGCGAATGTACAGATGGTAATCACACCACCAGCAGAGGCGACACAGAATGAAGACCCCACATCGTTAGGTACAGAATCCTGAATGGGTTACGAGGAAGATATCTTGCACTGTAAGCAAAGGAAGAGGGGATTGTGCGCATGCTGATATGTCTTTGGCCAGCATGTACCTGCAGAAGTCATGACTGGTTAAAAGATTTGATACGGCCAGGCGGTAGCTTTTTAACATGAATCTGCCATACGGCAGCAAATATTCAGAACATAAAAAGCAGGATGTCATGACTGTGTCTTAAACATTACACAACAGCTATCACTTCAGCTACTTTTAAAGTAATAAATCCGAAATTCGCAACCTCAAGGTAAATCGCTCGTAAATTCGGTAAACGCACAGCTCATCGACCCGAGTCATGAACATGCCGTTTTGGTACTGAACTTTTGTACTGTTGTGCCCATGTCTGTTTACTACCCCGACTTGTGCTTTAATGGCAAAAACAGTAAGTTTGGTACACGACATGCGCATCATTATTGGCTCAGCTGGTGAAGGCGTGATCAAATCGTGCTTCGTAGATGACGCTGTGTACGAACAATGAGGCACAGTTAACAGCGCTTCATTTTTTCCTTCTTAGATTTCGACATTTCCCCGCATTGTTCGTGCCGATATCTGTAGCACAAGGCAACTGGTGATGGATCCGTTGCGAACGTTTTTGATGCAACAGGCGTGATATGCCACGATAAAATAAGCGTACGTCATGTGCAATATGAGCTCTGATCCCATTAGCTCATCTGCCAAAAAGTTTGGAAAAATCTTCTGAAAATTAAAAATATGTAAAGCGATGAGGTGGGCTAATCGAATGTTGCAGTCTACAACCCAGCCTCGTCCAGCTTGATGAAGCAGCTGTAAGCTGACGGCCTGGCACGAGCATACAATTGCAACGTCACTCGTTCCAACGACATCCTGCGAGAGTCCGGCGGGTACGGCTTTCTAAGACATCGATGAGTCCCGTGTCATGGAGAGCTGTTTTCGGGTGTGTACAAGGGCACAATGCATTCGTCGAAACAAGCCATTTTCATCGTGTTTCACCTGGAAACCTGGTAGGTACGATGCTAAGCGTTGTTTCAATCCCAAAGACGTTATTTCGTCGAGCGGCCCCGGCTAATGCCATATGGCACGCAAAGACCGCGGGCTGCTTGAGAAAACCAGTACTTATGACTTCATCACCCGTTTTGTATGCCGCATTTGCCACATCGCTACGCTAATCACCCTGCAGCAGCCCTAAAACGTTATCTTCCTATCGAAATAGACGGCCACCGGAGCGCAGAAATGCAGGAACGTACTCAGAGATCGTTGGGGGTTTTCCGTCAAAGCCGGCTGCTTGGGTGGATCACGCTGAACATGATGGAGAAAGCACAGAGTGCTTAGAATTTTGAAAACTTTATATGCTGTCAGCAATTTATTGGGGTACTGGACTATTGACAACAGAAATCATCAGTGGATTCAGCTATTCAATGCATTTACTTTTTTAACATTCGTCACGTTCTTAACATTTGTTCCTTTTCTCATCGTCGGACATATTTTTAGCAAATGATACGGATATAAAGTGTTTGCCGACTTCTTCACCAAGAGCTCGATTTCCTTCAGGGCTTCTGAAAGAAGCCCTGAAGTTTGCCTGAGCCTGAAGCCCTGAAGCCCTGAAGAAGCAACTGTTTGCAGCTCGTGCGATGGAACATACTTTCTCGTACACAAAACGTACAGAAACCCGTACGCTCACTTTAAAAAGATTGTTATTAGGCACCATCTCTTATGCCGAAAGGATGTCGATTCAATGGTGCAATGGATGGTGCATTCAATGTCCATGGATATCTTCGAGAGTTTCAAGGATCAACATCACACAGGTGTACAGCATAACTCAGAGGAAAGCATTCAGCGAAGTCTAAACAAGCAGCTGCCGTTCGAAAGTCAGTCTCCGCTCCCTAATGGATCTGGTGACTTTGGGGAGAAAGTTTCGCGTGGTAAATAACAGTAGCATAAAAGGTAAAGAATGCGTGAGTGACAGCGGAAAGGGGCGAGACGTTTGAATTTATTTTAACCGATTAAATGACATTCTATGAAATAAGCATCAGCCCTGCACGGCAGGGAAGAAAGGCCTCTAAATAACCTCGCATGCATTTTGTCTGTGGAAGACGTCACGAGACTGTACTTTGCAGCATTACAAATCATTTGCTCCTCGCACAAGCACTAACACCTGATAACCATAACAGCGTTTCCCACCGTTTACTGGCCGTGTGGCTATTTTGGGCATGCCTGGCATTAAGGCGATGCTCGACAACAACCCAGACTATGCTGCATGCTCCGACGGTGTGCAGCAGTGGTGATAATCTGACAAAGCGCCGCCGCCGCCGCGTCTCGCACGCCATCACACCTCAGTACTGTGTGATAGTCCTCCGCTATGCCCGGACCAAGCGAAGCGACAGTCCTCCACTATCCCTGGATTGAGCGACAGTACTCAGGCCACCTGCGCGAGGCGACAGTCCTCCGCTCTGCATGGACCAAGCGACAGTACTCAGCCCACCTGCGCGGGGCCACACTCCTCCACTACACGGGGATGAAACAACGGTCCTCATCTCCACAGTGCTTATGTTACGACCCCCAAGCCCGTGTCATAAATATGCCCTACGTCATTACCGGACCCGCATGCGCACCTCATACGTGATATTGTCTTTTATAATACCCGGACTATGAGAATCCTTCTGCCATCAGCAGACGAGGAGGTAGTTCGGAACTTGATCCAGTCAGCATACCCGGACCACGAGGCAGCTTTCTGTACCGTGTCCGGACCACGAGGCAGCTTTTTATACCGCGTCCGGACCACTAGGCAGCTTTCTGTACCGTGTCCGGACCACGAGGCAACTTTCTTTACCGTATGCGGACCACGAGGCAACTTTCTATACCGTATGCGGACCACGAGGCAGCTTTCTATACCATATCCGGACCACGAGGCAGCTTTTTATACCGTGTCCGGACCGCGAGGCAACTTCCTATACCGTATGCGGACCACAAGGCAGCTTTTTATACCGTGTCCGGACCACGAGGCAGCTTTTTATACCGTGTCTGGATCACGAGGCAGCTTTCTGTACCGTAGCCGGACCACGAGGCAGCTTTCTGTACCGTATCCGGACCACGAGGCAGCTTTCTATACCGTATCCGGACCACGCAGCAGCTTTCTGTACCGTATCTGGACCACGAGGCATCTTTCTGTACCGTATCCGGATTATGAGACGATCATCTGCCATAATCAATCATGTGTGAATCATCCTACCCGGTCCACCCCAGCCGTACCGCAATATCCATACCATTATACCTCGAGCACCACATCCGGACCATTATGTCTGGACACCGCACCAGGTGCGGCCTGCTCGGGCTGCCATTGTTGGGCCACCATAACCGGACCACTTCGATGGGTGCATCATGCCCGGGGTGTCATACACGGGCTACCACGTACGGCCTACCACATCTAGATCATCGCAATCGTACCATCATAACGGGCTTATCCGAGCTAGCGCTCTCAAGGTACCGTACACGAGCTACCGCACACAAGCTATCAAACGCAAACCACCATAAACCAGCTGCCATGCTCAAGGTACCAGACGCAAGCTACCAAACACGACTTACCAAACACAAGCTTCCATAAACTAGCTACCATACACAAGCTACCAAACGCGAGATACCATAAACCAACTAGCATACACAAGCTTCCAAACACGAGTTAACGTATACAACCTACCATATACGAGCCACTAAACACAAGCTGCCAAGCACGAGCTGCCATTACAAGGTACCATAAACCAGCTACCACACACAAGCTACCGCACACGAGCTACCATACACCAGCTACCACACACAAGCTACCATACACCGGCTACCATGCCCATAGTACCCCGCCCGGACCACCACAACTGGACCGCCATGCTCAGACTATCACACGCGGACTGCCATACCCGGACCACCATACCCGGACCGCCATAACAGGACCACGAGACGGACGACCACCACCGGCCATGGCTGGACCAGCTCGAGACCGGACTCGCTGCATTATTCATGAGCCAGTCCCGTGCAAAAGGAGAATGATAGATCTCCTCCTTCAGTCATAGTAGTCGGGAGTTCGCTGCATGTTGGTGCAATCTGGCATAGCTACGCAGCTTTCATTCATCGGAGCAAGGCGGTGCCGTGCGCCCATTGCTGGATTAAACATTGGCAAATGCTAGGGTTTGGAGACTCTGGGTGGACTAATGGTTGCCGGTTTCCGGTCACTGTATGCCAACGCAAAAACCAATCGATTCTGCTGGGCGGGCCTAGCAGTGAGATGAATACCATGCGTTTTTGCTAAAGCTTGCCTTGTTTTGGCTTACACACTTATAATTATCCTCATAATTAAAGTGATTAATACACCGAGAGGATAACATTTAGGTGCAAAAGCATAACTTGCCAAAAATTGTTGAAATGCCATAACGTTGTGATTAACGCCAAAGTGACTTCAAGACCCCCATCTTAGCTTCCTTTAATCATATACACATGAATTGCTAGAATTTATGTCCTTTGGGCACGCAAGCGCAAGATGTTATTTCTTTTATTGACGGTACAATTATCGCAGTTACATCTGCATTTCAAATGAAAGTGTGGCTCCCCGGATAATGATGCATGGGTTCCTTTTCACCCGTGGAAAAAGTGTAGCCCGAAAGCTGTTGTATCAGACAACGATCATTCACGGTACCTCTGAAACATGACCACGATTTCGAAGGAGCAGATGTCCGAAAAGCAGTGATCATAAATCATGGGAGCAACATTTAGTTCATTCCAAACAGATAGGTAATTTACCTTGGATAAGCAATGACTTTGATTCTAGAATGCTCCCCACAGTGACTCGCTTTGATTGAACTGTGCTCATGAAACGGACTTATTAAAACACATGATGCAGCGTTAGGTAGTCCGATCCCAGCCCACCACATCTCTGTATGGCCACCAGGTTGTGCGGTGCACAGTCGTTTATATTTCCAATGCTTGTTCCGTGTCACCTTTTGCACGAAGCCAGACAGGTTTTATCCTATCTTGACTTTGACATCCGATCTTGTCATTTTCCATTCGAACATTTCTGCTGTAACCAAACCAGTCACTGCTGATACGGCGGCTAAAGTGGTCAACTTCCTGATCTCAGGACAGGCCAGACATAGCGCTCCGTCCTGGTGCCGGCCGCGCCGCTGCCCTCGGTCGGGCGCCTGCCGAGCCTCTGCCCTCGGTCGGGCGCCGGCCGAACCTCTGCCCTCGGTCGGGCGCCGGCCTAGCCTCTGCCCTCGGTTGGGTTCTGGCCGAGCCTCTGCCCTCGGTTGGGTTCTGGCCAAGCCTCTGCCCTCGGTCGGGCGCCGGCCGAGCCTCTGCCCTCGGTTGGGCTTCGGCCGCGCCTCTGCCCTCGGTCGGGCTTTGGCTGAGCCTCTGTTCTCAGTTGGGTGCAGCCCTGACCGGGCATTGCTGCTGGCGTGGGATGAGCAGCACGATGAGACTCGAATCACTCCATTCGTTTGGATGTGCGGAAGGTGATAATCAACCACAAGGCACTTCCGTTCTGGACCTTGCTGGATAACATCCGAGGAATTTCCGGGACTGCTGTCTTTTTCTCTCACTATGCTTTACCGTCCACTGCCTGTATAATTTTCAGCCTGTGGGGCGGTGACAACACAGTAACAGGTGGTAGCGGGCTGAACATTTTGCGGCGGTTTTTGTTGCCAATTTTTCTTCGCTGAGATAGAAGAACTGGTCGTTATCAGGTATGCAAATGTGTGTGATATTCAACGCACGCTGACGCCCATTTCTTTTTTCTCGTTGCGTTGATCACGCTGATGACACTTGACAAACGTCAGGCTGCGCCACTGTTGCTGCCTTCGGCGAGGCGGCATGACGCGGCGGCTCTTGCCGCGGCCTGATACCTGTTCCGGTACCGAATCGGCAAGCCCTGCCGCCCCTGCGTGCCGCGGCGCGCCGTTTTTGGCGGTGCCGATGCGACACCGGCCGTCAGCGGCGCCGGGCCGGCGGGCGGCTCCCACGGTACAGCTGCACCGCTTGGGGGGGCGGCCGGGGCCCGCGGCGGGCCGCGTGACATCACGCGATCGCCCCTGCACTCGGCCGAGCGGGTCACCGGGCCGCCGAGCGCCAGCCGGCGACGCCCACGGCCGGCTGGAGCAGCGCGGTCTGAGCGGCGGCCGACCCACGGTCAAGTACAGACGGGCTGCTGCAGCGACGGCTCGCCCGCAGGCGGTACCCGGGGTCAAGTGCAGACGGCCTGTTGCAGCGCCGGCTCGCCCGCAGGCGGTACCCGGGGTCAAGTGCAGCAGCTGCCCGTGGTACACGCTAGATATATCCGGTGGTGATTATTGCAAAGTCCGGCGTCTCTTCCACAAAAACCACATGTAAGAGGCTTGAAAACACGATTTCGCAGCGCCAAGTTGCTGTCTTTGACCGTCTGAGCAGTGAAAGGTCTCTCTCACTTTGTCTCCGCCTCGGTGCTCTGTTACGTTAATGCCTCCGCCTCTCCCCACTGGTGGGCGTGAGCGACCATAATGCTTCCTCCTCCTGCCGCACCGTTCACAGCTGACTGGGGAATGGGTACCTCCCGGCCTGCAAGGCACATACGGTCCTATTTTAGCAGCGGAACGTCCATCCCGGCTTTCAATGTATAATTAAGCGCCATTAATGTCGATAAATTATTCGGACAGCGCTTATCTGTACTACCCGACGGTATTCCGAATCTGGGACGGAAAATGCGATTGACGATCGGGGAGATGGATGTGCGGCGGCCACGCCAGCGCGGCATCGCTGCCGGCCGGCGGGGCGCGGCGTGGCAGCCGGTCGCAAGGGCCTCCCGGACGCGCCGTCGTCGCCTCGTCGGCGCCGACAGGGCCACACGACAGCGCTGACGCGGTCGCTCGGCGCTCGCGACGCAGACGACGTCTCCGGCGGCGGCGTGGGGTCGGGGCCCGCTCGTCGAGCGCCGCGCAGCCGCCGCCGGCCGGTGCTGGACCCGAGACCGGGCGGCGGGCCTCCGTTGGGCAGCGTCGCCGCCCGGCGCTGCGTAGCCGGACGACGCAGCCACCGTTACAGCGCGCGCCGACCGGCCGGCCGGCGAGCCCTGAGGAAAGCACGGCTCGGCAGTTAGCTGCACGCAAATGGGCCGCGCTGAATTATTTATTTTGCTGCACGCCGGACCGATGACGCCATGCGTAAGACGATACGCGGCCGTACGTTAGCGGCCGGCTGGCGGACCACGGCGCGCCACCAGCTGTGGTCGCGCGCGTCGGGAGCTCTGACCGGACGCTGTGCCCCACGGGAGCACCGCTGCCGACACGCAAACTTATCCCAAACTTAGCCCGGCCACCGTGTGACGTCACACCTGGCCGCGCCCGCAGGTGACGTGGCCGGCTGGACGGGCGGCCGCCGGTCGGCGGGCCTGAGAGCGGGGCTCATCCCGACGCACGTGCCCAAGGCCGCCGGTGCGGCGCGGCCACGCTCCAGCCCGGGCCGCGGCTGCCGGTGCCGCGCCCTGCCGCAGGACATCCTCTGCCTGGAGCGCGATGCCGACGCCTCCTCGTGCACCTGTTCAGCGCGTGCGCACGCGAAAAGCAAGGTGAGTGGCAGCCGGCGGCCGCCTCCCAGGCGCGCGGCCGGTGAAAGTGGCGAGATCTCCTGGGCTGGGCGCCGCCGCGTCCAGCACATTTCCATTGTTTTCCCGCGTCGGCGCATCCATCACGGGATCTGCGATTTCTCGAAACGCCCAGCGGGCGAAACCATTACTCTCGGAGGAATTTTTCGCACGCCGTCGCGCGCCGAGGCATTTGTCTCGCGACAGCTGCCCCGTCTCGGTCCCGTGTCCGGCGGTGTTGGGGCAGCGCTGTTCTGTGTAGTGCTGGTCGGCCCGCTCGCTCGTCTGTACCGGGTTTGTCTGTAGGGCAGACGCCGAGCCCCGCCCGCCTCAATGACCCCGTCCCCGGCCCGCAGCCGGCGGCTTCCGTGCAGGGTGACTACGTGATGGAGGAGTACAAGCTGGACGACAAGGAGCTGGCCGCGCTGGAGAAGCTGTACGACTTCCCGGCCCGTTCCAGCATGGCGTCATCGCAGGTGCGCGCCGTCAGCATCATCGACACGCTCAGCCAGATGGCGCGCACACCGGAGGCGCGCCGGCTGGCGCAGGCGCCGCAGCGGCCCGCGCCCAAGCAGCCGACCAAGCGCGCGCCGCCGCCCGGAGCCCGATCGGAGACGGACGGGCCGGCGCCGACCCAGACGCTCGACCGGGAGGCGATCATCGCGCGCCTGCTGGCCGAGGCGGCGCGCAGCCCGCCGCCGCCCATCCCCAGCCGCCGGCCCGACCTCTCCGTGCTCAACATCCGCGCCGAGGTGGCCAACAACGCGGCAGTGCGCGGTAAGCTGCCGACGCCGCCGGCGACGGGCGGCGGCGGCCGGGAGCGACGCGACGAGCCGCCGCCGGCCGCCGACGCCACCAGCCGAAGGGACGACCTGCTGGACGACCTGTACGGCCGCATCAAGGGCCGGCGGCCGCACGAGGTGCGTCGCACGCCCGACTGGATCCGCACCATTTTCGACGTGGCGCGGCGGGGCAACACCGCCGAGCTGGTGAGTAACGGATGGGGGTAACACCACCACGTTCCACGCCGGCGAGGGGAGATGAGAGAGGCGACGCAGGTGTGGTCAGCCACGCACCTGCACTACAACATCGCGGGATTATCGAAAGTAATCCTCTTTTGGCGTGTAGGTCAGGTTCCAGTAACAGTGTTGATGAATCCGGCGTCGTATCCTGTTCGGGGCTCTGCGCCAGGTGCAGACAGGGCTCACCAGCTATCTGACAGCGATCAGCATTCAGCGCGTGGCTGGAAGGGCGCGAGCCACGTGCTGACGCCGCCCTGTCGCTCCCAACAGCGCTCCTCTCTGGCCGACATGGAGCCCACGCTGATCCGTAACCTGTCCGACCACCACGGCAACAACCTGGCGCACGTGCTGGCCGCCTGCGGCCACGTGGAGGCGCTGGCCTGGCTGGTGGGCACGTGCGGCCACGTGCTGAGCGAGGCGCTGGCCGACGAGAACAAGCACGGCATGACGCCCAGCGTGGCCGCCGTCCGAGTAAGTGACCGCTCTGGGTCTGAGATCGGGCCTGCCGCTGGTGCAGCTGTGCTCCTTGACATTGTTTGGTGCTGTTCGCTTCGTGTCGCGTGTCTCTGGCAGCAATAGCTCAAATGTGTTTTCACTGTATGTGGTTGCTTACAGGAAAGTATGCGGTAAGTGCTGTAATGTTGCACCGTAAGCTACACCTATGGAGATTGTGGTGTGTGGATTATGGTAAACGGCGACTAACAGGAAAGGCCGCAAATGCGATTTGTGACGCTTGACAGTACGGTACTTGCAACGCTCCCAAAATGTGCAGCAAAAAATAGTCATGCAATGGCAGTTATGTTGTACGTCCGTCGTCTGTCGTCTGTTCCCGACCTAATCAGTTAGTTTAGCCATGTTAATGGAGATAACATGAAACCCTGCATAGCGTGACATGTGAGCCGATAAACCAACCCATGGGTGGCATTGTCGCCTCACCGAAGAAAGCACTTAAGCATTACAATCTACCGCAGGAATGTACTCCTATCTTGTTTTATTACGCATATGAAAAGCCCTTAGTCCGGCTCAGGCCTGGTCTGACAGGTGTTTTTCCCATCTTCGCCGGGCTAGAAAGGCCCGGCAGGCCCTTCACTCAAATGCAGGACATGCTAAAGCCTAGTGGAAGGCAGCTCTGTACAGCCCGCATAAATCAATGTCCAGTTAGTGTCACCAGTGCACATGACCTTTGATGGGTTGAAGCAGAGCATTGCGCCTGCGGCGATACTTTACGTACATTGGTATTTACCCGCACGGTGATACATTAAGGTCTCCTCGATATTCAGAACTGCGCGCCACGGCAGCGGGGAAAGCAGTGTTGTATATCCCTGACCGTTGATGGCTTGTGACATGTGACATGTCAAATCAGGTCATGCGCATCGACCAACTCCGTGGATATGGGGCTCGCCAAACCCGTTATCTTGAGAACTGTACATAGTACGACAGAGAAACAAGAAATCAACGAGTGATCGCGCTAGTCAAAAGGCATCAGATTTCGTCTCATGTGGCCTAGGACGTGTCAGATCAGGTTAAGAAAGGTTGAAGAATCATCACTGTAGAGGTGTTCTTGTCGTGCATGCATCGCTGGCCTGAACTTAGACGAACTGGCCTAGCTGTGAGAATATAGAGAAATCTGGCCATGCAAATGTCACCATTCTACGTTTATTGCCTTAAAAGTTATTCTAGAACAATATCAAGGTGTTTGAGAACACAGATTCGGCGGGCTAAACATCCATGCACTGTATCAGTGTGTCAATGACAGAAATGTGCAATCAACTTGCATGCGAATCCGAACAATGTACTTGCGGAACATGAACTAAGATGCATGTCGTTGCTGGGGTCATTTTCTGAAAAGTTCAGTCAGCGCTCCAACGTTTTGGCGAAAGTGAGACATGAGTTTGGAAAAATTATCCGCGGGACGAGCCAGCGTTACCTCGAGCCTGCTGTCCACCCTGGTGACAGAGTCTTGAATCGAAGTACGACGGTGTGCAGTGCCTGTCTGTCCCTCCGGCATGGATGGACGCGGGATGAAGCGTCTGTTTGTCCCTCCGGTATGGGTAGACGCGGCGTGCAGCGCCTGTTTGTTCCTCCGGTATGGGTAGACGCGGGGTGAATCGTCTGCTTGTCCCTCCGGTATGGGTAGACGCGGGGTGAAGCGTCTGTTTGTCCCTCCGGTGTGGGTAGACGCGGCGTGCAGCGCCTGTCGGTTTCTCCGGCATGGGTAGACGCCGCGTGCGCCCGTCTCGCTCGGCCGCCCGGCCTCCCGCCAGGAATTCAGAGCATGTTTTATCCGAGGATCTCCGGTAATGATGGAAATATGCTAAGCTCGTGGGTCGCCGGCGACCGGTGCCGAGCCGGGCCGGGCGCCGGCCGCTCCCCGCCCAGCCGTGTGGCGGCCGGGCCACCGGATCAGCGGGCAGGCCCCCGGCCACCCGTGCCGCGCGCTCCATCGTGCTCGGGCCGCCACCGCCGCACTCTCAACTGAGCATGGGCAGAACGCTCTTCGCTTTCCGCCGCATTCGGTGACTTCAGATGCCGAGCGAGTTGTCCATCAGATACTTCTGTCGGGCTCCAGGCCCCGTGAGACGAGTACGTTTTCTGTGCGGTGGGCAGATCACAGCTCACTGAATGTGTGATACTATAATGTTAGCAATGAGATACGTTTCATTCGCCATGCGATTAGGCAGCGCCCTAACCATTTTTCAAGCACCCGCCAGAACCGTTGGTTGACGAGCCAAACGATCTCACTAGCTACCTCCCTGTTATCGGCGGCTATTCTGGTGTGTGTGACGCGCCGCAGATGTGCACCCAGTCTCGCCCAACGCCTCCCGTCTCTTTCGCAGTGCGGCAAGCTGGACGTGGTCCAGTGGATGGTGGAGAACACCATCATCCGAGACCGGTTGCTGACGCGTGAGGGGGAGCGATCGTTGCTCCACGCCGCCGCCAAGTACGGCCAGGTGAGTACCGGCCGCTGGCGCCGGTCAGATCCGCCTCGACCGGCGGCCGCTGGGCGGTCAGCTGCGGCCAGCGCGCCAGGGCGCGGCCCGGTTCATGCTCCCGCAAGCCGAGCGTGGTCCGTCGGCGAGTTCTGATCCGAGTCTAACCGACGCGTCTCAGCGCGGAGCTGAACCTGACCCGGCGCCGGGGAGCTTGCGCTCCCATTTGTCCGGCTCGTCAGCCGGTCCAGGCCGCTGTCTGGCCCAGGCTGCCGTCCGGTCCCGCGCGCGCTACACACAGGTGGCGCGTTCGGTGAGAACGCGGCGCCCCGCAGCTTCTGCACGCTGCTCGATCGCCGAGGCGGTTTGGCGGCCGGCCAGCTGCTGGCGCTCCCGTGCCGCCTCTGGGTCCGTCTCGCGTCCGCCGCTGCCGCTGACTGGGCCCCGAACTGAAACCGGCGGTGCTGCCGCCGCCGCTGCCTCGCTTCATCACTCCGACCACGCCATGTGGCTGCGGCTACAGTCTCTGCGGTTCCTAAATCCCTTTTCTGCCCAGCCAGGCGAGTGACAGCTATGAAGTCAACCGACCGTAGTTGCTGCAAACTATTAAAGCTCTAGCCTTTTCTGGCTAAACAGTTTGATTGCTGTTCGGCTGCCGACCAGTTCCGGAGACATTATATCCTAATGGATGCGTTTCGGTAACCTGGTCTTTGGTGATCGTAGACGGGATCGTTTGAGGTTTCGAGAGGTGAATGAACTCTCATTGATCGATTACTTGTGGCAATTAGGAGTAGGAACGGCTCTTTTTCCGGCGACTACTGGACCTCCTGTCGCAGTCTCGTGCCCCAATTTTGATCAGCTGGTACCTATGTTGTGCTCCGGGATCTCCCCCCCCCCCCCTACCAAGGACGTGGGCATGCGTGCAAAGGGGTTTTGAGGTCCGTGCTCGCAGCTGAGCCGTCAAGGACGGGCCAGAGGTCCATTCTCGATTCCAGCATTGGCGTGAGGGTCCGCTGGCTGTTTGACGAGCGAAGGGAAGTCAGCGCACGCATGCGTTGACGCGATCAATTTAGTAAAGCCAGCAGTTCAGCGACTGGACTCATTTCGCTAACCGCAACGCAGCGTTGTCGGTCGGGCGAGCTGACCCTTGACACGCGCGTCAGCGTTGGGCCCGCAACAGATGCGCGCGGGCGACCCACTGCTCCATGCCTGAGCTGGACGGGGCCGGGCCAGATGCGTGACGTCGCCTCTCGCCGCCCGTGCTGCCGCCAGACCCAGCCTCCGCTGCGCCCGTCAGGGAGCCGACCCGGCCTGTCGCCGGCCGGCCGCCTTTCTCTGCGCGCGCGAGGTCGGCCGGGGTCGGCCGAGAGCGCGCCTCCGCCCGAGTGCGCGTGCGTCCGCCGCGTGCGACCTGCCTCCAAACGGCGGCGCCGATCGGTTTTACATAGGGAGAGCCCGGCGCGGCTGACGGTGCGCCGGCCCGTTTGCATACCCGTTATAAATGGCGTCGCATTATGTATGCGGTCAGGGCCCGAATGGGACGCGGACGCGGCCGGCTGCCGTCTCCTAGCTCCGACCGGCGGGTGTCGCTCCACCTCCTCAGGAGATGCGCCTGAGGGCGAACGCGCAGACGCGCCGGCGAACTCGCTCGCCGTCCGCCGTCGGGCTGCCGCTGGCGGGCGACGCACGGCCGGGCCTTACTGCCGAGCCGTGTAACTCCGGAATGCGGCGCTGGCAGCGGCGGGATGTGGCGCTGGCAGCGGCCAGTAACGGCGCGCGCACGAGCGTCGCCGTCAAGGCGGCTGGATCGGCTCGGCTTGGCTCCGATGGCAGATGCCACTAAACCGTAATTGGGGATGCTGCTCGTCTGCACAGACGAGGGGCGCGTGACGGCTCAGACGGCGCTGAGACATGATCTGACCGCAGTTTGGGTCCGCCAATGAGAATGCCGACCGCATGGTGCTGATATGCCTTTTCGACAGTGGAATGTTGCCTTTTTCCGACCTGAAAAGCTGCTTTTTCACGTGGCGAGATTGCAAAGTTGCAATATCTCCTCTTTGATCGGCGAAATCCGCGCACAATTTCCTCAGAATTCGCACGAAATGCGTTACAGAGCCCAAGTGCCCGATGCTACTCTTTTTGAACGACATCGGACATATTCATCATTGTTGAGTGAAAGGTGTAACTGATAGGACTTCAGACAGCTGTTTTTACAATGGTGTGCAGCTCGAATGCACTTTTCGATTCGGCCTTTGTATAACATATGAAATAGTCCAAATAAGGCGGATAAATTAAAATGAAACGCTGAAAAACTGGTGTGCGCTTTGAAAAGTGATAATTTCCGTCGTTATCCCCATCATCATATCTGCTCTCTAGTCGGGTTTTCAAAGCAGCATTTACACTTCTAAGCTTCGGAAAGAGGTGGCCAAGTAACGAAAAATCGTCGGATCAAGTTCCGAGCTGACGCAGGATTCTTCCGACCCCCACCCTTGCCGCCTACTTTGCCTATCGTACTGCACAGTTTTAGTTTTTTAACATGGTATCCATCCAAGCAATAATACGTCCTAATCTATGCATGACCCGAGTCCACAGCCGTCAGTCAGTCCAGGCCTCCAGTCCATTGACATCAGTCAGTACAGGCCTCCAGTCCATTGACATCAGTTTGTCCAGGACCTCGGTTCACCACCGCCAGTCTGTTAAGGACCCCAGTTGGCGGCCGTCGCGTGGCGGTCGCACCGGCGCCTGTTCTAAGCAGCCTTCAGCTGGCTGTATGGGCCGGCTCGGAGCTGCACCACCGTCTCCCCCCCCCCCCCCCCCTCTCTCTCCGACCGACGGCCGGGCAAGTCACGCTCAAAGATTGGGCCGCAGGCGGGTGACACGGCGGAGCGCGTGCCTCCGGGCCCTCTTCTGACGAGTCATAATGCAGGCCTTTTATCTTGCATGTACGGTGTGCGACCCTCATTTAGCGGGGCCGGCGGTAAGGTCGGTCGGGCGCGATTCATCCCGGCAAATTCGCCCTTATTGCACGTTCTATTAAAGATTTTGTATATCAAATGAGAACATTCCGCGTCGTCACTGTTGTTCAATCAGAGGTAGCTGGGTGTACGTGAGCCGGGTCGGCGCGGGGCATCGACGACACGTCCCGCGCCGGGCCCACGCACAGCGCTCGCTGCACGGGAGGGAGGCCCGCCGCCGCCGGGCAGCCGGCTGGAGCGAGGCGCCGCCGCCGCCGCCGGCCGCCGAACAGAGCAGACTGGCGGGCGCGCCGGCCAGAGCTCTCCACAGCCGACCTTCGTCCGGGCGCGGCGGCGGAGCGACGCGGGCCGGCCGGACGGCGTCCGCAGTTCCGGACTCAGCGCGTAGAGTGCGCCAGGCCAACCGCCAGCCTCCGCCCGTGAAGCTCAGACTGCGAGGTCCACACGGATCACATGTGGCTGCGGAGGAAGCTGCGCATGCACATCGCGGCTTCTGTTTTCATGTCGGAGCGGGCGATGGAAACATCGTGAGCTGCTTCGGATGAATTCCCGACCTTGGTAAAGGAAGGCTCAGTAGATAACTACCAACTGTCTCTGCCCGAGAGAGCACCTTCATATCTCTCTATACCTGGGAACGAAAGCGTTGTCATATTATGCTATCAGTTATCATAAGACAGGGAATGGCAAAAGCTCTTTCACGGCAGATGCGTCGCGATACACAATAACTTTAAAATGTGAGCTACGCCCTTGATGTTAAGAGATCATTCATCCCTGCCGTGAGGCATGACACCGTGCTCGTATTTCGGCTGGTGCTGCTGTCCGACCTTGCTGGCGGGACAGGCGGCGCCGGGGGCGGCAGCCGCGCGCCGCGCCCAGTCGCAGCTCCAGCGACCGAGGCCCGCCGTCTGGCGGGGACCGGTCCGACCCACGCAGGCGGGCCCGCCGGCCGACGAGCACGCGGCGCGCGCACTCACAGGGTCGGTGCCGCCGCGCGGCCGCGGGTGGCCCCCGCCCCCACCACGGCCCTCGCGCAGGGAGCGGTCGGGTCGAGCGGCCGCTCTGCCGTGGTGGCCAGCGGCCCGATCCCTGGGAACGCGCGGTCGGGTGTATATTTAGAGCGCTGCAGAATGCTTTACGCATGACTGGTCGCTGCACACGTTGCCAGCACTGCGGTCCTTTATACGGAAACTTCACTCGTCGAGTCAGGCGTACGGTACGCCACATGGTTTGGGCAGCGAATGTGGCAGTTTTATTCTGGCAAGGCATCAACCACGGCCGCTCATGTTTTATGGACGAACGATGCAATGCTAGCAAGGCTGGACGCACTTGAATACGGATCATCATGGATTTGTATTACACCTTGCAGTAACAGAACCTGATTAAGTATATGTAGCATGAATTGCACTCGCCAAAAGGCACACCGCGGGGGGTGTTGCAACGTTTTGAAGGGATGAAGGCGTAAGTGGTGCATCAATTACGCTCCAATCCAGCGCCTGGATACTATCAGATGGCTCCCGAAATGAGGACGCCGCTTCCCCGGCCATCCGCGGGTTGCACGTCGGAGATCTCCCGAGACGAACACCCGACACAGCTTCACAGCTGCGTGCACGAAACGGCTCCGTGCTGGCCACCTGCTCTTCTGCCCGGCTTTATTGTGGCGCTGGCGCCGGTCATGGCAGCGGTGTCACCCGCGTACAGTGGCATCGCGCGTCACTGGGAGCTGATAAGCCAGGTGACCTCGCCCGTGAGGCGTCACCGCATCGACTGTGAGACTTCAGGCGATAGCAGCTGTGCTAACCGGAAACACGACTCGAGGGAGGGGGGGGGGGGGGAGAGAATCTGACCGTTGACTGTTGCTTGCCACCGTATGGGACGAAGGGCCGGAAGTGACGAGTTGACCGAAGCGTCGTCCGCCGCTCAACGAAGGCTTCCACACTTCATTCTCAAACTCTGCCCACTTCGCCGTCCCAGCGGCAGCAGATCGGCGCGCGCGGTTGTGGCGTCGCCCGCCGACCGCACGGGGGTCTGCAGCTCGACGCGCCGCGCGACGGCGGTGCGGTCGACGCCGGCGTCTGACGCGCGTCCTCGCCCTGCCGCAGGTGGAGATCACCTCCTGGTGCGCCGACCAGCTGCAGCGCGAGGGCCAGGGCGTGGACCTGGCCGACCACCACGGCGACACGCCGCTCCACCTGGCGGCCAAGACGGGCAACACGGCCGTGGCGCAGCGGCTGCTGGAGAGGAACGCCAGCGTCACTGCCAGGGTGAGAGGGTGGCGCGGGGGGACGCGGCCGACTGTGCGCCAAACGACACGTGGTTACTATCGCGTTGTGTCCAATGTCGTTGTCACATAGAAAGCACAGGTTTGCTGTCGTTGCTTGCGAGTAGGGACACATCGAAGTTCTCATTTTAAACCAATGACATGTTTGCAACGAAATTTTTGCTTTAAGAATTACCTGAACACTGCAACTTCTAAGTAAGCTCAAAAGACGACCGAATCGTATAACTTCGGTGAAAAAGATGTAAAAACAACCTTTTTCCAGGATCTCACCGGTGGGCGCAAAATGGCCCTGATGCCGACGCGCCCTTAAAACCCAAATCACCACCAGGATCTCACCGGTTTAAAAAAACAACTGCAGCGGTTTCATTACTTCTCTGCGCGTCTGACCCACCACCAAACACCACTCTCCCAACGCCTCTTTAGATACGTGCCTGGGTCACCAGCCGTCAGGTTCATGCTCCGTTCCACACGCTGTGCCCTTGGGTCGACGCACGTGACGAGCCAGCCCGCTGGCATCGCGTTGGCCGAGCCGAGCCTGACACCGCCGACGCGTTGGCCGTGCCGAGTCTGACCCTGCCGACGCGTTGGCCGAGCCGAGCCTGACCCCGCCGACGCGTTGGCCGTGCCGAGTCTGACCCCGCCGACGCGTTGGCCGAGCCGAGCCTGACCCCGCCGACGCGCCGACAGAACGACATGAGCCTGAAGCCGTATGAGCTGGCGGTGCACCACGGTCACGCCGCCTGCGCCGAGTACCTGCTGACGCACGAGGCGCTCGGCGACCTGGCCGTCGACTTCACCAGCTTGGAGGCCGAGGCCGGTCGGCTGCAGCACGAGAACGGCGACTACAAGAACAACTTCCGGTGAGATGCGTTGGCTGCCCTTCGGTGACGGGCGGCGCGTCGAGACGGCGGCGTCGCAACCCGCGCGGTCATGTTTTCACTGCCATCTCCACCCGGGTGATCGGAACAACTTGTGTTGCCTTTAGCATAACCATACACCCTGAGCTTTTGATGATCAACACCAGGTAGCCTCGGCATCCCACCAGCCTCACCAGGCAGCCCAGGTCAGCTTCGTCACGATGAAGAGCAAACTTCCCATCACTATCACCAGGGACACTCGTTCCGAGCTCTCACTCATCACTCACCAACAACCTTCGATTTACACGCGCTGCTGGTGCGGGTGGAGGTAGATCGGTACTTTCTATGTGATGTGGTTCACCGTTTTACTGTGGGTTCGAATTAGGGCCGCGCTATTATTTCGTAATGTCCATCGCCGCATCAAAGCCTGTTCCACTAGCTTCGGCTGTTGCCTCAAATACTCCTACAGTATTTCAAATAGCGTCGAGCGCTGCCTCTGTCATTCGCGCCGTCTTTTGTCGCCTGCTATTCCAAAACAGCTTCGACAAGCGGCACACTACAGTCCGTCCTGGCCAGCGGACCCTGTGCTCTCGCCCCCGTGGAGCACCACCCGTCTGAGCCCGGCGTCTCTCCGTACAGGGAGGTGCTCTCCGTCTCTCGCAAGCTGCTGCGCGAGCGCGAGGACATGTGCAAAGACCTGAGCCGACTGCACGAGAGCACGCTGGAGCTGCACGACCGGCTGCTGGGCCAGCTGCAGCAGCTGTCGGCCGAGAACCGGCAGCTGCGCCGGCGGCTGCAGGAGCCGGCCGACGAGCCGCCCGAGCAGCTGGACGAGGCGTCTGAACTGGCCAACACGCTGCACGTGCGATGGCAACACTGCCAGCGCGCCTGGTTCTCCGCACCGTTGGCCGACACCCAGCACCGGCTGCTGGTGGCCGAGCAGGCCTGGAAGCGACTGCGCGCCTCGCGCAAGGACAACGTCAGCAGCATGACGAGCGCGCAGGAGATCGTCAGGTGGGTCCGCCTGCCTGCCTCTCTCAGACCCGGAAGGCGGGTTGTTAGCTCAGACAGCGGTGAAGGCAGGTCTGGCATGTTGCTGTGGTGTCAGACCCCAGCTACCTGATGTCTATTCCCCATGTGGTGCTATCGACTGCCTTTCGCCGAATGACATCCGATAAGCTCTGAACAGAGCAGACGGTTTAATATATTGGCGACGTCTGAATGTCATAACTTAAGATGGTCTACAATAATAATAATAATATAACAATGGTCTACTTAAGAAGTAAACAGTGCACTTTCCCACGTTCGCTCCCGCCTTCAGTATGGTAGCCAAAGTCTTGACCCCTTCAAAATGCCCACAGGAACAAGATCGGGGACCTGCGCGCGCAGTCGGCGCAGACGCGCTACCTGGACTCGCGGGCGCTGTCGTCGTCCGAGAACTCCCTGGTCGACTCGGAGTTGTACCAGCAGATCTCGCCGCAGCGGCAGGAGCCGGCGGCCAGCGAGATCTACGGCGCCAAGTCGCTGGAGGGCAGTGACGCGTGTGGCGCGGGCGCGCGCCTCAACGGGCGGCGGCGCGCCGCGCGCGGCCAACCGCTCGACGCCGGCTTCCTCAGCGAGCACGAGACAACGGACCTCTACGGCCGGCAGGCGTCGGGCCCGCGGCGGCGGCCGGCGCGCGCCGCCCGGCCGGTGCGGGAGCGGCGCGGCCAGAGCGTCGACAAGATGGAGCGACTGAGTGTGAGCGTGACGGGCGGTGGCGCGCCAGCCGCCTCCTCCGCCGGCGGCCTCTCGCGCAACCTAGACCTTAGCAAGAGTCTGGACTTCAGCGACGGCGCGCTCGATGGCGGCGGTGACGAGGTGCACAACTCGACGTTCGCAGCGCGGCCGCGCGGCGGCGGCGCGCCGGACGGCGCGCAGGACGAGCTTCGGCGACAGCTGCGCGGTCTGGCACTCGTGTCCGACTCAGGCTCGGCATCGGTGCTCGAGGTGATTGAGCCGACCGGCAGCGAGGCCGGCAGCACGGTGGACCTGGTGCAGCGCGAGATCGAGGCGCAGCGGCGCGCGCGGCAGGCGCGCTCCCGGGACTCGTCGCGCTCGCGTGAGCGACGCCAGGAGCCGGCGGCTGGTGACACGGCTAAGCAGCTCGACCAGGTGCGCGCGCGCAGGAGCACCCCTAATGAGGACGACAGTGATTTTTTAGGACTTCGGACTGGCAAACCGCACCGGTCGAGAGTGGCGAGTGAGGCGGCCAAGTGTAGCGCGTACGGTGACGGAGTGAGGCGAGCGCACGCGACGGCCGACGGCCGACGGTCGGACGGTGGTGCTAGTCTGGCTAGCCTAGTGCTCTCGGAGCCAGACATCCTGCAGGGCACACGGCACACGTTGGACAGAGCGGAGGAGGCGTCTCCGACGGCCCGTCCCGAGCCGGCCGAGCCCGTGGCGGTTCCCGGACAGGAAGAGACAGCCGCTGAGGAGCCGGACCGCGTGCTGTTCGAGCTCGAGGGCGGACGCGCCCCGGCGCCCGACGCCGCCGCGTCAGGCGGCAAACGGCGCGGCTTCCTGCAAAAGTTCGCCATGCGCACGCGCTGGAACAGCCGCAAGAAGGAGCGGCCGTGGCGAGCCGGCCAGGAGATCAGTGTCGAGGAGTTTCGCGAGATGTACCAGCAGGAAGGGCGCGACGTGTCCGTCTCGTCGCAGGACCTCAGCGCCTCGGAGGCCTCCTCGCTGGAGGAGAAGAAGCGGCTCTCGCTGGTGTCGCACGGCGAAGGCGCCTCGCTGTCGGAGGCCTCCGACGCCGAGCACCGGTCCAAGCGCGCTTCCGTGGCGTCCAAGCGAGAGAGCGACTCCAACGAACCGCCCGAGTCGCCGCACAAGGAAGCGGCGGCGGCGGCGGCAGCCGGCAGCGACCCACGATCACCGCCGCCCGGCCTGGCCGCCGCCGCCGCCGACCGCCTGGCCGACTCCAAACCGGCGCCGCCCGCCAAGCCGAGGCTGGGTGCCAAGCCGCGCACGCTGCCGCGCCGGCTGCCGTCGGCGGCCGCGCCCACACCGGCCGAGCCGCCAGCGGACGAGGTGCCGCGGCCGGCCTCGTCCGCCAGCCGACCCGACTCGTCCGCCTCCACCTTCCCACCGTACAAGGGCTTCGCACTGGCAGGGGCCGGCGCGCTGGCGTCTGAGCTGCTGCCGCCTCCCGAGGGAGGCGCCGCAGGCCGCCACAGCCCGGCGCCCAGCGAGGCCAGCAAGACTGAGTCGGCGCTGTCGCCGCCCTCGCACGCGTCGGACGTCTCCAAGACTGAGTCGACGCGTCACCTGAACCAGCTGGACAAGATCGAGGAGCTGCGCGCCGAGTCGGTGCAGAAGCTGGCGGCCGAGGCCGAGGAGACAGCCGCGGCCGCGCCCGAGGAGACGGCCGCTCGCGTGGCGCCGCCCGCCGAGCCGGCCGCGCCCAAGCTCAAGCGGGTGAGTGGGACGCAGGCACTCCCCTCCCCGCAGCTGTGAGGCTGGGCCCTCTCGTTCGCTTCTTTCCCACTCTGTATGACGGTGACCACGTGCTTTTGTGTGTGGCCTGCTTCGTGTGCCGCTGAGTGACCGGGATGGTGTGTCTGTGCACCTCACCTGGATGGGGTGCTACCGTGTGTGGCGGACCACATGTGCGACTGGTGACATCTGTGGCATCTGTATGACTGTTGCGTAGTATAGCTGCGAGGATTTGCCTCTGTGTACATCCATGACGATCTACTCCTGTGTGACCAGCTCACTGCCATAAAGTTGCCCACTGAAACGCACATGGACACCGATTCTGCGCATGCATGTGACTGGGCGTCTAGGACTTGAACCTGCGTAGGGCCGGACCTCGGACCCGGTACCTCGGTGTGTCGGGAACTGACCGACGACTGCACTATGTGTGACCGGGACTCGTGTCGTTGATTGTTTCGCCAAGTAACGGTGTCGCTGCGTCAGGTCACGTGTCAATCGTGTCACTGACGATCGTGCGTCTATTCTGTGCTGTTGTGCGACTAATGCTCTCGCTTAGAAGCTTTATCACCGGGTGCAATTAGAGCTTTTTACGCTAGTGCGTGTAACCAAACTGTGCAAGTATGATATATTTACTACTGTGTTCAACAACTCCATTTATCCTGTGCGGACCTTTTTGTCAGTGCTTGTGAATATGGAGATTCCTGCAGCTGTAGCGCATCATGTGTGAGCAGAGCCTTTTGCACTCACATGGGACGTGAAATGTGATTTGTTTGCATAGCTAAGACAATAGTAATAGTATCATTCCTCGGAGAAAAGCTAGGAAAATCCAAATATGGTTGGGTTGATATTTGCCTTTACCGAAACGATAGCTTCTGCTATTGTTTCGCTAAAGGCATGTTGCCGAAATATCAACTCAACTATGTCTCCATTCTCCTGGTCTTTCTCCAAACAATAAGGCCATTACTACTGTCTTATCTATGTGAATAATGATCCTCGCTATCGCACCAAACAACTTTTATTTGTTTGGTCTAGATTTTCGTGACACACACTCAAATATTCACATGCAGTCACACATGCGGTCAAACACGTCACATGCGGCCTCACATGCCGCTGCATACGTCACATACAGTGAAATGGCCACTTAGTTGAGGATTCAGCGCGCTCGCTCATAACGGAGGGTGGGTAGCCGAAGTGACCGTTGCTGGCACATGTAACCTGACCCATGGCACCGCGTGTGATCTAAACTCACGCCAGTTCAGGACGCATCGTCATACTACTGCGCCGCTATCCCACTGTGCCACCGCCTTCATTAACTGGGCCACTGCTTTACTGCGCGTATACTGTGCTGCTGGTTGACGGTGCCACCATACCGCCATGTACTCGTGCTGCTGTGTGGCTGGCGTCGATCGACGAACACTACCGCAGTGACTGGCGCTGTACCGTTGTGCGGCCATGCTCCTGTGTAACTGTGCCTGTGTCATCAAACCGTGGTGTGACTGTGCGACGGCGTGACTGTGCGCTGGGGTGACTGTGCGGTGGTGTGACTCTGTGGCGGTGTGAATGTGCGGTGGTGTGAATGTGCGGTGGTGTGAATGTGGGGTGGTGTGACTGCGCGGTGGTGTGACTGCGGTGTTGTGACTGTATAGTGGTGTGAATGTGAGGTGGTGTGAATGTGGGGTGGTGTGAATGTGCAGTGGTGTGACTGTGCGGTGGTGTGACTATGCGGTGTTGTGACTGTATAGTGGTGTGAATGTGAGGTGGTGTGAATGTGGGGTGGTGTGCCTGTGCAGCGGTGTGAATGTGCAGTGGTGTGACTGCGGGGACATGGCTGTGGCGCTGTGAGGCGGTGCCACTGTATGACTGTGCTACTGTGCGACTGCGCATCAGCCTGACTGTGCGACGATGTGACTGCGCGGCGGTGTGACTGAATCGCCGTGTGACTGTGCCGCGGTGTGACCGCACTACTGTGGGACTGTTCCACTGTATAACTGTGCCACCATACGACTGCACCGCGATGCGACTGTGCGTCGATGCAACTGTTCCATCGTGTGGCTGTGTTGCTGTGTGAGTGTGCTGCGGTGTGAGTGCGCCACTATGCAACCGGCGCGGCGACTGGCCGTGACCGGCGCCGCCTCCGTCGCCGCAGGGTGTCGACAAGAAGCTGCGCCGCCGCCGGGATGATCGGCCCTGGTACGAGGTCAGCGACGACGAGTCGGACCTGCTGGCGGCCGACCGGTACCAGGCGATCGCACGCAGTTCCAGCGAGGAGGACGCCCAGCTCATCTAGAGCCGCCGCCGCCGCTGGAAGAGGCGCGCCGCCAACCGCGGCGGAGGGGCCAGCAGGTCGCCAGCAGAGACTGGGGAGTGAGCTCGAGCGAAACAGAGACAGACACACAGAGAGGGGGGAGGGGGGAGGGGGCGGGAAGGCAGGCGTGGGGTTTCTGCCGGCGAGCGAGCGGGGCGAGATGTAACAAAGTCCTACTTATAGCTAATTGGATTGGTTGATGATGCCATCGGAGGCGCGAGCGAAGCCAAACATCACGTTCCTTATCTGTCTACGGGTAAATTTCATGTAATAGAGATGCGCGGCATCAGCCAGCTGCAGCGGTAGTAGCAGCGCAGAGCCGGCAACTGGCCGTCCCACCCGCTGATGGGTCGGCAGCGGGCCCGCATGGTGACGGCACCGCCATGCGGTGATGTGCCTCCATGGCCGACTACCATTTACCTTGCGTCCATCCGCAGCCGACACACCGGGCCTTGTATGTACATAATGATATGTGGTGCCATTTATATCATGAGGTCTGTGCGTAAAAATGTTGCTATACGTTTTTGAATGTATTCGTTGCTCATGACCGTGAAATATCGTAAAATATACATATATTGATGATATTTTGAGAACTCTAACCACAACCTGACGACCAGTGAACTGCATTTCATACAAATTGGTACAAACTTGATGGCAAAGTAAACGATACCAGACACGGTGGGCGAGCCATGTATGCATTTCACTTGTAACGAGTGAGGACACAAAACGATTGAGCCTTAGTCAACCTAGGAGAACATCTTTAATTCGACGGTCCGGCCAGGCCTGAACCGGCTATGCCGTTATGCTTTCTGGAAGCTAAAATATCGGCAACCGCGGAGCGCAGATTCATGCAGCTTTCAGCAACAAAAAGTCAGAATTCTATTATATTGTGTTATATGTACCGCCAGGCATCTGCATGCAGGCACTGAAAACTTAATTGGCGCCACATTGACAACTTTCCAAATTCCAGATATCAAAACTAGGGTTGTCATGTTAGCATTGTTTCTGGTAGGGTACCCAGGTTCCAAGTATAGGGACCACATGGCAAACATCACACCTACAATTCAAAAAACAATAATCAAAAGTATTCTGATACATTAAATTACACCGAAAACAGGACACATGAGGCAGGTCGTGCTTCAGACCTTATTTGCAAATGCCATGAGACTGTGGTCTATTCTTCCTTTCACAGCCATGAGCTCGAATCTCAGTCTGTGCTCACTCGACTCATAATGCTGTATCTGTCAGAATTCAATGCAGGTGCAATCGGTGGCGCCAGAACTAAAAGCAGGGCGAGAGCGCCACTGGTAAGTGCGGGAAACTAGCGATTTATTGAGGGATTCATTCGGCGACGAGTCCGAATTCAGCTTGTGTGTGATCGTCTGCATTAACTCCATGTGTAAATGTCATATGCGAACATGCGTGAACAAGATATATGAACGTCTTATATGGTTAAATTCGGCACGATAGCACTGGATCTGATTCTGTTTTACAATATCAGCCTTCAAAGTCAAACCAAGGGTCAGTTACATTTTGTCATTTTCTTGTCATTTTCCCTTGTCATTTTCCATGCGCGCATCATATTGACCTCAGTGCTGATGTAACTGGCATTTAGCGCGCATGAGCCAAGGCTCCATCTCATTACGTTGGGATAGTGTGTTAGCTTGTATGCCAGTCTTTACCTGCCACGCAATGGCCCATATTATGCTACCAAGCCACATGGACGTGGGCGACGACGGACCGCGACGTGCTGTGACGTCATCAGTTTAGTGCTGCAATCACGGATGTTCATTTGCATTCTTTTGTGAGGGCCCTGGCCCCCTAATGTTGAGTTGGGCCTCCCCCAATGTTGGCTTGCCCCCCCCCCCCCCAATGCTTTCGGCTGTGGCTGAAATGCTAAAAAACTCGGTGAAAAGATGATCATAACGCAAAGATTATCTTATTTTATCTTTCTGCGTGGTGGTGTCTCGTACCACTCTCAAAACAAAAGTCATGGCTGCTCCCACCACAAGATATAAATCGTAACAACTGAGCGGATAAACGACGCAATAAATTTCACATACCTAGCGCCATAAGACGCGCAGTGATTTGTGAGGTAAAAGTGAAAAGCTCTGGAATATGGGGATGACCTAAGTCCTTCATGGCTAACCCCGTCCCCGTACCCCACAACCAAAATGCGTGCCACCTCCCATGATCGCCATAGAAGAACGCCATCGGTGCCCTAAGGTGGCCTCTAAAGGGGTGCCTTCATGTGCTGATCAGAAGAGATGCGTGCATCCAGCGCCTGCTCCCTGGATCCAACCCGGCATGACTTCTATACTGCTGAAATTAAAGACTTATAAATTATACAAAGATTAAAAACATAGACTGCTTTTATCTGATGGGCTAAATCCGGTGAGAAAAAATGGGGGGGGGGGGGCAGGTTGCCCGACCTTCGGATCGCCCCCTCAATCATTTACAAAAATTTACACCCCTGGCTGCAATGCAGTTGAAACGCATCAAGTCCATTCAATTCGTTTGGAAGATAACTTCTATTCGGACGTAGCAAGTTATATATTAACCCTTTTTATCAGCTGCAACCATATTTTTCGCACTGCATTAGGTGTAGATCCTTTTCATGCGGCCCCTTGCATGCCTGCATTTAAGGATTTCAGGAAAACACAACGGCACAACAAACCAAGAATCGTAGTGCCGGTTACTGAGAATTCAATGCAAGTGCAATCAGTGGCGCCAGAACTAAAAGCAGGGCGAGAGCGCCACTGGTAAGTGCGGGAAACCAGCAATTTATTAAGGGATTCATTTGGCGACAAGTCCGAATTCAGCTTGTATGTGATCGTCTGTATTAACTCCACATGTAAATGTCATATGCGAACATGCGTGAACAAGATATATGAACGTCTTATATGGTTAAATTCGGCACGATAGCACTGGATCTGATTCTGTTTTACAATATCAGCCTTCAAAGTCAAACCAAGGGTCAGTTACAGTTCTCGGCGGAGAACTCCGCGGTACCTGCAGTCTTGCCAACTACTACCTATTTTCCTTCATCACATAACCCTGGGATGATTACGGATGGCTGACAAGGTTCTAATTCGAGCCAACTCAAACCAGCGGACACCTTACAGTTCTGACCTTTCAGGGTCAACGTGGAATATAAAACCTATGGTCAAATGGCGTGGAACTCGGTTCGAAATACATTTCCGAATGGTGCTTAGTCGAATGCTTTTTTGCCTAACCTGAAAACCGGATTGCCTTTTCCGCCATGTTTTTGCCATGATAAAGACAGCTAAAAGACAAAGTGCGTACTAAACATATGTCAGAATGCCTGGGGTCAGAAAAGAAGGTCAGACCAAGGTCAAAACCAGCCTGTTTTGTTTGCGCTAGGACTTGCTGTATGGGCTGGTTTCTGGTGCACGTTTCGAATATATTGAAAACAGGCACCACATTGTATACCTTCCATGAATTTCTTAAGGATCAGAACAGGCCACTGACCTAAAATGAACCAGGTCAACAATCTGTTTTAAGAGTATACTGCCTAGTGTAATCCTTGTCGCTTATTCAAATGCAAAACTCAAGGCAGTCTTTTATGATTTTCGTCACCATGACATTAAAGGGGTCAAACAAGGTCACTGACCCTAAACGAGCATGTGAACTTTTGCTTAAAACAGTTATCTAGGTTCTAGGGCCCTTTGGAGACCAACCTGGAATTTGACCTTGCTTGACCTCATTTGACCCGAAGGCTATGACCTAGGAACCTCAAACTTTGACCTAAGTGAGTTCAAATACAGGTCAACACACCCTGTGAATTGGTGTCTCTAGATCTGGTCAAATCGACCCCCACCCGACCGAAGGGTCACCCGGGCGCGTGTTAACCGCTGCCTTTTTGTCGAAACGAGAAATAGACGAGCGACATTTAAACACATGCAACTGCGTCAAATGGTCAGAGAGCCGAATTCGTTTTGTAAAAATATGAAAAAACAGGTTAAATTGATATTACGTGATAACACCTGTAGGCCATAAGGGGCACCCCATAAAGTACGTTCTGCATTTACTGGCCCTTGTGGGAGCTTAACCAATGCTGGCAAGGACATGAAGGAACCATGGAGCCCGGAATGATGCTAGAGGGATGCATATTTGTGTTTCTGTCCATTAAAAAAGTTATATGCATGGATATTTTAAACAACGCTTAAACAGAACGGAATGAAGAGGATCACCCGCGCTATTTGACCCCAAAGTGGGACAGCAACAAGGCAAAAAATTGCAACTAAATAGACGTAGACCTGATAGACCTGAGGAAAGCAATAATATCAGCTTTGATTCCATCAGGTCAACTAGTAATATTTCGTGTGAAGCCAGGAACCAAACAGGCACGCGAGCCCAAAATCGTCGCCTTTATTGCATTCAGTGTTAACAATTGGGCATGGAACATTATTTTTATAGATAAGACAGCACCGCTGGCCAAATTCATCGCAGAATAATCGGAAGAAATAACTGACAGATGCATTTATATTTCGGCTACATGGGTTTATCGAAACGAATATGAGTAGCAAACTCAAACGAAAGATACCTGAAGCATTTTAAGCCTTGACAGCCAGTACCACTTTAAGAAAGAGTCCCTGCATACAACCTGTTAACAGCATTCCGATGCATAAGCGTTTGACTAAACGGCATTCGGTCAATTAGCGTTGGAATGAAAAACACTTCAGAAATCAGCATTAGACTTACGGACACTTCCGCAATCAGCAGCACTTTAAGTGCATAAGCTAGCGTCCGTCCTATTGTAACTCCTGGCCTGCCGAAATCGACATTCAATACCGAATTCAAGGGCAAATGTCAGAAGACTACTCAAATGTTCATGGCAGATTTCTTATATTTTAGCATGGCAATACTTGTGCTGTTTAATCTAGCTTCCTTAGGAAAGTTCAAACATCGAGCGGAAGGCCTTCTAGAACAAGTGTTCGTCGGCGCTGCTACCTGCACTCGCAACTCCGTCCTGTCCCATGGTGCGTCTGTTGCGCATGGAAACGAAAAAAATAACTTTGAAATGAAGAGAACAATGCGCATGTTATTCATGACTATCGTGTTGTTTTGCGCAGACTCCACACAGCAGTCAACTCTCAGAAAGCGAAAATTTGTCTGAACCTCACCAAGAAGCGGCGCTGAAATAAATGGAAAGCAAAGGAAATGAAGAAAGCATCGGAAAGTTGTCTCTAGTTTTGTGAAGAAAAATCGACCTAACTTCCATGCTCCTAAGGCACCTGTATATTAGTTACGAACGAGTCCCAGCCCATCGACAGAACCTACTCATTACAGACTGACTCCAAAAACGCTAATGGGTACGGTACCTGGCGGGAAATCACGATCGATGTTGGGTTGCTCTCGTACCTCCATTGTTTTAACTGGACACCGCACGTACCCACTCGGCTATTGCTGACCCCGTTACCAAATTACGGCTGTCGGGTTCCACACGTCGCCGCCCATGCCGGTAGTGTCTTTAAAATTTAACACGCGTCCGGGTGGCCGGCCCTTCGCTCGGGTAGGGGGTGAATTTAACCCCCATGAGATCTCGAGAACTAAGAAAGCTAGACACAACATTTACATAGTATTTTGACCTGTACGTGAACTTACTTAGGTCAAAGTTTGAGCTTCCTAGGTTATGACCTTCAGGTCAAAAAGGTTAAACAAAGTCGATTTCCAGGTTGGTCTCCAAAGTGCCCCCAGAACCTAGGCAACTCTTTCTAAGCAAAAGGTCAAAAGCCCATTTGAGGTCAGTGACCTTGTTTGACCTTTCAAAGGTCATGGTGACGAAAATCATAAAAGACTGCTCTGAGTTTTGCATTTGAATAAGCAACAAAGATTACGCCAGGCAGCATGTTCCTAAAACCAAATTTCGACCCAGGGTATCTTAGGTCAATGACCTTTTCTGACCTCTAAGAAGTCAATGGAGGATGTATGATGCGGTTCCTGCCGTCAATAAATTCGAAATGAGCACCACAAGCCATCCCATAGAGAAAGCCATAGAGTAATAAATCAGGTAGGTTGTGACCTTGGTCTGACCTTCATTCCTGACCTTAGGTCAACGTAATTTGCTCATTCAATATTTGTGGTGCCTAAGAAAGCGTCTCAGAGATGTATGGCTTCGTCAAATACTCGTACCTTTGTTTCATACCTTTCCTCTATTCGCTGGTAGCATGACACTGCCCACATCACTGAAACATATTTTGTGATCCGTATATTCATTCATCTGTTACTTCGCACAAAAGCTTGTCAAATGTAGCGCTTACAAAATACCGATTCTTTTAAGAAATGCTGCTACGCTTGCTGCGACGGGAGACAGCTCGGTAGTCATACCATAAAACGAGACATCTGGCATTGTCCTCTGCGTGCGAGCAGCCTACCAGGAGCGCCCGGAACATGAAGCGATATGAGAATGACGAACAAGGCGCAAGACTCGAACGTTCATGCCGACATGACACAGCTTACAAATGTAGACAATGATACACCTGCACATTCCATACCATGTGACAACACCCAGCACACGCAGCTCAGGACACGCGAGGCAAAACCGTTTACAATCGTCGCACGGGACAGCTTTCAATGTAATTTTTAGCCCCATTTCGGAGCGGCCGGGAACGGCAGGGCGGCCATGCCATTTGATAGCATGGCTAAACAATTTGTACTTTTAACAATAACAATGACAGATGTACCGGTATTTTTACAGCTCAGTCACTAAAGGTAACTTGTTTGTGACATTATGCGCACGCATCGACGCCACGTCTTCGTCAACAGTGATTGCGGCTCCTGCCGCCAGGGTGCGGAAGTACGGCTTGCCCCCGTCTCTGTACAGAGGCACGAGCCCTCGCAGGGTGACGGGCGCCAACAAACAGAACGAGTCGCCGTCCCTCGCGGCACGCGCGCACAACACGGACCACCCGACACCAGCGTACAGCGTACTACTTTTATGTATAAATGTACAACACACACACACGTCAATAAATAGTCCGTCTAATCGCCGCCAGAGGCGCGAGCGGCCTCCACCCGCCCGGGACTGCAGAGCCCGCGTCGGCTGCCGGGGCCTTCGGGGCCCTCTGGAGGCCGTCAGATCCTCGCATAGGCCCCTGTTTCACCGAGGAGCCGGCGATCGCCGGGTTTAAGCGTGGCGGCGGCGGCGTCGAGCCACCGGTGGGTTTCGCGTTCCTACGGCGCCGGTGCAGCCGCACACTGAAACACAGCCGCACACTGAAACACAGCCGCACAGTGCAGCCGCACACTGAAACGGTCGGACGCCATTCAGCCGGGCGTGGCACCAGGCGGTCAGCCGCGGCGTGCGCAGCTCACGACGGCCAGGTCACGGCGCCCGCGGCGGCCGAGGTCACTGCGACAGTGCTGTCCACGGAACCGGCGACAGTCGCACCGCAGTGCCCAAGGCGATCACTCTCCCGCTGCCCGCGACAGCCATGTCCATAACGCGCAGGCCAGTCGCCCCTTCAACACAGCTGAGGATGGACATTCTCAAATCGCCGTTTGCCATGGGCATCGACGGTGTCCACTGCGAAAAGCGCACACAACTTCGGAAAGCATATGCCACGAGAAAGGGAACGAAACTCATTTTTGACAGGTGCCGTCACCCGCATCGCGACGCAGGCTGGCGGTGCGCACTACGTCAGCGCTGACACCCCGCGGGGCGTTCGTCCAGGCCTTCCGACGCCGGGGGCGATACTCACGCGGGGCGGGCAGCGGGCCTGAGCGGCGCCGGGGGGCGTGCGGTGGTGTTTGTGCGCGGCCGGTGACGCGGCGGCCGGGGCGGGGCCAGACCGGCGGCGCCACCGACCGGTGTTAGTCGTGCGAGCCGTGACGGTCCGGGAGGCGCTGGGGCGCGCCCGCCGGACGCCACGGGACAGAGGGAGAGCGAGTGAGCCACCACCAGCGGGGAGCGGTGAAGACGGGGACAGCCGTGCACCCATCACCTCGAAGGAAAGAAGCGGTTTAGTAAAGTACAATCCTATTTTATTCGACCTTGTACGCTGTACTATCGCACATCGGACAACTCATATACAAAACGCATAAACATTGCACGTAACGGTAAAAAACTAACCGGGCCGCACAATCGTCACAAACGGGCAGCATCCGCACGACACCAATATTAACAACGGATTTAGAGAACCTCCTGACCTAGCGATGTCGCGGAGCTCAGCTCACCGAGAAGAGCTGAAGCGACCGGGGCCGACGCCAACCCGACCTGCCTTACCAGACGGCGGGACCCAGCTCTGAGCCGCCCTGACCTGACCTGACCTGACCTGAGGGGCGGCACTGGCTGGTGGGCGTGCCGTTCCCCCACCCAGCTGCGGCTGACAGACAGGCGCGGCTGCAGGTCCGGCCGCGCCCGCCCCGAGCCACACAGAAGGGCGCCCGGCCGGCGCAAATAAGGCACACGCACACACGCATCCAAACACACCACCAACAGAACAGCTTCGATCGCAAAGCACCAACAATCGGTAGTCTTATTTTAGCGCGCTCATGCGCACCGCACGCCAACGCTGTCTCATGGTCGCACATGGACAATCGTTATTGATGGTATGACCCAGCACACACCAACGCCGGACGTTCGTGCTCATCAGCGCCCCGTACGCACGCACGCGCATATTCAGCCACCGACAGAGCCAGTCCGCCGCGCTAGCGCTAAGCCCGGGCCAAATTTTGTACTATTTTCAAAGTTAAATAACTACTAAACTCCTGCCCAGGTCAGTGCAGTGACAAACACCAGCAGGTCACACCAGTATCACATTCGAGTCGCACAGCTTGTGTGGGTGGCGCCGGCGGCCGGCAGTGTTCGGAGGGCGCTGCTCGGCCCGCCGCTCGCGCCGCCCGGCCGCCCGGAGACCGCGCCCCGCCATCGCTCACCGACACAGGCGTGATCGAACACGGCTCACAAACCTCGCAAACGAATATTTACAACGTTCAGACACCTACATGTCGAGCGAGTACCTCGGCGATGACACAGGTGTGGATATAGCTTGGAGGTGCCAAAATTTGAATACATGCTCTAAGATCCTGCACAAGGCAGGAAGTAGAAATTCATTGTCACCTCAGACTAAAGACTCATGCTATGCGCGTCCGACGACCGAAAGCGGTCGTGTCGGCATATTCATATCAAACGCGATCTTTCCACGGATTATGCCATGAAATTGATCAAGCCAGCAATGAAACACAATATGCTGCTGTTCATTTACCGTAAAAAGCGACAGGTAGCCATGACGCGTTATTGATTGCAGTCAACTAGAACCGTTCGCAGGGCACAAATCAGCATTACACAGTATTTACTCACAGGCGGTTCTAGATTAATTCGCCTAGAACCAGTCTTAAACCCATCCCATTGTCAATAAAAGCTTCTTACCGAGCCCTATTACAACACCGACAGCCGTCCACTTCTTTCCGCACCGCACCGAATACAGCCGACACACCTCTTGACAGGTGGGGCCTCACCGACCGACCGGCCCAGCCGACACACCTCTGACAGGTGGGGCCTCACCGACCGACCGGCCCAGCCGACACACCTCAGACAGGTGGGGCCTCACCGGCCGACCGGCCCAGCCGACACGCCTCTGACAGGTGGGGCCTCACCGACCGACCGGACCGACCGACACACCTCTGACAGGTGGGGCCTCGCCGACCGACCGGCCCAGCCGACACACCTCTGGCAGGTGGGGCCTCACCGACCGATCGGACCGACCGACACACCTCTGACAGGTGGGACCTCACCGACCGACCGGACCAGCCCATACCCGACAGAGGTGGGGAGGGGTAGGGGGATGGGGACAGGCTCAGCCACCCACCCTGGCGCGCGACAGCGCGACACTGGAGGCCTCTGCACTACGCTACTCACTCTGTACACGCACGTACGCTCACGTCCGCCACAGCGCGTGGAAAATAAGCCAGGCCTGGGCCCGACTGCGGCGGGTCTCGTCCGCCCGTCCTGCCCCGCGGACCGGACGCGGCGCCGCCCCGCTGCTCTATTATGCAGCCCCGTACCTTAGTTCCAACGCCATGAGAAAGCCTGAGTTGATTGCAATCATGCAGGTAGATGTCGGTGCCAGCCACCGCGGCAGCCAGCCGGCGGGCGGGCGGCCCCCGGCCCCGCCGCCAGAGCGCTGGTCCAGGGAAGGCAGCATTATGGAGGCCCGTGGTGTGGGGCGGGCGCCTGAGCTGGCGGCGGTCAGACCGTCACCGGGGACAGAGCGCCAGCGGCCGGCACGCGGCCGGCACCGAGCGCGTCGGCTACCTTTCGTTCAGCTGACGACTGAGAACAGCTCTTTGTGAAGGGCCGGAAACTCCAGGTGAGGCGCCAGCCGCTTGAAGTTTGCGATCACTTCAAAGTAGGTGGACGAAATCTCCCTAGAACGATCGAGCACATCATGAACGGGTGACCAGGCGGCACCTGCAATCTGGCAGCCAACATATGGAAACAACCAGCGTGCACCGACGCCCATTCATTAACTTGCGTGATATTCATCAGCATCTGCAGCGTACCTCAAATGACCAGAAAACCAACGGGACAGCCAACTGCAGAAGCAAAAGCTCGCCTCACGCCGCTTCCCCATTACACAGCCAGTTTCCTGTCAGTGTTGGCGGCGGTGTCCCACGTCTGCGCTCGTGACCTGCCAACCGACGCACCTGAGACTGGGGACCTTCGACACCAGCAGCTGGTAGGCGGATACGTCGCCCTTGACCGGCGTCGGGTGCGAGCGCTCCAGCATGATGCGAAGCGCCTTCAGCAGCTCCTGATTCAGGTGCTGCACACTGTCCAGGCAGGACAGGCCGGGCCGATCTGGCGGACGGTGGACACGGTCAGCGGACACGAACAGCGGACACAGTCGGCGGACAAGAACAGCGGACATAAACGAACAACGGACACAGTCAGCGGACACGAACGGTGGACAGAAACAAACAACGGACACAGTCAGAAGACGCAGTCAGCGGACAAGAACAGCGGACACAAACGACCAACGGACACAGTCAGCGGACACGGCTCGACGCCGTGGTAAACATTTATCAGCCAGTGGAAGCGCCAGGGCGCTTCACTGACGTTGTCGTACTAAACAAGCTATTCGAACGGAGCAAATTTACTCGGCCAATGTCTCCCCGACATACCTGTACGTCACAACCTCACAGAACGGGGCAGGGATGGTCGACGTGCAACCCTGTGCACAGTAGGTCCGACCCGCATGCTCATGTAACAAGTCATAGTTCAATGGCGTGCGTCGGCATGATTGAAATGGCACACACTTTCCAACGCAAAAGCGTCCCCAGATGCATGCCACGGCTAAAACGGGCCGACAGGACGCTGGGTGCCAGCAGCAGTCGGCGCGTCGTCCGGCAGACTTCGAAGGGAGGGAGGGAGGACGGGCAGCGCAGCGAGCGGACCCCACCTGGCGAGACCAGGCAGAAGGCGGAGAACAGCGCCAGCTCCGTCTCCGTCAGCTTCAGCTCGGCCAGCGCGCGCGCCAACTCGAACACCTCCGTCACCAGCTTCATCTCCATCGTGTCGCCCGACAGGAAGAAGTCCATCCGCATCACCGTGTCGCCGTACAGCACGACCGACTGGGCCGGGTCGAAGTACCGCGACATCCGCAGCACAGTCAGCTCGAACGCGCCTGAAAGCGCAGCACGCGCGGTCAGAGGCGCGCCAGCCTGCTAGACACAGGGCCTATCGGACACGCCGGTGGGCTTCGTAATCCAGGGCACACTTCGCTGTGATGTGCACGTCAGTTCATATTGTCAGTCAGTTTCCAATTTTGAGAAAATAATACATTTTCTATCCCCGCATATCTTTCACGCTATGACTCTTTCCCAGCGCCTAAAGCACGTTAACACAACTGCGCTCTCAACACAAGCGCAATAAAACATCTCATCCGACATCACAACGGATGAGCTCCATTCAGCGATCATAACTTCGTCATAATAAAATAGCTCGTCCCCAAACTGTCAGCGGCGCTGATTGCCGCGACGTCTGATCGGCAGCGATCGGAGTCCAGTCATTCGTCACCACGCAGCGCCATTTTTCGGGGGCAGCGACGGCGGCCGAGGTGGTCGGCTCTCCACGACGGAGCCCATAGATCACGCGCCGCGGCACGCAGCGGTGGGGGCTGGGGGCCGCCGCAGTCGGGCGTTGGTGCGAACCAGAGCCGAGGCTACAGCCCTTTCACGAGGCCATTCAGTATTTCGATGCCAGTGTGGATACACTGTGTGGTTAAAGCTCGACACTATATGGAGTGACGATTCCAACGCCTAGTGATGAGTAGAGGTTGATGCACAAAGTAATGAAGTTGGGCACGTCTATGCTGATTTTTGCTCAGAGCTGTGACGGAGGATGCATTCGCTATTCATGCCTCACGCCTCAGCGCTCACACCACACGAGGACGGTCATGGGTCACTAATGTAAGTCGAGGAAGGCAAGATGTACCCTGAGGTACACCGCGTTCAGGCAAATACTACAGGGAAGGGACAGTGACACCGTATCGAATGGGTGGCATACGTGGCAATAAGGTAGCACAATAAGCCCTATCACTTCACGGAACGGACCCTGCCCGTGCACTACTTCCCAGAGGGACGCGAACCTGCTTTCAAGAGGGTGATCTTGTCCGTCTCCGGGTAGTCCATGAAGCCCGGCAGCGCTTTCGCGAACTCGATGATGTTCTGGATTTGGGAGGTGACCTTCTGGGCAGCGTCCATCATCAGGTCCTCGTGACTCTGCAACCGATCACAGCGTCACAACCCGGCTGGCGCCTGGTTCCACACCTCACGGCAGCACGGCACGGGGTCCTCACGCACGCATGCCACTCGATCACACGCGGACGACGTACGCCACGTGGATCACATGCGGACGACGTACGCCACGTGGATCACATACGGACGACGTACGCCACGTGGATCACATGCGGACGACGTAGGCCACATGGATCGCCGGCATGCCTCTCGCTTGCTCTTTCACTCATCAGACTTTAGATGCATTCAGCCGGTTCTACCGCTCAATCAGCCTTCTTTATATCAACAGCGTTGTCGCAAATATTCGGAAGAGTTTTGCAGCCCTACACAATCATCCATCACCATCATCCAAAATCACTTCGTTCCGGTTGGTCGAGCCTTCTATCCAACCATCGACCTGGCGATCCCTTCCTTCCCCGCCACCGACAACGGCGCCGCTTTGGCGATCCCCGCCTTCCCCGCCACCGACAACGGCGCCGACCTGGCGATCCCCGCTTTCCCCGCAACCGACAACGGCGCCGACCTGGCGATCCCCGCCTTCCCCGCCACCGACAACGGCGCCGACCTGGCGATCCCCGCCTTCCCCGCCACCGACAACGGCGCCGACCTGGCGACCCCCGCCTTCTCCGCCACCGACAACGGCGCCGCGACTCACCAGTTTACTGAAGTAGGAGAGTTTAATGAGATCCTGGGGCTTCCTGAGCATGTCCTGGATGTACTCGCTCGAGAAGAGCAGCGTTTTCCTGTGCGCTTCGGTCACCGTCTCGGCCAGCAGGTACGAAAGGCGGGACGGATCTGTCGACGGAGGTGCGTCACGGTTCGGCCGCCGACGACACTGCTGGCCGAACTCATCCCAGGGCGTGAGTCAGACGAAGCTACTGACCGAACACTCACACACAGAGACGCGCCCCACGTCATCGCTTACCGGGCGGCGCAGAACGCGGCGGACGAGACGGGCGTCATGAACGGTGGGGCCGGACAGTGCAAGCCGACAGAGGGACAGAGGTGGCAAAAGGCGGCCCCTTCGCCGCTCGAAGCAATGGGAGCCTCCAGTGGTAAAGTTTGTTTGGAAAGTGCTAAGAAAGACGCGACAGTGAGAGAAGAACCTTTCTATCATATTCCATAAACAGTGCCAAGGACTGTCAAACCCATCACCGACAGCAGGCGAACAGAAGATTTCGGTGGAGTCACTGGCGGGTGGGTGGGGGCTGGGGGTGGGGGCGGCGGCATAAGTAGCCGTGTCAGGACCGCCTCTCCGGCTCGATTGCACAAAACGGTAAGCGGGGAGCTGGCAGACCGCCAACCTCAATGGGTTACTACCGCGGGCCGATGTTATCACACTGCGAGACCGGGCGGGGCCACTCGCCAAATAGGACGGGCATGACCAAGAGCGCTCACAAATCGCTCAATCTGGCTAGTGTACGGTGCAACCCGACGCCAGTGGGCGCGGTCGGCCGAGAAATGGGCGCCGTGGCTGAGCCTGCCGCGGCGCCGAGTGCTCCGCCCGCTGGCCAGACGTACCGGGCGGCCGGTCGGTCGGGGGGAGGCTAGGAGTGGGGGTGGAGCAGGCGTTCCGCTGCCGCTCGTCAGTGCTGTCCACGGCGGTATAGCTGCCCAGTGGACTGAGACAGCTGCCGCCACCGCTGCCTCCGCCCTCCATCTCCTCCTTGATCATTGAGTCTGTTATTCTATGAACTCGCGGGATCTGTGCTTCAGGCGGCTGCAGCGATGGACCTTGCTGCTGACACAGAGCCTGCTGCTGCTGCTGCTGCTGCTGCTGCTGCTGTTGCTGCTGTTGCTGCTGTTGGTGTAGCTGATGCTGCTGCTGCTGCTGTTGCTGTTGCTGCTGCTGTTGTTGTTGATGCTGCTGCTGCTGCTGCTGCTGCTGCTGCTGCTGTTGTGCCTGAGTCCGGCCTGGTAAAGGGCAGATGCGCTAGAAATCAGACAGCATGCGAAGGCACCATCGGCCACTGCGACTAGCCGAGGGTGGCGAGAGGCGATAGCTTTAATGAAGAGCTTGCTGGGCAGGCTATTGTGACACAAGAAGTGGATGAAGATCAGGCCATGAAGCTGTTTTGTGGATCTTTATGTCACATGTGTCTAGCATGACATTGTTATTCGGAGCAGGGCAAACCACTCCGCTTGAATGTAAACTTACTGAAGCTTTAACTTGAATAGGAGCTTACTATATACAGTGAAATATCTCAAGATGAAGCGTTGGATTTGAAAGGTCGCCATCACCTTCTTATTTGAAACATAAAAATGTCCCCTCACCAACTCGCATGCATCACAGTTAGACAGGACAGACATAGAAGAGTACGCACCACGATTCCCATCTCACAACGTCGCAGTCGGCTTCGGCAGCGGCCGGAGGGGTCGCCCGATCCGCACGGGAGGGGGAAGGGGGGGGGGGGGGCTCCGCCGTCACCAGCCGCCGCGCGCCGTACCTGAGCCGGCGAATGCGCCTATGAGGCCGGCGCCGGGCAGCTGCTGGCTGCTCGACATGGCCTCGATCGGCGACTGCCAGGAGGGCGTGGTCGAGTCGACGCCGTCGTCCATCGAGAACGGGAACGGCGACGGGTAGCCGCTGGGCTGGTACTGGCCCGACAGCTCGCTGGGGCCCGTGTACCTGGCGCCGGGCGCGCACGAACGACTGTCAGCGGACTGTCGGCGCGGCGCCCTCACGCCGACACGCGGCACGCTCACGCCGACACACTGCACGCTCACGCCGACACGCGGCACGCTCACGCCGACACGCGGCACGCTCACGCCGACACACTGCACGCTCACCCCGACACACGGCGCAACACCGGCCGACGCCACCACGACCGTGCCGCCAAGCGTCAGCCGACATACACCATGCATGACGTTATCTTCTGCCGGCGAGCATTCGCGGCCATTTTGAATCCTTTTCCAGTAGGCGGTTTGCCGGTACTCTACATACTTTCTATATGCCGGGCTATATAAGCCAAGCCACATCAAAACATTGCATCCAGTGCTTTCTTACGGATTTGATGCACCAGAGCCCCAAACCCCAATACCCTCCCCCCCCCCCCCTAAAAAACACGATGACATCGATAAATCGCTAAGCACTTAAAACGAAAGCCACCACTGGAAGCCGAGCAGCGTGTTAAGCGGGACGACACACAAAGCACGACGAATGTCTACTTTTATAGGCAGCAGCTACACCATTATGAATAATTTTCCCGCAAGCGGTTTGCCGGATGCCCCACAGACAGAATGAATCAAGCCACATGAAAACATTGTAACCATTTTCATCTTACGGACTTGATGCACCAACGTTCCTAAAACACGCTGGCATAGACAAATTGTGGAGCACTTAAAAAACGAAAACCACCACCGCCAAGAAAGCATCGGAAGCGTCCGTCTCACGGTTGATAGTTGCTGTACGCTCCGATGGGGTCCTGCGACGACGACGGCATCTGGTGGCCGTCCGGGTAGACGGACGAGTCGGGCGACGAGCCCTCAGCCGCCAACACCATCTTACCGCGGTAGAAGCGCACCTCGTCCTCCACCTTCTCCCGCTGCTTCTTGGACATGCGACCGAACTTGACGGCTGCCGGTGGGCAACGGCGGGTCAGGTGAGGCTGCTGGTGGGGGAGGGGGGGGGGGGAATAGCGGAATGGGGCGCGGTGATGGCACGGACGTCGAGAAAAACACACTCCGTGTGATGTCAGGCTTACAAGCGCTGGCCAGACAGAGTTCATGTAAAAGAGGTTGTCGTGTCTATGGCTCAATCAGAGAAATCTATGTCTGAATGGTGATCCTGATTGCACGCTGCCACACCAACAACACTCCATTATCGCCTTTATTGTTTCTGGGACATGTAGGCTGGCGGTGTAAATCCATCGCTGACGAAGTCCTCCAAATAGGTTAGTTCGATAATCCAGCGCCCGCATCATCTGGGTCAGCGGCGCGCCCTACGACCCGCGACCTGCGCCGGGGGACAAATGGTCCAGCCGAGACCGAAACCGAAACCGGAACCGGAACCGGAACCGGGACCGGGACCGGGACCGGGACCGGGACCGGGACCGCTGGGATACCGCGGCAGGTGCACCAGATGGCGCACCGGTGAGACACTGGCCCAGTCCGCCGCCGCCGGCCACCTGCCGCCGCTTGAGGTTGGTGACGTCACCACGACTGAAGCCCGTGACGTCACGGGCCCAGTGACCCAGTGCGCAGCGCGGCGAGTGGTAGTGCGTTCCACCACCCACAGATGGCAGGAGCTGTCCGTGCGGCACCGGTCGGAACGCGACGCGTAACGGGTTTTTAACCCCGGCGTAACGGCACCAGGCTAGCGCGGCAAATCGCTCTCCATACACCGGAAAACAAAGAAGCGACAACCAGCTCTCTGGCGCAGTCTCGAAAAACGACACAAGGCACGGTTAGCAGCCGCCACGGCAGGCACGGTCGCGGCGCCAATTCGAGGGTGCAGGGGGCCACGGCCGAAAGGCACCGCCAGCGTCCGACGCCTGTGCTCTTTGGAACAGGTTGGTCGCACACCCCTGGACCGCCGGTCAATCCGACGCGCAGGGGCAACGACCTTGCTCGGACACGGGACGCCGGTCCAATAATACGCCAGCGCCGGCGGACACTTGAGCCGGGGCCAACGCAGCCCCCCCCCCCCCCTTGCCCCTGTCGAGTACAAACCGGTGGCCAGACGCACGCTCCCGGAAGCGGCCCGGCTGGCGGGTCATGAGCCGGCAGCACGCGGACGCCAGTCCGTCTGGCCGAACTGCAGCGCTCTGCAGCCGGCGCAGTCGGAGACGCAACAAGCTGCTGAATCGTTGTCGTCTGGGCAAAGGGGCAGTGTCGAATGTTAAGCCGCTGATATCGCACAACAAAGCATCCCTGGCAATGCCTATTCCTGCTGTACCTATTTTGAAAATCGGACTCCTGGTGCCACACGTGTTTTGTAAATAATTTTACCTCTACAACTCGTGGACACAATCCCGTCGCACAGCTATCACCTGGAGCAAAACCTGGACTTTGCCGAAGTCCCTAAAACCCTGCCTATACTCTTGAAAAAGCGTTCATGATAACCGCCACGGGTTAACTAACTTCAGCGGGTCGTCAGGCCCGACGACACCTCCCAGCACCGGGCGGTGCCCGAAGACGTGGTGGCGCCGGCGCCCGACAACGTCTGCTGGCGGCACGGTCCGCGGCCCAGTCTGGCCGCCTGCCAGCGGCGGGTCCGGCCGTCCGGGTCATCAAGATCGCCAGCGGCGGCGGCGGTCCGGGCGGCGACGCGGCCAGGCGGGACGGCGGCGGCGGCTCCTCCTGGCGTCTCCGGGGCCGCCGATCCGGCCCCACCACCGCTCCGGGCCGACCGACCGACCGCCCGGCGCCACCGGGGGGTGCTGCGCCCACAGGACGCTGCGTCTCCGCTCGAGCCATCATGCAAACGAAAAGCCACGCCTCTGTGCGTGCTGTGCGAGCTCTTTTGCAGCCCCAGCGGAAAGCATCGCTTGTGTCCAGGACTCCATTACACGTCGGACTCTGGCATTCTGCAAGGAACCCAAGACTTCAATGCTCTGCGCCCTGCACACAAATACCCTACCCCACCCCCCACTTTGTGCAAGTTCCGCCTCGGTAATCTGCGACAGCCGCGCCGCACGTCGCCCCCCCCCCCCCCCTCCCCTCCGTTCGTCCTCTTCAGCCGCAGAGTTCATTCGATTCCCTGCGCAGGCTGGATGCGCAGACAACTTTGCCATCCGACATGTGCGACTGAGACTAGGGGCAGCAACTGCTTGAGCAAACACAGGAGAAGGTGGCGTAAACGCAAAACACTGGACCGTGAAATTCATGTTCGTCTGAAACTACGAAATAATATGCACCGCTCCCTTAATACAAAGGAAGCTGGTTATGCATGTATGCCTTCTTCTGAAATGGGTACGGACGTTGCTCTAAGCATTACATCGTGAACACACGACGCAAAAATCATCTCACAATGTACAGCCAGTCCAGTCACCTTTCGTTACAAAAGGGCCACCACCACGACCTGACTAACCGCGCCACTTTTCTGTCGTGACAGGGACCATCACAAAACCACCCGACTCTCAGTCAGCGCCACCTCCGGGGAGGAGGCTGGCAGGCTCGCGGCCCGACCGCGGCTGCAGCAGCCCAGCAGCTCCATCCATCTGTTGAGTCCGTTAGCCTGCGACGCGACAAAACTCGGCCCGACGCGCCCGTCGCCCGACAGCTGCGTTTGGCTTGGCAACGGGCCGATTTTCCTCGCCGGATCACACCTACGCTTCGACTACTGACCCCGAGCCGGAGGGTTCAGGAGGTGTCGCGCGGCGGTAAGCGGGGCTGGGGACGACGGCGGGAGCAGGGCTGGGGACGACGGCGGGATTAGCCCCCGTGAGGCCAACGCTCCGTTCTGGCGTTCGTGTGACGCCGTCCGTTCGGAATTCCGTCCAAGACGTGCTGAGCTGGGCCCTGCACGCGCGTGCTGCACATCCAGCCCGTCCGGCGGCGGCGGCGGTCGTTGAACTCCGAAAGCCGGCCCGGTCGCCGGTGCGCTCCGCGGAAACACCGGGCGGCACGGAGCGGGCCGTATCAGCTCCGATGATCGCTGATAGCCAGGTGCGAGAGAACGAAAACAGTGGCGACAAACCCTGCAGGCCAGCGCTGCAGCAAACGGACCGAGTTTATCCACGTCACGGAAAATGCTGTCCGGAGAACTTTCTGGATATTTGTTCAACATCGAGCACGACTCCAGCAAGCCTTCGAGGAAATACCCGAAAGGGCTGTCTGATATTCAGCAGCTAACGGCCACACGCGCATTGCTGTTGGTTGCGGCACGACCACCCTGAGCATCACAGCCGTCTCCGCCCGACGCCCGCCGACCGTGGTCAGCCCCGGGCCGGCGGCCGCGCTCGCCGCAGATTCGCTCTGACCCGCCCGCCCCGGACGTGAGCTGAACTCGAAGCGAGGCCCCGCAGCGGAAAATCACGGCAGCCAGCAGGGCCCGGCCCCTAAAGCGTTCCAAGCACGGCCTGCAGAGGGGCGCCGCGTGCCGCATATCGCCCGAAGACCGCGAAGGTCACCGGGAACGTCACCAACCGCGTCGCGTATCGCCCAAAGACCACGGAGGTCACCGTCGCGCGCCGCACATTGCCCGAAAACCGTGGGGGTCACCAGGAACGTCACCGACTGCGTCGCATATCGCGTAAAAAACACGGAGGTCACCGACGCTCGCCACATATCGCCCGAAAACCGTGGAGGTCAGCGGGAACGTCACCGACCGCGCTGCGTTCGGACCTCATGAATCTCATGTACTGACAGCAATTGCATGAGCGAAGCCTCTCTCGGGACGAACAGCAAGCCGCAGTGTGCTACAGTGTGCTTACAGTGTGTTATTTACTCCAAGGCGTAGGCGTAATCCTCGAAGCGCTGCATATCCATGGCCGTCCGTCTTCGCTGGCTGTTGATTGCTACTGTTCCGTTCTTCCACTCCATCCGAGGCGTGATGGATCGCCACAATATTGGCCGCAGCAGTTCCATGTTTAGCTGCATAACAGCCACATTCGCCGGAGCAAAACAATGTCCACATTTGCTGAACAGCGGACATAAACAACGCGCAGCACTCGGCCCCACTGGCGAAATTTTCGCAGCGAGGATCCTACCCATGCCGCCACCGCACCTATCCGGCCCCCGGCGGCCCCAAAGTTGGTCTCCATGTTGGCCGATGGCGGTCCCACAGCTGCAGGGCAGCTGCGCACGCAATGTCAGCGCCGACTGAGCCGGGCCGAGGGCCGGCGGCAGTGAAAGTGATGCCGCAGGATGCAGCGCCAAACTGGCGTGACGTCACAGCCCGTGACTCACCCGCGATGAAATACGGCAGTTCGGCAAGACCGGCCTTGGCGATAGGCGAAACGACGGCCTGGATCTCACGCCACGAACGTTGTTTTTTGGATTCGCTTCAACCGCCGCTCACAAATCGCCTGTTGGTCGGTCTCGTGTATCTGCCTCCGCCGTTTCCACATGCGCGGGCAGGACGGACACCGGCCCGCCCTGCACGTCACGTACGAGACGCGTCTCCGGGCGTCTCTCGCCTCACACGTCTAGCCGAGCCGGAGGTGATGTTACGCACCATGCCCGGCGGCGCTCGCCGATGCGGCCGTGATGCGACGTCACTGGCGCCCCCGGACGGTCCGGCGGCGGCGCCGGAAGGGCTGGGCTCGCACCGCGCGCACCAGACTCGTTAACCCACTTCTGGCGCTCACCATCGAGCCACTGACGTCATGCACATGAGCCCAACTATTTATGGGTGAAACAAAGCGAGCCGCAGCCAAATGGCAACAACGGCAGCGGGGGTAGAGCGGCGGCGGCTGCCAACCATCTGCCGGGTCAACAGACCGCAGCCGGGTCAGACACCGCATCCCACCCAGCAGTGTGACAGCCGTCATCATACGGCAGTCACACAGACGGCCGTCATCATACCACCACACCATCATACCCGAGGCTACACACACACAGTGCACATCACATCCCGCCAGCCTGGCATGGGCACAACATGACCAGGGCTGTCGAAGCGCCTATGAGCCCAAATAGCATCACATCCCACCATAGAGGGACCCCACACACCAGGCACGTCTTAGCATGCCATATTTCGTAAGCCCACGGCCGCAGCCACGGCGTGTCACCATACAAAGCCCGTGCGACCCTGTTCGACTCTTGTCAACACGTCGTATTCACGCACGGTCGTCATCGACGGCCCCACGCTGGCGCCGACCGACCGGCTTCTTCAGAAACCACGACAGTCATACCCACGCCAGCTCCGTGGCAGGCGCCCGCGCTGTGCGTGCGGGCCTGGAACTGGAGCTGCAACTTGGGACGGGACCGGGACGAGGAACGACAGGACCGCCTGCTCACGTCAAGGGACTGGGACCGGGACTGGGACCGGGACCGGGACCGGAACCGGGACCGGGACCTGGACCTGGACCTGGACCTGGACCTGGACCTGGACCTGGACCTGGGTCTGGGCCTGGGCCTAGGCCTGTACCTGGACCGGGACCGGGACCGGGACCGGGACCTAGACCTGGATCTGAACATGGACCTGGACATGAACCGAGACCCGGACCTGGGACCGGGACCTGGGACCGAGTCGGGAAACCGGCCGAGCAGGGCCACCCACTCGTGCCCCTTGACCGGGGTACAGCCGGCGTGCGGGCCCGGCTGCCGCTGGTGCCGACGTATCGCCCGCATGCGAGCTGGGCATTGCGCGCGGACGGCCTACTTTCCATTGTTTACGCCGGCCGTCGCGGCGGCGCGGCCGGCCAGCGCCACAGATGGATAGCTTTTTGTTTGCGCGCTAAAGTGGTCGGCCCGTTAGCGCGTGGGTGGCGACAGCAGCCGTGTGGGTACCGGCACGGAACCGGGTCTGTTATCAAGACGATGACACGGACCGAGTGCGCTATCAAGACCGCGACGCCGGTCGGAGGCGGTGCCAAGACAACGTGGTGCGTTATCAAGACCACTGACAACGACAAAGACCACGTGTATGCTTACGCAGGCCATGTCGGTCACAGACACTGAGCATGGTGCGACAGGTCATGTGTGTCATCGAAAGTGAGACGGGCCGCGCGCATTATCGACGCCATGGCCAACGCGCCGGCTCTGTACGCAACCTCTAGTCGAACGAGCGTTCGGACGAGGTTGTGTCCAGGCTTTCAGTGTGGATAGAAGCAAGCGTGTGCTGTGCGCTATACGACACACTCAACTGCACCGGAATGAGAGGAGGACGGAAGGAAGAGGACGGAAGCAGCTCGGAGCCCGTCATCCACCAGCCCACCGTGATCCGACCGCCAGTCCGTCTCACACAGTCCACGCCACGTGCGCCTTCCTGTGACGCGGCCCATCCGTACCCGGATTCACCCCATGCGAGTCCACGGTGACCCAGTCGGCCGAATGCGCCGCGTGCCCTTGTCGAGCAGAGGCCGGCCGCTGCCTGGTCTGAGCGCGGAGGCAGAGCGTGGGTCTGGGCGCGCCAGCAGCGGTCACCGCACACACTACTGCCACCTCTCCAGGCATCGGCCACCACACACACACTCCTGCCACCTCCAGGCATCGGCCACCACACACACTACTGCCACTCCAGGCAGCGGCCACCACACGCACCACTGCCACCTCCAGGCATCGCGCCCATTACCCGTCAGCATCCAGCGATGATACTTAGCTCTCCAATACGACCAGACCACTATAAAGGTGTTTCACAGAAGTACCGTGTGCCGGCTTGGGCCCACATCAATGTTAGCACGTCACCGCACACCATCGATCGCATTTCACGGGGCAAGCGGCTTAGGGAATTCCACGCCAGCAGGGTTTGGACGGCAGCTGTTAGTCCGTGTTCGACCGGTCCCCACAAACTGATTCCCAACATGATAATTTCGTTACGTTATCCGCTATGCATGCCAATCCGCGCTTTGCGGTCTGATGGTGCTCCGTCTGCACGCGACGCCTGTGGGAGCCTGGGCCCCCCGAGTCCCCGTGAACAAGTCAGTGCGTCACACCCTGCCCGGCCAGGGAGCGGCTGTGACGGGGGGTGGGAGCGGGGCCGGGATCGGAGACCGTCCTCTCCGGGCACGCGCCATCCGCCTGCGCGGAAGAAGCGCGGCAGGCGAGCGGCGGGGGCGACAGCCGGCCGGCCGGCCCGCCCCACGCCGGGCAGGAAGCGCCGTCCGAAGGCCGCTGCCCAGGGATACGCCGCGCCGGCCGCCGCCGATCGCAGCGCGCCACCTGGCAAGGTCAGCGGGGCGCCCGAGGCACGCGCGCGCGCCGCCGGCCGCCGCCGGGACCTTGGCGCCCCGAGGCCGGCCGACGAGCGGTGGCCTTCCTCCACCGGCGCCGCGACGCACGTGCGTGCGCAGGCCGGCACGGCGCCGCCCGCCACCGTATGGCGCACGGCGAGGGGAGGGCAGCTGAGCGCCAGCGGAGTCCCGCGGGGAATGTCTCAGCCTAGCTTCAACGTGCAGGTCGTAGTGTCTGGCGGATACATGAATGAGTAATTACCTGACATACGACGTGTAACGAACCAATCCAAAATAAAGAGTGAAGCATAGTATGCAGCTTTTGTTCATTTTGGAGGAAAATGGCCAACAAAGAGCGTCAATAACGATATCCATCCCAAACGTGCGACCAATTTTTCAAAAACGCTGTTGATTTGCCGACGTCTGCTTTTTAGTCCTGAAGAAGCTGAGAATAGAAATATCTTGTTCGGTTACCTATTTTAGACTTTTTAGCTTTGTTATTTACTAAGGACTAATTATTATACTTCACATTCATTTTTATGATGCCAATTCAATTTTAAGCTGTGGCAAATTGGTCGCCGCGACTTAAGCTGACATTCGTATTTACCTCCCAAAAGCAAAGGAGAAGCGAGGGCAGCGACAGATCCATGGCGCCATGGCCGGTACATGGTATTCTCACATGGGGAACTGAGCTCACACTAGTTCACATGGTTCAGGGCTGCCAAAAATAAATGTGTAAATATATATATATACACATATATATATCACGAAATGAAAAACGTATCCTGTTAGTTAGCGAGCTAAAAATGGCAAAATCATTCTCGCCAAACTATGCGTGAGCAACCAACTCCCAGAAGCCAGTATAACTTCCGAGGCTCCGCTAATTTGAAGTCGACGACAGATACGGCCATGCAGCCTAGTTGGCGCGCTGCCAGCCACGCATCGGAGCGTGAAGCTCCGCTCTGTAGGCACGTCCGTTGGTGAAGAAGCCCAGCCGGCGGGAGTAGGGACCGTGACGGCCGACAGGTGGCAGCACTGACACCGTTACGCGGACGGACGAGCGGGGGAGCGGTTCTCGGAACGGACCTGGCTGCCCAACACTGTTGCCGCCCGCCCATGCTGCCGTCGGCTACACACGTGTCATATGGCGTGCTGCTGACATTTGGCACCCGGCGGCGGAAAAGCCGCAGCGTCGTGCTAGGGTGGAAGCCACGGACGTGCTTGACGGCCCACGAGGCAACATTATCGCAGACACGCTGACGGTGTAATGAGCACGGACAGATCGGTGGCAGCACAGCGCTATTCGACGCCTGAGCGGTCTTGGTCCGCAACAGCTGGCTACAGTTGATGACCAGGGCGCTCGGGGCGGCGGCCATGATCCCAGGCGCGGCGGCCCAAGTGGCCTCTCAGGGCCGACTGCCATCGACCGGCGGCCCTAGCCCTCGCCAGCTGCCGCCACCTTTACCAGTCGACAGGCACCCGTCGTGCCCCGCCCGTCCAAACACCGACCGTCCCGCCGTCTCCAGTCCGCCAAACAGATATATTTTTAGGGCAGGCAATTTTACGCTGTCCGGTTTGAAACGCCGCAATCAAAGCATTTTTTCAGCTGCAAGTGATGCATTTTGTTTCTGGACAGGCCTAGGAGTGTATTCGTAGCGCACCAAGAACATTGTCAATATATGACGTCGCGTAGAATCTTTTCCTGGCGTAGCCACTGCGCGACACGTTTTCTGTTTACGTCTCCGCAACCGTCATACTGGAGACTGGAGACAATAACAACACATGCAACACACAACATTTTCGTTGCATGTGCTATGTGTGCTCCAAACAATGGAAACTGCGACTTACGCTATCTGAAACAAATGAAGCATTTGACATCACCCTTGGTCGGTCGTGGGCGCGCAAAGCGACTTGTGTATGATGTCATGCATGACGTCGACGACATACATTCTTTGTCGTCAGGGTCGCTGCGAATGCACCTAGCTGGCGACCTGGATTGCAAGGCAGGCGCGTCCCGTAAATAGGAAGCGAACCGACAGCGGAGGGGAGGCGGTTAGGGGCGGGGGCGACCGAAGGGCCGCGGGCGTAATATCGGCCGTAGCGAGGAGGGGGCGAGGACTGGCGCGCTTCAGGTCTCCCCCCTCACGGCCCCTCCCCACACGTCCGGTGGCGCTGAGCGCGTTATTTTGGCAGCGCCAGTCCACCATTATCGCCACTGGACTCCAGAGTGAGCCAGCTGAATTAAGATAAAGGCAATAAGCGGCAACGATCGCCCGTCACATCTGGAAGCGAAAGGTCGCGCCTCCCTCTCATGCCTGGGCGGAGGACGCCGGAGTGAACAGACCTAGCTGACGCGACCGGCCCAATGCTGCCACATCCTGCTGCCTGCCTTTTTGCCATCCACAGAGTCGTATGTGCACAATGAATGGCGTGCTTAGGCAGGTTCGACGCGTGCGTGCCACGCACCAAATGCATCGAGGTCGTCCGCAATGCACGATGAGCCGTTTGTCAAGTGTCCACGTAATCTCGCATACAAACGCGATGGTGCCTTCAGAAACCAGGGCGAGCCTACGTGACCATGAAGCAGGCATTCGCCAGCGTCGCGACAGCTTCGCCCCGCTCGGTCAACCGGTCTCCGGACGCCCACGTGACGTCACAGGGGGACAACCTCGCCCCGCCGACGACGGCCGCCGGCGACAACGACGCGGCACCCCAGTCCAAATGATAATGTAAACAGCCAGAAGTAGGCCGCTGCCCCGTGTGTTTTTAGTCCGCCACGCTCGCAGGAGGCACGCGCCTCGACAGCTCGGGCACCCACCGCTGGCGGCCGAGCGCAAATAGCGCGCCCCCAGGCGGTATCCACCGTGTGGTGTGCGCCACCCCGCTCCATATCGTCGTCCCATGCTGTGTCATCCGTCGTGCACACGTGTGTATGTGTGTGTGTTTTGTATTTGTGGTATGTGCCTAACCTACCGGCCCCATTTACCCGCGTACAAGCTTAGCTGCTATCGGCGACTGCAAACGGCATGCGGCGCAAGCTGCAGCAGCTGACAGACGTGCCGAGCGAAGGGTTCTGCATAAGTCGCAGGGAGTGAGCGGTCAAAAATGAATACGCCGTCAGGCCGAAGGACGTGTTCCGGAATCGCAGCTGGAGAGCTAACGAGCTGGGGAGCCGTCCACACCGCTCGGGTCAGTGCGGACGGCCTGACACGGCGGCCGGCGCGGCTGACGGCCCGCTGTGCCATGTGCCGTGCCTCTGCGCCCGGCGGGGCACGTGCGCCGGCAGCACTTGTAATCTGTCGGCGGCCGGGCCCGAATCGGCGGCCTTGGCTCGTGGAAAGTGGCCGGTCGCCGCCCGGGAACGAGTGCCGTTGCGACACCCATAGCCCCGAGATGACGCCTATTATGGCGGAGGGCGGCCTTCGGCGCGTTATCGGCTAATTCGACGCTGTGGTCGGCGTCAAGCCGGCTGCATGGCCGCCGCCACGATCGCCGGCCAACACCGCTTGCGACGGGGCTGACCAGTGACGCGGTGGCGCCCTGCTGGCTCTGAGAGCCGGGGCCGACACAGACCACTGCGGCATCGACCCACACCACCAGCGTCAGCTGAGCTGCAGTTCGGGAACGGTGCATCAGATCACCGATCGTGATCAACATTCTGGCCTTCGCCGCCTCCGCGTCCTCCTAACGACCAGCCGTTCCCGACGGCCGCTCGCGGCTTGCGGACGCCCCAGGGAGTCGCGAGTCACGTCGCCCCTCGACACGACGGTGCCGGCGAGGATGGTGGCGCACGTGTCGTCCGGCCCGGCCTCACTCACCGTCACGAGACATGCCCAGGGCCAGGCACTTCTGCAGCCGGCAGTACTGGCAGCGGTTGCGGTTGATCCTGTCGACGACGCAGTTCTTCTGTCGCGGACACTGGTAGTTCACTATGCCTGACTGCGAGCGGCGGAAGAAGCCCTTGCAGCCTTCGCACGTGATCACGCCATAGTGCACGCCGGATGACTTGTCCCCGCACACTTTGCACGGTATAATCTCAATTTGCGCTGGAAAAGAGAGCACAGAACGGAGCGTCAGCACAGGCCGCTGGGCGATGGCGTGAGCGTTGAAATCGAATGTTGAAGGCTAATGAGAGAAACCGGCTGTTGACTGTTTACCAGGCTTGAATGAACACCGCACAACGCAAATGTTATCTCACTTTACGAGCGCCAAGGCGTTGCCACATGCCTCTGTAATGATCTCTTAAGATGTTTATCTTGGCAGCAGAACGCAATACTCTAAACGTTACTCATGAATGCGGGTCAAGTACAGCAATGCATCAAGATAACGAACTCCGCTGACACGAGTAGGGTTCAGCACGAAATTAACCGACACCCGTAGTTACTCGGCGGCCACTACCACAGGCTGTTAGTATTCTGCAATTACACATGTAGCGGGGTTTAGTGCCAGGCTGCATGGACCATTGGAACTGCAGGGTGGCCGGTCAACCACATCTTGAAAAGTGCATCGAGCCATGTAAGACATCTGGAAAGATAATCTACGTGCTTTGAGGACCGGGAGGGATGGGGCGGCAAGTGGAGACAGACAAGACCGCGGTCCGCAGGCTTTGGTTGGTCGGGGTGAGTAATAGCGTCCAGACCTCACTATTGCTTCAGGATAGCGACTTTACGAGCCGCCACAGCCCCTAGCCAACTTCATCTCCCCGGTGTCTGTCAGCTGCGCCTACAGCAGCGGCAACGCTCGCCAACGGTCCGACAGGGCTACGATCCGGCGCCGCTCCTCACGCGCCGCCCTGCGCGCCAGCTCCCGCCCGGCAACAGAGCGCCGCCGGGCGACCTCCGCCGCCGCCGCCGGCGCCTCCTCGATTAGTGCAGAGCGGTCACAAAAACGGCCTGGAGAGGCCGGATAAAAAACGGTCCGAGCACGCCCCGGCCGCGGCGGCGCGGTAACTGGAGGCCGTCCAGCGCCGGGCGGCGGCAGAAATAGATGGACGGCGGCCACCGGGAAGTGGAGCGTCCTGTCTGCATCGCCGCTCAGACGCCTCGGCACTTGGCAGGACGGGGTGGGAAGACACCACGGCAGGCACCGCACACAACAGCGGGCGGATGGTGTCCAGACAGGCAGCAGCGGCGGTCGACTAGCTGCTGGGTGGTGAGTGCGGAGGGCGAGCGGTGTGTGACCTTTGGTCACGATCAATAAGCCAGCGCCGATGAATGGCGATAACGGCCTGGCAGCGTGTTTGCACGAGATGTCATTCATTTCAAAGTGATTTCCATTTCCCTGGATCCCATTCGTGAACATCCGCTAATCATCAAATGATAAATGTCCAGTGTTGATTGCCAGTCAGCAGTTAAAAGGTGTCCACAGACCTTGAGTAGAAGCAGATCCATCCCGACAACGGCCTGATGGGTCAACTCACCACTAGAGAACATTCAGAGGCAGTCTCATCCCGACAACTGCATGACGGAGCACCTCCCCCACTAGACCATTCAGTTCCGGCTCAGCGCCTTGCGCGGCTCCGTATGTTCAAACTAGACGGCCGCTCCAACGCTCAGTTCGTAGCCGTCACGGCAGGCGTGGGCGGCCGGGCCTGCAGACTGAGCCGCGCCAAACAGCCTGTCTTCAGGCCGGGCTGCGCAAGGCAGCCTGTCCTCAGGCTGGGCCACGCCAGACAGGCTGTCCACAGGTCGGACCGCGCCGGGTCACGCTGCCATGGCTGACCTCACCCACGCCGGGCTGGGCCTCCATCGAGCCGGGCCGGGCCTCCATCGAGGCGCGCCGGAGCCGGGGCCCGGGCGCGCCGCCGTCGGCGCCCGATGGGATTACCCCGGTCGTACGTGATGTCATCATCGCCGGTGGGTCGTAACGGCCGGCCGTGACGGTCGTAGCGCGCGGCGGCGGCGCCGGCCGAAGCCGCCAGAACGGCCTGCAGGTATGGGGTCCACGCGGCGCCTCGGACATTCCTGGTGGTCGGCACGGACGGCCGCGCGGCGCCCCGGCCACCTTACCAGACGTCAGACCAGACCCCGGACCAGACCCCGGCGGCGGTCTGGCGAGCTGGACTGGCGGAGACGGCTCGGCCGACGGGAACCAGACTCAGAGAGACCATGCGGGCCGGAGGAGACCGATGGAGAGGGCCGGCTGGAAGAAACCCGACCTGTCTGCCGGAGGAGACCAGCTGGAGGAGACCCGACCTGTCCGACGAAGGAGACCGATGGAGGAGACCCGACCTGTCCGCCGAAGGAGACCCATGAAGGAGACCCGACCTGTCCCGTCGAAGAGACCGATGGATGAGACCCGACCTGTCCGCCGAAGGAGACCGATGAAGGAGACCCCGCCTGTCAGCCGGAGGAGGCCGATGGAGGAGACCCCACCCGTACGCCGGAGGAGACTCACTGATGGCGGATGACACTGCTGACCGGGCGTCATCCGACCCACCAGAGAATGCCCGCTGATGAAGACACTGCGTTGACGAAAGGGATTCGGCGAGCTCTGGTGACGCAGCCATTATAGCCTCATTACGCAACCAGCCAACGGGTCGTAACGGGAAACCGCCGACCGAGCGCAGCGGTAGCGCCGGCGCGCTCAGCCCCAGGCTGGTCGTCATGACGACTCCGTTCGTACGTGGAAGTCTCCCGAAGGGTAGCCCAAGCAGCCACCCACCGGCCTGCCATGACGCACACTTCACCGTGACGGCACGACGGCCCTTCCGAGAAGCCGGTTCACACCGACCGGGACGCGCCGGCCCCTCGTCGCTGGCGGAAAATGCCCTCTCCTGCCGCGGGTGGTTAGGCCCCGCTGCAGGCGCGTCGCCTAACGGTTCGGCCCGACTGCCGCGGGCCGCGGGCCGCCCGCCGGCGCGCCAGCCGGTCCGCGGGCGAGGCGTCATCCGTGTTCGGCCGGACATGACTGAGCCTGCGCGGCCAGGTTGCACAACACCGGGCCGGGGTCAGGTCCGCTTCCGGCGCAATTGATTATGCGCCGGGTCGCGGGAGCGGCGGCGGCCTCCGCGTGGGCCGGCCGGCGCGGCGCTGTGGATCCGGGACGGTCAGCCATCATAGGCGGGACATCTCCCGTGTTCGGCAACGTTCCAGCGCGCCTTGGAACATCCCGGGTCTGGCGCTCGCGTGTCGGCATCCCGAGCGACGCGCTCGCGAAGAAGCTTCAGAAAAGACAAAACAACGCTCCTAATACGACTTTCCACAAACGGTCGCCGGCTCCCTCGCACAAATCCGGCGTTCATGCGACGGCCGCGCGAAGCAGACGTGTCGCACGTGCGCGCCCCGCGCCGGCGGCCGCCGTGCGGGGGCACCCCGCCGGCCGCGGACCGGCGGGTTACGTGTGGGGCTGCCCGGCGCGCGGCCGCCCGGACGCCGTGAGCCGTTTTGTTTTTAACTCGGCTGACCTTGACGGTCGGGCCGTGCGCCGGGCCGACCTTGAAATCGCATTGACCCCCTCTGCCGTAGTAGCGTAGTAAAGTCGACCTCGCCGCTCCGCTGAATGAGTCAGCTGGAGGGGGGCGCGCGGCCGGCGGCGGCCGCGACACCGCCAGAGGTGCCGAGCCGAGGGGGAGAGGACTGGCGCCGGCGGACAGGCGGCGTGCATGGGTAACTGCGACGGCTTGGAGGTTGTATTGCTGTGTTGTAGAAGTGGTACGGAGGGAAACAGGGGATGTGTGAGGTGGTGGTGTGATGGCATGAGGTGAGGTGAGGTGGTGTGTGACGGCGCAAGAGTGGTGGAGCCAAGGGACTCATAAAAGGTGTCCGTGATAGAGAGAGTGGAGCGCGGAGCAGGAGATGAAAGCTAAGGCAGGTGCGGATGTCAAGCACCGGGAGCTGACCGGCCAGACAGCGGACCACGCCGCAGAGCAAACCATCAACCCGGAAAAAAACGGGCGCCGTGGCCTACGCAACCTGCTCTGCCGGTCCTCCGGGCGCAAAGCCGGAACAACGCGGCGCACCGAGCAAAAAAAGCTCGGAACGGCTGATTTCGACCGGTGCCAAGGCCTGCAGGTGACTCATAACACCGACCACCTCCGATACGGAGGTCGACGACACCTGACCGGCAGACACCGTGCAGCGCCGCGCCGCGGGGTTGACGACCGACACGTTCGCGGACAGGAAATCGCGGGGCACGACCCTTAGGCCGCTGGGAGCGTTCACATTTGAGTGACAGATGCATGGTGGCGCGTTTTTTTTGCCACCGTGCCCGGCTGCATCTCATTTGCTTCACACTGAAGGTGAGCATCGTTTTACACGGAGCTTAGGGGGATTTGTTGCCGCGCATCCCATTACGTCGTTAACGGTACGGCCCGGCGCATTTCGGCTGGCGACGGGACCGTTGGGCGCGGCCGTGGCTGGAGGCCGCCGCGCGTGAAGCCCGGCGTAAGCGCCGTGGCCGCCGGCGAGACGGAGCGGGCCGGGCAGCGCCGCCCGACAACGGACACCGCGTCGAACCGTTACACCGGACGGGATCAAAGCGACGACGGACGCTGGCGCTGCCGTTAAGCGACGACCACTCGGCGCCGGACGACGCGCGGTAGTGTAACGCGACGCGGCGAAGGAAGTGATGGCAGCTCCCGATCTCACAGGACGGTATGCATCAGGCGCATCTAATGGCCGACGAATGTAGCAGACCCGATGGATGTCTCTGGCACTTGCGCGAGCGACTTTGAGGAAGCGCAATCGCCGTTCCAACCACGCAGACAGGAGAGGCAGGGCTATCGCAGACGCTGACATACGACTTCCTCCGCGGCGTGACATCAAAGACCTCCGAGTGGAATTCCGAGTCTCGGAACTGTCCCAGGCGTCATGAACGCAGAGCCCAGATTCAGGGCACGACATCCTGTTAAGCGGACGCCTGACTTCCTCCACCGCCACCACACATGACACGTACCTCTGTTATACTGGACACGGACCGCGGGGCTCTTCTTCTCCTTGGACTTGGACGGCCGCGCACCCTCTCGGGGGACCGTGGAGCACGCCGGAGAGACTCGCACCTGCACGGCCCCGGCGCGGGGTACCGCGCGAGGCACCGGCGCCGCGTCAGCGCCAGGCTCCGGAGACCGCCGGTCGACGACCAGCGGCGCAGCGTCGGCCGCCGAGCTGGCCGGCTCGAGGTCGGCCATCTCGAGCTGCGCCTCGCCCTGTTTCAGCTGCGCCACCTGCTGGGCGGCCAGCCCGAGCTCGAGCAGCAGCTCGTCCATCTCGTCCTGCGCCACTGGCTGACCCACCGAGTGCATGGCGAGACTTGGTCACGACGCGGGAGACACCGAACCGCCAGCCGCACGCGCTGCCTGCCGCACTGCACTGGCGCGCGCCGCCACCGCCGCCGCCCGCCCCGCCGAGCCGAGCCGCTACGCTGGCCGTGACGTAGGCGGCGCTTCCTCGTTCCGATGGCGGCGGCCGCCGCCGCGCGTTATTCACCTTCTTGAAATCCAAACGGGGTCAACAAACGATTGCATCACGGCGCTGCGCCAATCAGCGCAGCCGGCGGCCGATGCCCGGCGGGCCTGGTCGGGGCAAGGTCTGCAGAGGTGACCGCGGCGCCGCCGGCCGCAAGAAGCCGCCGGCTCCCGGATCCGGCCGGCTAACGGTTCGGCCGGCCCAACGGGACTCGACGCCGCGTCGCCTGCGGGCGCGCCGGGGTGCGACGACAGGTGCGAGGCGGCCGGGGGCGGCCACCCCTCGCCGCCGGAGGCGTCCGGGCCCGGCGGCGGCGGCAGCTGCGCCCGACGTGTTCGAACCACCCGAGGTCGGCGCGCGCGCCGCAGCCGGGGCTACCGATAACTGCGCAGCGCAGGGCCGCCGGGCGGAACGGCGCTGACAAAGAGCATGCGTGACGAGCAGGCGGGCCGGGCTGATGTCGTAGAACACGATGCCGTGGGAATGACTCATAGCGGCGACGTTGTCAGGCCGAACAGATCAATAGTGCGCGTCTGGTTGTGGCCGCACAATGCCGGATACCCCTGGGTACGTTACCGAGTCAACTGAATCTTTAATAACGAACCTGAAGGCCTACTGCGTCACAGTGGGACTTGGACTTGGATGGACTCAGACTCTCTGAACGAGGTTGGAAGAGACATACACACGTCGGACAACCCGGCCTCATAAGCGACGGCATCGCAAGGAAGAGCTCGACTGGATCCCAACCGCATGGCAGCCGGAGCTGCCTTCAGACAGACTTCAGAAGACCAGACCGGCGGCATTGTGCTGTTGCGTGATCAGATGTGCTACGCAGGTCATCGCAGGTCATCCACCGAAGTGCAGCATCCGCACCCGCCGAGTGTCAGGGAATGTATGGTGATCCCGCGTCAGACGGGTTATCACAAATCCCGCCCCAAGCCTAGGAGTAGCCTGCGGCGTGTCTTCGGCCGGCCGGTCCGGGCGGGTGCGGTGGTCTGGGGCTGGCCGGTCCGGGCCAGTGCGATGGTCTGAAGCGCAGGGTGACGTGGCGCGCAGACCGGCTGAACGCCTCTAGAGAACACCCAGCCGGGATTTACAAACCAGACAGCTGGGAGACCACCTGTCTCGGGCGATCCCACCAGTCCGCACAACAACAACTGGGTAGGCTGTCCGCCCAGAGGAGCATTGGCCTGAGGTCAAAGGTCGAGTCGCCTCATACTGCGGAGCTACTGGCGCGAGCTCCGACGGTCCGCGATGAACGGCCTCAGACTACAGCTGGGGAGCACGGCAACGGGACGCCACTCCACGCCACCGCATTTATTACCCTGAACTGAGCAGCGGCCAACTTCCGGCCAACCGCTCAACGTCATCGACGGGGATCAAGATATTCAGTTATCTCAAGACAGAAATGCGGCGATGTAGACTCTCGGGTAGAACCCAAAGTGGACCGAGTCGGGTTCATTTTATGCTTGATGCCCACACCAGTTCCCGGCAGGCAGACGCAGGTTGAGCAGGTCTTGCCCTCCTCTGTTCTGGAACGTGCAGAGGCATATGCCAGTCTTCCTGCTGTCCCATCTTGCTGTTGTCGAACCCCACCATCTTCTAAGATAAGGCGAATATCGAATCGGGTTACACCATTGTCACAACCGTTAGCTGTTGTGTATTTGCCGCATGATGGCAGCCAGTTTCAACTTACCTGCGCTTCATATGATTAACAGGAGCTTAAGCTCCTGGCGCTTCGACACCGTCCTTGCGAACCATAATAATAGAGATGCACACCTTCAACAATCGAACTCACATATCCCAGGAAACTCAACTGGCACCACCGCAGGTCCGTGCCGGCGTCGACTAGGACCACACGCTGCGGGGGCCACCGGGCGCCACAGGGTCAACGGCTGGTCATGAACCCGACGAACAAGAGCTCATTCGTCTGGAGAAGCCTCAGAAACGGCTGGCCAGGTCATGTGACTTTGGAGCTGCCCCCAACGGCGTGCTTGACCAGTGAGAAAGGCAGTGGCGTTATGGAAAACGCACTGGCGTCGCTGGGCGCAAACACAACCAGTTTTACCGCGGACAGGTCATGTACGTGTAAGCATGTGAATATTTGACGCGGTCGTGTCCCGAACGTTCCTGGCGACGACCTGTGAATACGGGCCGGGACACCCCCCTGCCGGCATCCAGAATACATAGTCTTGCCTGTCACCTGGCACCGGGCAGTGGAGGGGCGGGAAGGGGGATCCGGGGCTGCCTCTGTCGGGTCGGCCCCTCTGCCGGGCGTCCTCTCACCACCCGCCCCGACCCAGCGGGGTGGGCACGCAAAAAACACGGAAGGGGAAATGAGACGGCGGCGCGGTCCAGCGCCGAAATGGGAGGGACGCGGGAGACGCCAGGTAAACAGGTGGGACGGAGCGCACGTCCCGCGCCCGGCACACTGGCGAGCGAGCCGGCGAGAAGACGGCCCAGGACACGGCCGGGCAGGACTGGCCAGGACCGGCACGGCGGCAGGACGGGGGCGCGGAGCAGTACCGGGCAGGGGCAGAGCAGTGCCCGGGGACGGGGGTGAGTACAGGGCGGGGGGTGGTCCTGACGACCTCAGCACCGCAGAAGGCATCTCAGCAGGCCGCCGCCCGCTACAGACCAAAGTACAGCGGTGCAAATCACTTAAGTTAAAACACCATCCGATTCCGGACAATTATGTGAAATCGAACACACAGGATAGTCTAGAATAGGATAGAATAAGATGGTCCGGATAGGCTGACTGGCGGATATACGGTCAGTGTGCCGGTTCCGAGGGACAAACATTTCAAGCACACGCAATTATAATTTACCACATCCACAGAATAAGTCATCCACCACCGTGATAGTACTCCCAAACCCGCATGCGAAAGAACCCAGAGAAAAAGGCGCTAATGACCAATAGAAAAGTGAAGGCAAAAGCAAAGGGAAAGGAAAACGTATCAAACTAACTTTTGGGGTGATGAACTTGCTGCAGGGTTTGCGGCATCAAACAATCAACTAGAAAAGAAACAGATAACTAAATAAAAAGACGCTCAATTCAAACAAACGACATGTGCAGAAAAACACGCAGATTAAACAAAAAATCTGAACTCAAACTGACGAAACAACAAAATGCAGTCGCGTAAGAAACACATACAAACGGCATATGAGGGCAATTACGACTGTTTTAACAGTAAACACGAAACGTTGCTCCCTCCGGCACGCAATCTCGACACGCTCCAGGCATCCGATGAGCTAACTTCGGTAATTCAGTTCGTGCTAGCAAACTACGCCCCGTAATATTCAGCGAGGCGCCAAATCACGCACTCAGTTACTCGCCGGCAACAAAATGTCCAATATCAGGTCGTAAGCCCGCGGCGCGGCACCGCATCATGTTGTTTCCATCCGGCGCTGCTCCAGCTGTTGTCGCCTCCGCACGACAGAACGTGACGGCCACACAGCGCTCATCTGGCGCGTCGTGTCGGCGGCTGTGTATGTTTATCTGCCGCTCAGTGGCCGTCGCGCAGCCGGCCTCCGGCCTGACGCGGCGCCGGCCCCGGCCATGAGCACAGCCCTGGTCCGCCGGGCCGGCGGCGGCAGCACTGTCGCAGCCGAGGCCCCAGCAGCGCCGCCGCCGCCGCGTCACGCAGCCGCTCCGGCCCACTACAGTTACCAGGCCATTGATCACAGTCGGCCACGGCCGCGCATTGGCGACAATTACGGCGCGTCTGGCACCGGCGTCCCCTTGGCTGGGCTGGCCGCCGCAGGCGAGACCCGAACGCGCAGCGCCGGGCAGTGAGCGTCCGAGTCCCACTCGCTCGGCGCCGCATGGCGGTGCCACCGAAGACGTGTATGGTGACCGGTTGTCCAGCCACGTCAAAATAAAGCACGGACTGCAGCGTGCCACGCGTTGACAAGGCGCGGCAGCTACGCATCCGGAGGAAGGCCGCTCCTTCTCCCCATCTGCTGTCTCATGTGTGTAATCCGCAGCGGGCAGTGGGTCGCTCCACGGCGCAGCGCCCTCCACGCCGCCCCTCGTGCGCCCCGCGTCCGTGCCCCTCACGGCTGCAGCGAGCGCAATGGTTTGGAGCGCGTGGGCCCCACTCCCGACGCGCCATCTGCATTCCGCGGCGAATAGTGGAGGGCGGACCGTTACTTCTGTACTTTGCCCCCGAGCGCCATGCGTTCCAGCAGGCGGCTGTCCCCTCGCGTCAGTCAACACCCGCTTCCAGGGAACACGGCACATAGTGGGTCAGGACTGCTGCCAGAAATAGAATCACGAAACTGCGCTAAATGTTCGATTGTCAGCAGCGCCGTATCGAAACTAAGGATCCGCCTCCTGGCACGTCCTTCCCCACTCTTACACAGCATTTGGAGGGTCTAAGGCAAAGGCTGAGGTTCGCAAAAATAGTGGCTAGTAACCTTCGGTACAAGCAGGTGTCTCGCCGGGAGTAAATCGCGCTGCCCGCTAATCCACGGCACACGCCGCGTCAAATGACGTCATGGCTCTGCCAGAGGCAGCCGTGTCATTTGTTTCGCAAGTCTTCTGAGGATCCTGCCGAGCAGTTCCACCAGCATCTTTGTCGATTAAAAGCATTAAGAACCAGCTGCAAAACACATCAAAAGACGCAAACAAAAACAAGGAATGCGCTTTTTGCCCATTTTTTCTAACCGGTCGGCGTTTTAGTATGCGCAGCGCCGTGTCTTTAGTGAATGCACACTATGACCCACTTTCACGGCGCGAGGTTGCGTCACAGGCGGCACGTGATTGGATACTGGGCCCAGTCAGCATCCCTTCACTGCGCGGCTCCGAGCCGTTCCCAGTATGCGGGCCGGCCCGATGGGCGGACGGCGGCGCTGCAGTCAGCACGGGTGCCCCGTGGGCGCCGGAGCAGGGCGCCGACGCGGCCGCACCGCTGGCGCGCGGGAAACGGAACAGGCCGGCCAGCCCGCGGGCCGACGAACGGGAGCTGCCAACACGGGATAGCGCCAACACAGGCGACCGGTTGCTCGGGAGAGGAGATGGGCTTTTGTAGACAGGCGATAAGGAAGTGACGGGAGACGTCACGTCTTGCGCGCTGAGGACGTGGGGGAGGAGACGTGCGGGCACACCCGCGTGGGAGTGCGGGAGGGACGCCGACGTCAGGGGAAGCGCCAGGACGGCGTCAGGGGCAGGAGCAGCCGGGCAGGCGCGACATCGGGACGTCCCTACGAGGGCCGAAGGGACCGGGCGGCGCAGGATCAAGGGCGGCCGTCACAGCCGCGCGCACACGCGGCGCGTTAATGCACGTTTCGCAAAACCGCTCTCATGGCAATGACTCTGCGGTTTCGAGTCAGTCCGACTGCGGTGCGCGCGCGGGAGTCGGCAGGGTTACCTTGAGTCGGTCGCCGCTGGCCTCGGCCGAGCGCGCCACAGACGAAAGGCCGTGCTTAGCAGTCTGCCAAGGATGAGAGGTGGCATGGCTGCAGACTTAGGATAGCGAATGTCATCGGGGTCGGTGCGGTCCTGATTCCGTCAATTTTTAGACACGCTAAGCAATCTTTGTGCTTTGCCTTCATCAAGCAACTATTTGTCAAAAGCACCTATGTAAACTAAGATGTGCAACTTTGTTCCTCAAAGTAGTGTGTGTGTGTGTGTGTGTGTGTCATAGGGGCTTTACGACGCACTTAGCTGCTGAGGCTATATGGCATCGCCTGCCTCTCACCCTGGCAGGAAGGGCGAGCGCCGCGGGGAATCGAACCCCGTACCTCTGGTTTCCCAGATGTGCAGTGGTTAGCGCAGACACGTTAACCACTACACTACCGGCGCCCCCCTCAAAGAAGCGTGAAGTTCATCTCACACAAGAGCATATACGATATAGTCATCACCGAGAGGTCCGAGTCCAACCGACGCGGCAGTGCTCGGCTGGACTCGGACTGGACTGGAATGGACTCCCGTGTTGTGCTGATTCGGCTGGATTCTACGGTTCACACGAGACCGAGGGTGCCGCAGCACTCACAGGGTCAGCCAATAAAAGGGGGCTCCTCACAGGCGTTCCGACCGGCCGCCGTTGCTCAGCGCGTGCCAGACCAGGATGGGAGCACTTGCCAGCGGACTTGGGCCTGGCGCCGCCTCAGCGGATAGACTCGGACTCTGGACTCACAATGAATGTGATCCATTACGACTTTGGCTCCAGATAACCTCATACCTCAATTCTGAGATCGATTCCGACGATGTCGCTTCCAGCGAAAACAGCCTAGGAGAAGGCCAGTTACATCTGCTTCATAAATACCTAAAGAGGAAACGTATTTTCGAAATCAGCGCAGTTATACAGAGCTGTGTTGCATTTGGCTCACGTGTCCATTGGTGGCCCGCTTGGCCAACCGCGCGTATATCCCACAGCTTACATTTCCTTTTAAATCGACTCACCGGTGATTTGACTCTTACTCAGACTTGCAAGATATTTTAACGAATCGATTCAGCAGTGACTCATCCAGAATTCGGTTCCTTCCAGCGTCGCTTCTGACTCCGTCCAGCACAAGACTGGCTGTGTGTCATGACTGAGGCCGGTTGTCTGGCCTGTACGGAGGACGCAGCAGGGCAGCACAAGCCTGGCTGTGTGCCGTGACTGGGGCCGGCTGTCTGGCCTGTACGAAGGATGCAGCGGGCAGCGCAAGGCTGGCTGTGTGCCGTGACTGAGGCCGGCTGTCTGGCTTGTACGGAGGATGCAGCAGGGCAGCACAAGCCTGGCTGTGTGTCGTGACTGGGGCCGGCTGTCTGGCCTGTACGGAGGACGCAGCAGGACGGCACAAGCCTGTCTGTGTGTCATGACTGGGGCCGGCCGTCTGGCCTGTACGGAGGGCGCAGCAGGGCAGCACAAGCCTGGCTGTGTGCCGTGACTGGGGCCGGCCATCTGGACTGAGCGGAGGACGCAGCAGGGCAGCACAGGCCTGTTTGTGTGCCGCGACTGGGGCCGGCCGTCTGGCCTGAGCGGAGGACGCAGCAGGGCAGCACAAGCCTGGCTGTGTGCCGTGACTGGGTCTGGCCTGAGCGGAGGACGCAGCAGGGCAGCACAAGCCTGGCTGTGTGTGTCGTGACTGAGGCCGGTTGTCTGGCCTGCAAGGAGGACGCAGCAAGGCAACACAAGCTTGGCTGTGTGCCGTGACTGGGGCCGGCCGTCTGGCCTGAGCAGAGGACGCAGCAGGAACGGCTGCTGACCACGGTGACGCGTGTCCGTCGGACCCGGCCCGCCCCGCCAGCCGGGCCGCCAGCAGCACCGAACCCTGTCACCCATACATGGCCGGCCGCAGCGGGCCGCTGTAGAACAGGGCGCCCGGCGCCGGCACTTTCTCTTTCTGTAGCCCTGCTGCGCGGCGCCACGGAGAACGACCCGGGTGCATGCTTGCCGGGCGTGTAGTCATGTCTCGGAAACCGGGGGATAAATCAGCATTTGGGAGACACTTGGAATTCACGTTGTGTTTTTATCGAAACAGATATCTTAAGACGTAACGTTCCTGACTATTATTGGGAGAAAAAATCGACTGTGGCGAAGTTGGAGAAGTAAAGTTCTTCTCCATGGGAGCCGAGATATGGCCCCGTCAAGTGCCACCTCTCCTCAGTCACGCAAGTGGCAACACTTGCGGTCAAAGTGCTAGTAGGAGACAAACGGCAGGTTGGTTTGCTAGCATCAGCTTACAGCCACTTGTATGAAACCATGTCTGTGTTGAATGATACAGACATGGGCGACAATCATCACAATTTAGGTGACGTTTTCCAACCAATCATCTTGCTTTATTAAACCGACCTAACTTAATTCACTTCAACATAACTTTGCTTGCATGTTCCGTTACGTTTAGTCTTAACGAGCATGCAAGATAATTTACTGATTGCTGTACACATAAAAGTTAACCTCACTGATAATGCCTACCCAGACCAGACCGTTTCGCTGTTGAAACAGGCAGGGGAGTGGCCGAGTAAACAGCCTTTCACTCCTGACCCACGTTTAACGCCCCAGTACGCCTTTATCCGGACGCATCTGATCTGCTTGCCTGGCGGCGTAAAGCGGCCGCGCCGCATCACGTGACGCGGCCGTCGCACCGCCGCGGCCGGCGTGGGCCGGTCACGTGACCGGCTGACGGCTGGCGGCCGGCCGGCCCCGCCTCTGCCGTCAGCGGCGTGGCGGCGGCGGCTCCGCGGCGCACGGTTGAGCAATCGGCGCGCCCGCTGCCGACCGAGCCGCAGAGCGCAGCCGGCCGGGGAGGCCCCGCGGCGCCAGGACCGGACCGGACCGGACCGGACCGGGCCGGCGCGCGGGTGGGTCCGCGGCCGGCATGGGCAGCCGCATCCGGCCTGGCCGGGGGTCCATTAGTCGCCGCGGGTGCAGCGGCCGCCGCCAGCTGACCCAGATTTGGCAAATGCACTTCAATTGAGCACCGCCCCGGGGTGCGGACTCTACGGCCCCCTCCCCTGCCCTGCCCGCTCCTGGCGCGCCAGCCTGCCGCCGACGTAGAGGAATCGCGCCTATCGCGAGCCCACCAGGGCCGGCATGATGGATGATGAAAATGAAAGTCGCCCTTTCGGCGGAGTTTTTGTTCAATCGCGGCTTACGTCACGCGTATTGACGGAGACTGATAGAGCGGCAGTGTGGAGCGGGGTATCGCAGTCAGCGCGCCCACAGAGGGGCTGCTGGTCCATGCCAACATCCAGGCTGGTTGACTGGTCTCAAAGAGTGTCTGGTGTCCAGGTCCACAGCGGGCCTGGTGTCCAGGTCCACAGCGGGTCTGGCGGTTTAGTCCACAGTGGGTCTCTAGGGAGACCTCACAGCGCGCATGGGAGGTCTAGAGCTCCAATCGGCGCCATAAAACACACTGCCATACATCCGTAGCAGTGGTACTACATCGGGCTCACTGGCGACACCAGGCCCAGCATCCGGGTAAAAGGCGTTCCAGCCCGCCAGCCAGCAGCCAATCACGACAGAGCGAGCCCTGTTTGAAGAGAAAGGATGCGGCGCGCACATCCCGCCGTGAACAGCCAGCCAAGCTTGCCTCCCCCCCCCCGACAGGGCGTACGCTAGCCCAGGGCACAATGGTCCTGCGCGGGGCTCACTGTCGCTCTAGCATAGCACTCCTGGTACGTGGGGACCAAGGGCTGGCACATCAATACTGTCTGGTCAGTTCCAAGATACTTGTCTGAACTGATGACAATGAGAGACAAGGACAATAATATGACTACTTGAATAAGAGGTTGTATATGCGCTTTTTATCTGCCCTCACCAGCGCAGGCCAAGCCAATGCTAACTGTATTGGGTGACGCATACACCCACCCTGCTGTGGTGCCGACTGCTATACACTCTGAACCGTTCGTTCCAAACCACAACACCCACCCATCCGTGCGGCTGGCATCGCTCTGGCCTGCACGCCATCGCCCGGCCGCCAGCACCGCCCAGCCGACCCCGGCCGCCGCCGAGTCGGCGTCGGTCGGAGGCTCGTCGGTCATCGCCCCGCCGGCGAGGTCGTCGGCCGCGGCCCGTCGGCTCCGACGTCCGTCGACGCCGCGCCGGCTGCCTATTTCGACGGCGCCTCTTGGCAGACCGCGCGGGGGGCGCGGACGCCCGGCACGCGCACACGGAAGGCACGGCGCGGCCGGCGGCGTGCCCGGCCGGCCGCCGTTCGATCAATTCGCCCGTGCATGTGCGTCCACGAACGGCGGCCGATTAATTATGCACGCAAACAGTCGCTGCCCGTCGCCGGCACGCACGGGCTTTGCGGGCCACCGGCAGGCTTATCCTGCCTGACAACAGTACCAGCCGAGCACTTGCTTAAGGTGATCCTTCCCTGCCTCATTCGTCGCTGTCGGCCGCAAAGGCGGGAGCTGACCCATTCCAGTGGTCATCAAATCATGGGGAATAATCATCTCAGCATCAGGTCTTGTTCGCCGGTCCTTTGCTGAGGAATGGGCCTCCCGCGTTTCCCAGTAACATACGTGAAATGTTTCGGCGTGAGAAATTCATTTTACATTTTTATCTTGGAGAACAGTTTTCGCTTTACCCTGCGTAATTCCGCAAATCTTACTTTAGCATAGAAACCATGGGGGCAAGCACGTAGAAATGGCATTCGCATGATGGGTATTTAGTTCACAGCGTTACGCCGGAGTCAGTGCGCGCTAGCAAAATTGCATTTTTTTCGAGACTTGTTAGGGTGCAAAGGTGCTTCTTGAAAATGATAACGTCATACCAATTATTAAAAAAATATAGTAAGGAAACAGGGTACTTACATGGGGGGCTTTAAGGCTTACTCTTGCTATCGAAAGGAAATATTTCACCATCGGAAATACTGAGCAATGGATAAATTTTGTACCACGTTATACGCCAGCAAAGTAGCGTTCATTGCTGTTATCAATTAATGCGCCAAATGGTACGCACCATGATGTAAAAAATGCAGTGAACAGCCATGACGTCATAAAAAGCACGAATCCGTCGGGCTCGCCACAAACTTATGACACGGAAGGCGAACTTTATTATTCAAAATTATGGCAATTACTTATAACCAACAAAGTTGGAAACATCACTTTTCACCATCATAGCAATTAAGATGGTCAGTGGCAGAAGCCTTGAGCACGCAATAAATAATAATAATCCAGAGATGGTGACAAAACATTTCGGAGCATGCTCTCTCGGTCAGCCCGGAATTTCTCGGGCGCTCACGTGACTGAGGGTTGGCTCAAAGAAGAGCAAAACCGATATATATATATACATATATATATATACATATATAGATTATATCGGTTTATATATATATATATATATATATATATATATAAATAATGTCGGCCCCTTCCGATTAACAATTTTTAAGTTTATAGCTGCTACCGCTAAATTTAGTGACGAGCATCACTGCATTACACAATGTATCGCGCTATAAAATGACGAAGCAAGCCTTCAGGTACGGCGCGCCTGGCACTAAATAAGGCCTGTCGGCCTATCACGCCTCTCGACGGCTCGCGGAGATAGTGATGTTCACGAAAGAAACGCAGGAGAAATGGCACCACGGTCCACCTGCTCCTGACACGATCCCGTGGCTGGCGGACCCCGCGACACCCAACCAAACAGCAGGCGGGTGCATCAAGAGCCGACAAGAGCAATCCATTTCAAACACTTTCGCTTTGCACGAGCAGGCATTTCGCCATCACCGCATGAACCAGCCTGAGCATCGACACCGATAGAAAACGGCACAGCCCACCACTCAGCGAGGACAATCGCCCGTTTCTTTGCCCCCATAAGTCGTGAAATGAGGGCCAAGTACCAGAATCGGACGCACCGATCTTCGTTAGAAAAGTATCCACCCACGGTTAACAGCCGTTTCGGCTACTTACGCCCGCCAGGCAAGCACTAACAACGCCTCCATGATGCACGGCTAACACAAAGTAAGCATCCTCCGGCAATCAAATGCGTCTCCATTCGGTGTGTTATGCTCATGTGCTGGAAAGACCTTGCAGTCGCAAGCGGTGTTGTTTTCCCGTAACTCACTGGTGTACAACGGAACAGCCTACTCCGGACGAAGCAGGCGGCCGCGGTGGCTGATTTCATAACCTGTTCCAGGCCGGCTGCCCCACATTTCGCATGACCAGCCCAACGGAGAGCAAATACTTGCGGCTTTAAGTGCCTATCAAATTTTTCATTTCATCATCGTACAAAAAAATATGAAGCCCAGCGTGTCGAGATTGCGTGACTGTAACACATCAAACCGTCATATATATGGTCTTCTATATAGCGAGCAATTACTTATACATTTCTGTAGACGGCCTTGACGTCTAGCCGTGCGGTCGTCACGAGCAAACGACGCGCCTCTGACCAGTGGGAGCCAACTGGAGCAGGTGCCTAGCCGGGCACCGAACGTCAGGACCGTGTCGATCCGGAGAGCCGGCGCCTCCAGACAACTGACCTTTGATAGATCCGGTCGCATGGTTGGGCTGCGACACCTCTGGGTTGCTCACGTGGCTCCAGGTCATGCCCGAATACATATCGGCCTCGGTCGGGTCCCACTCGGCCCAGGCCGCTCCAGTCTGGCCCGCCAGCCGCTCGGCTGGGCTCGCGGCGCGCCGCGAGCGGCCGCCTCCACTGTACGAGATCACGGCGCGGCCTCCTACGGGCGGCCGGGACGCGGCACCATCACGGCACGGCCAGGCGGCTATGTGTTATCCTCGCACGTCGGCGCCATGTCACGACATCGGCGACGGCGGGGCGCGGGCGCGCACGCTCGCCGACAAGCCATGCAGGCGCTTCGGCTACTCCATGGGCGGGCGGCGGGCGCGGGTCGGCGGCGGGCTCGTTTCGACTGACACCGTTGGCGGCGCGGGCGGCGCGCAGTCGTCGACTGGCGAGCGGCCGCCGCCGGCCTCCGTCTCTCCGCGGCCGGTCCATTCGCCGGCTGCGGGGGAGGCCGGCCGGCGCACCGCCCGCGGGCACGCGCCCCTCACCCCCTCCCCCGTCCCCCTCGGTGCCGGGGGCGCCGCCACAGGTGATCGGGCTTCGACAGGTGGAACTGTTCTAACCGAGCATGCCCGCCCGAGGCAGCCATCACTGTACATTGCCGCCGCCGCTCGGGCCCTCGAACGGAAAGTAAAACGCCCCTCGGTATTAGTCACCGAGCTGTAATGCGCTTTCACAGCTGAACAAAACTGTCGGTCCTCCGTCATCGAGGCAGAACTTCGCGAGTCATGCCGGCAAAGCTATCGCTATGAAGGGTTGTTGTCAGCACGAGCACGTTCATTTCATCGCGAATGAAATGGAAAGCGCCAACTGGAGTGTGGTTCTCTTCACACCGCTAAGCGTGGAGGCATGCAAACAATCGTGTATAGGCACATGGATCACGGCCGCGTGTGCTAGTCGCGATGTGAATTTACACTTTCCTTTACGAAAAAGTAATAAAAGTCACTATTTGGGCGTTATTAGAAATAACTGAAGTGGAAAGTGTAGACTATAAGGCGGTTTTTTGACACTAGGCTCGGACAGTATGCAACAGTGATGCACAGGCATATAGGTGATGGCTATGCGTATAAGTCGCTACTGAGTTTACATTAAAAGTCTGCCGTTTCTTTACGAAAAAAATCGTCATCGAATTCACACTTTTCGCGCGACAGTTGGCTACGTAGGTTTGGTTTCCAGCCTAGCGGACGTAATCATAGTTTGAACAGGACTCTAAAACAGCGAGAACAGTGAATGATGGATACAACATTAACTTGCTGGAACGGGACTCTCACGCAGCGAAAACGTTGGGTTGCGAGTAAAGTATTCCCTACCATGAAGTTCGTTATACGCGTGCCGTTGGCTAATCGCAGCTGACATCCACTTCAGCACCGAATTTTTGGCACTCTTCCGCTCATACAACATATCAAAAGTTGAGTGGTCATATATAGTTCAACTGGATGATAAAGCACTCTCCAATTTATTTTAACAGCCATGCTGTTTACGAGAGTTCAATGACCGCCTGTTATCTAGTTCAGACTGGAAACTCACACATCATAGGGTGAGCTAAACTTAGAAGGGACCGTGGCAAAGTTTTAATGCGGAGGGTAGCTGTTATCGCATCGCGAGGTGATATGGATATCACGTCGCTCTGGGGAGGAAGGCACGTGCTCAATTTCGCGGCACGGCAACTAATCTATTCTGCAAAACAACGGACACGTACAACATACGCAGGTGAGTTAAAGACGCGCGACGTATTCACGCCTTCTCTTTCTCTCACTCTCTCCATTCTGAATTCTGTCCCCTACGATCAGCTCAAGTGGAAGGTAACATATGCTTCAATTGTGACAAGTGGTAAGCAACTACGGTAAATACAGCGAAACTTTGTCGGCAAGGCCATGCAAGGGATGATTTTGCATATGTCACAATTGTCCTGGCGTCACTAAAAGGCGCAAGCATAGAACGACGAGCATAATTGGACCACACAGTGATCGCTGAAAGCCATTCCCCGGAGCATAGCGCATCAAAATCACGACGCAAAACAAAGGGATGAACGAAAGCCGGATCGCGTAAAAGGTGTCTATAACTGGGACGTTTGAGGTGAGTATCACCACAGCCACCGCTAACTGGCTGAACTAGCCATTGTACTGTTACCAAGCGACTCAGGCCAGACCCAGGCCTGGCGGCGAGACCAAGGAAACGAAGGCCGGTTTCTCGGCACACGCTCGAGCTCCTGTTGGGTTGCCGGTCGGGCCGTGCGAACGCGTAGGCCGCTTGCAACATGTCAGACACGGCCGGTTTACCAGACCGCTGCCTGGGCGGGGCGGGGGCGGCGAGCGCATCAACACCAAAAGGTCATTTTGCATGGCCGCGCCGGGTGGATTACCAGCCTCGTCATTTCGAAGCCGGCATGCCACTCAAGGTGCGCCGGTCCCGTCTGTCCCGTCGGGCCGTCAGACGGGTCGTCAAGGTCCAGCCGCACGCAATGGGATAACGGGCAGGTTCTCACGATGATTTCAAAAGCCAGGTTCTGATCCCGTGCTGTGCACGAGAACATCGCTCGACACATGCATACTTCTATGCCATGGGTGCACGTGAGCCACGCAAGGATGTCATATGCTGCGGCGGCGACAACATACGCGATGGGTCAGACAGTAAAATGAGACAAATCTGTTAAACGGATTTCGCAGATATTGCATGCAATGCCAGTTATTTGGTTTTTGCAATATTAACGCTCGTCATGTCAGTAATCTCGTGGTCAACGATGGCGATCGTCTCCAGCTTACCAGAGCGGAGGGCCATTCAAACATGATGGCTCGTTTTAATGCCGGGAACGGTTTTCCAGCGCACGCCAAAGACAGACACGCAGCCAGCTTTGGCTGGGAATTCCCACTGCGACACGGATACCCGCTGCATTAATCAGCTGAACACAGTGGCGATGCGGCCGGCCTCCGTCTCGCGGTGATCACGCCACCAGCGATTCAGTAGCAGTCCGCCGGACCGGGCAGCGGCGGATCGCCACGGACAGGGGCAGCGTGTCCGTGTGGACCGGGCACGCCCGCCGTCCCAAGCCCAGTCGCCCCCCCCCCCCCCTCCCGCGACCACCGGCCGGTCTCGGGACCGCCGACGCCTCCATCCGCCCTGGAGTCACATCCCCCGGGTCCTGCGCCAGGCAAGGCTTGTTGCGGCGCCGTAGGAACAAGCCTCTTTTGGCCACGCTGGAGCGGCAACCGTCGTGGTTCGCATCCAAGGCCGGTGGCTGGCCCCGACCGGCCTGGGTCACCGGGCACGGTGGCGAGGAGCTCCACTCCATTATTTACCCCCACATTGATTGCGGAGCGTGCGGCCGCAGCTCGTCGATGGCGGTGGCCTACTTGAGAGCGCCCGGAGGGCACGTGGGCAAGCACCAGCCGTCGTCAGGTCGCCCCCTCCCTCGGCCGCCCGCGTCGCCCGAACTCGGCGCGTCGGGGGAACGACCCCGGCCCGGCGCCACAGACGCCAGCTGATTGGAACAAGTGAAATGACTCCAAGGAACGCCAACACTTTTCACCCAGCCATGAAAGAGCTCAGCATCAAATGGAACTGGAGGACGGCGTTGACAAAATTAATGGCGTTGAATGAACGAACTGAAATAGTCACTTCGGAAAACTACTCGACGACGGCTGACTGTCAAGTAATGTCTTACAATATTCCTAGACCAGGATAACGACAGCCAGGACGTCCTGGTAAGTTATCATTAACTGTTAGCACTGTTGGATTTGGCGTGAAATCGTCACAAATACGTGCAATACATAACTACATATATGCAACTTTTACGAATAGACACGGATGGATACGGATACGCAGATCCAGTTTTACAAATTGGATCGAGTTGCGGACTGCAATGCAAGTTACTCCGGTCTTCACAATCAAGCCCGTATTGTATTTTCCCTTTGACGTCAACATTTCTCTTTGCACATTTTCGTACCTTTGTTTAAGACTACATAAGTGTCCGAGCATGCGCGAGCATATAGTTATCATGGCCTTATCACTGGAGCACATCTTCGACCCAATAATCTCATTCGGGGTGGACACAATTGACAGTCCGGTTTGTTTATTATTGTTGTTCAAAAACCATATCCTCACATCCTTCCGGGCAACCAATAAGTGACGAGGCGACGACTGGTTCAGATTTTAATATAAACTCGGCACCACAAAATGACGTAAATTCGTACCAACTTTAGGGCGTTCGGAAACAGCCCGAAGCTGATACGCAGATATTTGGCTTCTGTCAGCCGGAGGCTTATTCTGGGAACACAAGGCAGGCATTGAGACGCTGTGAGGCCACTACAACGCAACGTTTTCTATGGCGTCGTAACACGTAAAAGAACACGCGAACATCAGCCATTCGCTGCATCATGAACCGTCATCTCTCCTGTCTCAGAAAAGACTCACAACCGCACAACTTTTCATTCAATCGTGTCTGTTGAGGTTGAGAAAGGATTGCAGGAAGATGATCGTGACTGACAACTGTAATACCCCTTCCCCAGGAAGATTCCTGACTGGATAGGAGCGCATGAAATGTTTGGGGATTGGACTGTAATCCTTTTATGAAGGACTTTACCCTACCGTGCGAGGTAGGTGTGTTCACTTTCTCCTGCATTTCATCCAGGCGTTCCTGACAGCTGAGTGGATGCAACGTTAGTCGTGGATTCGCAGCGTCAAGATGTACTAAAGTGAACACACTTGAAGCAGTATTTTCGAACGACCGGAGTACACTTGTGACAATGGCTAAGCACTACGATGTAACTCCACACGCGCTTCCCTTCGTCAGCGGTCAGCGGCGCCGGCCGGGAGCGAGTACCGGTCGTTCGACTGCAGGTCAGCAGCGGGGCCCGGTGCGGCCCTGGTGCGATCCTGGTGTGTTCGGTGCGGTCCTGGTGCGGTCCGGTACGCCCTGGTGCGACCATGTGCGTCCAGAGCGGCCCTTTTGTGACCCGGCGCGGCCTGGTGCGTCTGGCACGATCCGAGGCGCTTGGAGCGACCCGGTGTGTACGGTGAGGTCCGGTGTGTCCGGTGCGGCCCTGGCGCGGTCCAGTACGTTTTTGTGCGGTCCAGTGCGGTCTAGAGAGGCCCGATGCGGCCCGATGCGACCCGCTGCAACGCGGTGCGGTCTGGTGCGGCCCGGTGCGGAGCGGGGGGCTCTGTGCGGCATAGTGCGGTACGGCCCAGTACGGCCCTATGCGGCCCGGTGCGGCGCAGTGCGGTGCGGAGGCTCTATGCGGCGCAGTGCGGTACGGCCCTGTGCGGCCTCGTGTGGCCCGGTGCAGCGCGGTGCGACTCGTTGCGGCTCTGTGCGGCGTAGTGCGGTGCGGCCCTGTGCGGCCAGGTTTCGGTGAGCTGGCGGCGCCGCGCACCCTCGGCGCCCCGTCGCCGGCCAGCGCCCTCCCATTACGCCGTAATTGCAGGCGCGCGGTGCCGGGCATTTACATGGAGATTGGCCGAGACGTGGTCGGGCAGCGACAGTGGCCGGCCACCCGCGCAAAACACGGTCCCGCCGACCCCTCTGAAAATAGCTGAGGGACGCCACCGGCCGCGGCCAAGCGGCGCCAGTCCCCCGGAACGAGTGACGAAAACAGCACCCGTCCAGCGAAAACAGCGATCCGTGCCTCGGCGGCCACCGTGTCCGGCTGCAGCACTCGGGAGAGGAGACGAAACGGGCGTCGACAAACGCACCGCCCTGCCGAGAGTCCAGGGCCGGCCCAGCGGCCCCGGTCGCTGTTGGCTCTGGAAATGGAGCATACATGGGCGGTCAACACGGCGGCGAGCTGCCAGATTTCGGAGCTCCGGACGGCCGCCGGCCCAATCAGCGATCGATGCAGACATCGCTACATGGAGTGGCGAGCTATCTTGCGACGTGAAATGGCTTAGTTGGCGCCTTTAAACGAGTCCTATGGAAATGTGATGTGCGTTTTATAATCTGGATGCAGGAAAGAAGAGAATTCATCGTGGCACGATCTCTTGGCCCGCACATCCGCTTGTTTCGATTCTTGTGAAGAAGTAATGATGAGTGAAGACGTAAATGGTGATACAAAATATTTCATGGGATACGATGTTCCGGTCCCTTCAGTTGCGCATCCAAAAATGTCATCAGCTAATGCAAGTATAACAACATACGGCAACAAAAAAATAGTTTCTGCTTCGCGGCTAATAAAAACACTTAGGTAGTCTTTTCGATCCTTCCCAGGTCCGGAAGCCATTGCCCGCGATATCCACAAGCCATTCCCTCGGTGAAGCGGTGAAGCGCTCCTGGGTACAACCGACCCAGCGAGCCTCAGTACAGCATTACGACAGGGCGGCATGACTCGAGCGGAAATCACTCCGAGGATCGCACAGCACAGCCGGCTGGCTGTGTATCGCAAGGTCGCCAGCACGCTCAATGCGGAACCTTTTTACCCGCTGCTCAGCGCGCCGCGCGGGCGTTGGCAGCGTTTTTCGCGGACCGCTCCGACAAAAACCGTCGCAAAACAAGCCACGACCTACTTCTCTGCAGCTTTGACGCAGTTCTCCATAGGGCAATCATGGCGGGCATTCACGCAGCGCGTCCCTGAGGACGGCGCGCCGGGGACGAGGGACGGCACACTGAAGTGACCGGTCGGCCCGGTCGGGTTGGCTCCGGCTGCGCGGTGGCGGCAGGAGCTGTGACCTCCGTAGGGCATTGACCGCCGGCTGCGCTGGGCAGATCGATGACGCAATCATGGCTGCGGGCAATGTTGGCTAAAAAACAGCCCCGCCCGTGCAAACAAAGAAGCCACGCAGAAAAGAACGCAGAGAACGATGAAAGCTCTTCTATGGCCGCCGACACTGTTGTCCTGTTGCATGGGATTACGATAAGCAAACAGCAACGAAAGATCATGAGCAAGGACCCCTCAAAATCGGCAGCATCAGTAACAGTAATCAACCATAAGCCGCAAGGGAATAATGCCCGGACCAGAAATTAAGCATTCTTGAGGTCATCGCCAAATTGTTCTCCCCACAGGAATGTTGCGATGCCTGCAGAAGCCTGTTAGAACGCTTCTAAGCCCTGCGGAAAATTCTGGAACGACCCTATAACATAACACTGCTTCGGTGATTTTGCGTGTTTTTGTCACGATTACTAAATGGAACAAAACTGCAAACGTCTTGGCCAGAAACCTAGTCGTCTTCAGTTATCAATCCTCTTTTAACTACATCTGTATCATTGATCTGCCTTATCATGTCTCTCGTGATGCGTTGGCGTCCTCATATTGGCTCAAATTGCCAGTGGTCCAGGGTATTCAAAATCGCGACGTTTAATCCTGATGGCGCGTCGTGTTTGTGTTCAGCATTGCGGTGGTCGTATATACACATCAAATGATAGCATTACACACGTATGGAGCATCATCGAATGTCTGTAGTTGAGGAACTAGGCCAATAAAACCCTCTGAATGATGTACATGGCCACTTCTGCACTTTGCATTTTGCCAAGGAAAATGAACAACAGACTATGCCATAACACACGGCCATAAAATGCCACACCCACGCCTCCCGCCCCCCCCCCCCCCATTCGTCCTCAATAAGCAGACACTAGGACTGCAAACCGTACAGAATCGTTAAAGAAATCCCGCGTCACTGTGCTCCTGACATTTCAACAACATCTTAGATGCACACCGGGAGGATGGGGAGGATGCAGAGTGCTAGAGACAGTACTAGTCTTCCCTGAACACAAATTAATCGGTAAACTTACAATTTGTTCTCTTGTTTCCATTCTCATTTTATGTTGGTCAAGTGGACAGCCATTTGCTGGATTATGAAATCATTTTTCGCACTGAAAAATGGACATGGAGAGCATTTTTATTCTTATATTTTAGACAACGTCAAAATAGCAAAGCCCGTGTTGTGTATTTTTAAAACACCCCACTACCGATACCAGAAAATATAGAATATAAGTATCTACCTATGTATTCACCTTACTTTAAAATAATGTCTGCGGCGACAAATGTCATGAAATGGCATTTGCACATCGTTTCATGTATACCTTACTTATATTCTTACATACACATTGTATGAAAGAAACCCGTGCAAAGTTACAATTTTTCATTAAAACGCTGTAAAAGAGCATTGCCCGTGAGGCCACAAATATGTTAAGTCGTACACGTAACAAATATAAAAATGCACAACTTGTAGTTTCCGGTCAGGTAAGACCACTATGCATTTTTGACCAAATGACATCTTTTGCAACTAATGATTGCGACCACACGCAGTTTTTAGCAGCGAGTTTAGCCATTATTTTTGACTTGTCTAAATATTTTGCGTTTATCCGCATGCAAGTCGTGAGATCAGGCGGCGTAGTTCTTACAGCACTGTGATATGTCCGAAATATACGCATAGCACTAGTCCTGGCGGGCCAGCACTACTCCTTCTCTTGCTTGTTCATGTCCGAGTCCACCTCTTGGCTAGAAAGGCCACAACTCGACTGTTGGCGTATCTAATGTCATCTGTAATTAACGTAAGGTGTATTGCGCCGCTGTGATTAACGCATGGGGTAGTACCGGCCACCCGTCCGTGGACAACATCTTAAAAACCATAAAATAAACGCAAAACCGTGTGTAACGGGAGATGGCCAGGGCACCGATCCCAGCTGAAAGCATCTCTCGGAGCAGCCGAACCACGCGCCGCCCATCGGTACCCTCGCTCGCCTCTCCGCGGCCGACCGGTCAGCCCACAAAAACCTCGACGCATACGATTGCCGATAAAAACACTTGCAGTAAAACACCGACAAAAACGTCCGCGTCCCACTTTCTGAGCAGTCGCCATACAAAGATGACGTGTTCGGCGGAGCGACGAGTCCCTCTCCGTCGAATCCGCGCAGCTCGCGAGAGCGCGCATGCGTGTGAGGAGCAGGCGCGCCGCGTTTGTCGCCGCGCCGTATTCGCCTTCACGCCGCGTTCGTCGCGGCCGGTGACGTCACCACTTTCACTTCCGCGTGGAGGAGGGCCGGCGGCGCGGTCGATGGCGCTGCGGGCCGGTGCCAGCCGCCGTCGGACCGACACAGGCCGTCATCGACCTGGCGCCGCACGCCGATCGGCGCCATAAAAAACGCTTATTAGCGCCGGGCCGGGCGCTAACGAGCCACCGTCCGGCGGTCGGCCAGCGCCGGCAGTCCGGCGCGCCGGCTCGCCGGACAGCGGCAACGGGACCGAAGTGAACGGCGCACGCAGACGGTCACGCAGGCGGCACGGCTGTGGGCAGTCACGCGGACCAAAACAAACCCCTTCCGTCCGCCCGGCACGGCCATGAATGACGGCTCGAATCAAAGTAGCTACTTCACCGGCCCAGGACGGCTTCGGACAGTGGCCCGGGTCCAAACACCCCCTGCACCAGCTCCGCCAAGCACTGGACGGTGGCGCATGTGAAGTTTCCCCCATCAGCTCAGCACGGCGTCGCATGGCGACATGAGACAACACAGTCCCTCCACGAGCCCAGAGGGGGCCGGGAGGCGATTCATATCAAAACAGTCCCCCTCCATTCATCATCTCCGAAAGGGCTCTGCACAGCGGCACGTATGAAAGCCGCTACGCCACGCCAGTAACAGGCATCTCATGCTGACGTCGGCCACATCACGCTGCTAATGCGCTCTTGGAAACGTCCTGCTGACATATGCGCCGAGCCTGCCTACTTGTGACCTGCATCGCCGACAAAACCGCATAGTTTGCGTCAGCCTCTCGCGGCCGGGCAGACACCGGCTGGACCTCCGCGCTGGCTGCGGCGCGCCCTCCGCACCGCCGCCATCCGGCAGCTGCGAGGCCGTGGTGCCATTGCCTGTCAGAAGCCCAAGGCCTACACCTGCGCCGGCGATGCCGCGTCCTCCTGCGGCACACCGGCTGACCCCAGGGGCCGCCGGATCATCGGGGTCAGGCTGCTGGCGGTAAACAGCCGGCGGCGCGGCTTCGTTCGCATGCTCGCTCAATATTACCCCCAGGCCCAGCTGACCCAAATATAATGGGCTACCCGAATGAATAATTCATTCCAAACAAAAATAAGCCATGCAACACACGGCACGTCACGACACGGCACGTGCCGGCCGGGTCAGCGGGCGGCGCAACACCACGCGACCTACGATGCGCGTTTTCCGCCACCTCGGATTGAACCAAAGGCGGGTAAGCCCGGGCGCAAAGCCGCCCCGCCGCATATGAAAGGCTTCTGGGTCCTCGTGTGGGTGGTGGGGTCGATCGATGCCCCCACGCGGCCTGGCCGGCACCGCTGCCGCGGCAGGGCAGGGGTGTGCGACGCCTCCCCCCCCCGCGAGCGCAGTCTCAGCGGCACGGCCGTCGACTGTGACAGTCACTAGACAGGTCTTCGTATTCAAGGATGCAAGGATACGTTTTCGTTTCACGTCATGTTTTGAAATACATACGACAGCACAACATTTCAAGCACACTTAGTGCGTATTCAAGCGGTTTGGCTCAAGCGTACGGGGTCCAAGGAATCAGGGAGCTATCTTAACAAACATGCTGTTTCTGTCCGTGTACTGTCGGACGTTCCCCCCCCCCCCCCCCCCCTCCTCGTGGCGACGTTCCAAAGCGTGCTGACGCGGCCCGGGGGCGGTGCAGGCCGACCCTGCGGTCACCCTGTCGTGTGGTCGGGGTCACCGACCGGCGACACTTGCCGTGCACACCCTGACCTGGCCACCGGCGCCCGGCCCGGCTGCGTGACATCATCACCGCCGGCCGGACGGGGTCAATGACCGCCGTCCGTCGCCGACGGCGCTGAGTCCGCCCGCCGCCCTGTGGACGCGACGGCAGCCGACGCGCCACTGCGCTTATCTGGCGTATTGGAATCGGCTGTTCGGTCGGAGCAGACGACTCGGAGGACTCGACAATAGAGTCGGTCGATATTTTCCCTCAGTTGTTTCAGTGTCCCGAGCGAACTTACGCGGCTGCGATGGGCGTTGGACTACTCCTTTGGCCGGAATGGCATACAAATAGAACAGCTATTTTTACACAGACAATTAAGTCAACACGTAGAAACTTGTGAGAGACTCTGTTTTTGTGGTATCCTTATGCTATCGGCCAATGGCTTCAACATTTCTGCACTGACTTCCACATGGGGCTGACATGAGAGATCGGGACGTGACAATGGTATTGGCGATGACAAAGCATCTATTTCATGGCTTTAGCGCACGCTAAAGCGCAGTGAACTGGAGCCAATACCACGTGTACCACAGTCTCCGATAATCCGTACTGAATGGTACTGAAAAATGCTCAAGGACCAAACTTTTCTTTTCGTTCAAAGGCCTTAAGAAACAAAAGACCTGTTTCGGTGAGCATTGCTTCATGCATTCATTTAATACCGGGGAGCGGACTTTTTATATGCCAGGAGAGTTAGGCAAAGGCTTGGTCACCGTGCGCAAGGCATCATGACTGCACGTTTGTAAACGGTGCGGTGTCGAGTCGGTTCAGGCAGCTCTGCTAAGAACAAGAAGGAATCGGGTAGAGCCAGGTGGTTAAGAGGTGACCTGTTAAACCCCGACCGGGATCTGAACAAAACGCATGTTAAAGCTCCGAAAGCACAAACCACATGTCTAGTTGATTTCAAAGAAATCCTGATTTCACAAGCAATTCCCTGATGTTCATTAGCTTATGTGTGACAAAACACTCCGCAGGCGGCACAGTTTTGCACACACACACACGCACGCACGCACGCACGCACGCACGCACGCACGCACGCACACACACACACACACACACACACACACACACACACACACACACACACACACACACACACACACACACACACACACACACACCCACACCCACACCCACACCCACACCCACACCCACACCCACACCCACACCCACACCCACACCCACACCCACACCCACACCCACACCCACACCCACACCCACACCCACACCCACACCCACACCCACACCCACACCCACACCCACTTCAGTAGCTACCACTGCGCGCTGCTGCCATGTGCTCAGCATTCCGCTTGATTCCCTGCGGTAAAGGCCCGCTTACCATACCATGCCATGTTACTGCAATGCCGTTCCACCAATGCATGCGGTAATGCCCATAGAAAGCGGAAATAAAGAGGGTTTGGCGTTTGTGAGGAACTCAGAACAAACATCAAAAGACATATCCATTCAAAGCATCAACATTTGTTCAGCGGTCGCCACAAGCCACCTGCGCACACATAATAGACCGTTTGACAACTAACAGTGTGACATTTTCTGACGCCGCGACAGCATCACACACCATTAGCCTGGTGAGGAAACAGTTAGTGGGTCGTTAACCAGGCCATAGAATGGTCTCGAGTTTTTTACCCGGGTAGCGTCAGCACGTTTTTTTTCGTCCGTAGTAACTGATGCTCCGTGTACAGAAAAAAACACATCAATTTTCCCAACAAAAATACAAGAATCCAAAAAGAAAACGATCATACTTAGAGACTTTCCCGCATTTAGAGACAATAAAGTCCTATAAGATATACTTCTAAGAGCACTTCAACTGAAAGAGGTGCCGATGACAGTCGCGATGCACCGGGACGAATCTCATACAGCTTCACACTTAAATAATTACGATATGTATGTGCACCAGCACATTTTAACCGACACCAAAAGCATGATACCGTTCCTGCTAACGGGAGCGCACCCTCCTATCAACAACGCAATAGCGGGATACGAATGAAGTCTGCATGGGAAAAGTTGTGCGTGCCCGTAAACTATTTTTTTCTGCTGACTAAACTGAGAGTAGCCAGTATAATGCACTCTGCACTGTGGGCCAGTATTCCTTATGTTCGATGGGTCGCGAGCGCGCGTTGAAAATGTTCCATGCTGAGCGATACTGAAATTTGGGCGATAATTTCAGTGATGGTAGGATTGAACATCAGACTACCAAAAAACAGTTGGTGATTCAATAAGCGTCTTTCAAACAACCTATCTGCCGCTTTTCGTTTGCTGAGCTCCCCACAAACTCGCTCTTTACGCTGTAACAGCTCTAAAGTTTTGTTCGTAGAATGGCCTCTATGGGAGGCGGAGGCATTTTTCGGTTATGGCAGTGTTTTAATATAACAAGTGATATGCTTCCATTTTTCGAGACTCGGTAGTTCGAGAGTCGCCGTTTGAATAAAAGTATTCTGCTTGGTCTAGTATACATTTATAGAGAACTGCTTTGGTAATGGCGATTACTCCAAAAGGATTGAGCCATCAACAACGTTTTCCAAATGTACTTAATATTTCTACAGAAAAATAGTCCCAAATAACATGTAGCTTTCTAGCTCAAATAAAAATAAAACGATGAAAACTCCTCAACTTTTGCGCCTTTTTACTCAGGTCGCCGTACAGCGATATCCAAAAGCACTGTTATATTGGCCACACTTACATTATGGTTCCAACCTTCCAAACGGCTCTTGATGAAGCCAGAACTACATAAATATTGGAGCCATAAAGCAAAGACTGAAAAAGCAAGGTAATCCGTGAAACAGGAGACGCATCCTCGTTGGAGGCATTTAACTCATTTTCTAACCGGTCATTAAAGCATATCGTACTTCTGTGACACAGACTCAAACGGACAAAGCATATCCAAGCCATGTTGGACATCCAGTAAACTGTCCGCATAACGTCACAGAGCCAGTGCCGACCAGCTCAAAACGAACGACCAACGCGAGCCAGACGGCAAATTTACCGCATTCGTAGGCTTCAAGCCACTCCGGCATAAACCATCTTCATTGTTTACCGTACATTTACCTGAATCACAAAGCCAGCTAAATTTAAAATATTAAACCTGCCGACCAACTAAACTGAGCGCATCGTATCACAATGTTTCGCCTTTCAGACCTGTGAAATGATTACACAGCGCACGCTAGGCGCGGTGATGCCATCTGTTTTGTCCAAGTGCTGGTAACATCTTAATTCTGCGAACGACAACATTTGATACAGTTGCGTCATGCCACGCGTGGGGTCGCATGGCATCACGCATAGAAGCGGCAGCAGCCGTCGGCAGGCAGGCCGTTGGTCGTTGGTTTCGTCATTCTCTACCACCCGATAATTCTCTTCTTCCTAAGTAGGCTGGTACGGCATAGTCTGACAGACACCACCAATCTTGAGCGTTGGATGCGTTAGTAATATTATTGTGCGATTATTCATTTCTGCAGTTCAATGTGGGTACCTTCTTTCCCTAGAAATGCGTCATGGTACGTCAGTTCCTTTTTTTAATTATTCGTTTGGTGGCGGTACGGGATGGCAGGCAATTACAGCCACACTGGGGCCTACGTTCACCTGAACTGCACGCAAATCATGGGGGCGTGTGTGGTCGCAAGGTCTATTCCAGGCGTTAATGCCATAGGACTAGATCAGGTCACATCAGGTCACCAAGACAGAAGAGCCCCTTGTAATGTAAACCCCCCCATGTAAACCCCCTTTCACCTTTAGGTCATTTTGACGAAAGCCCGAACAGACACCACAACGCGTGGAAGTGCCAGCGGACACGACACAGTATAATGCAATTTCGCAAATTGCTCAAAAGCTCGCCCAAAAGTTTGGGCATTCAACAGAATCTGTGTGTCTGGGGCGCTACTGTGGGAAGTAGCACCGGAAAGTTTTGACTTAAGCATGACTTCAATGTGAGGTCGTTATCACCTCGTGGCACGTACTAGCATCTCGTACCTTAGACCAAACCTTGCATCGCCGTCAACGGAACAAAAATTTGCAAAATTGGCAACATTTTCATTGTTTTGTGCCTCATGGACCTGTAAATATACTGTAAGCATTTCTAAATTTCGCCTGGTTATAACACGTTACGCTGACTCTTTTCGCAGCTTCAATATCTTTGTGTGTATAGTACATTCATGACTTTCCTTCACTATCGCAAGAATTTCGGGTTGGTACGCTACAAGTAAAAGGAAACTAATATACAACCTAGCACACTTGCATGTCACGCTGTCATCTTGTGCCCAAATGCATCAACTTTCACGTGATGGTTAAAAACGCTTCAATGCTTTTATTCCCAATCGCTCAGCGTTTATGCAGTTTAACGTTCTAGTACGCTATCGTTTTATGTAAAAATGTGAGGTCTTAGTACAATTCAGAAGCGCGTTACCTACTTATTCGCGAGCGCATCTGAAAATGCTTCCGCACTGGCACCTGTGGGCTCAAAATCACCATGCGGGCGAGACATCCATACCGGGCGTTTGTGCATTCAGAAGCCTGCAGCGGTGGCGGTGCGCAGTGGGCCGACCCAGTGCGGGCCGACCGGCCCGGCCGGCAGCGCGGCCTCGAGCCAGGCTAACCTCGCGCGCGGCGCCCGCTCCCAGTCATTGACTCTTTTTTAGGACAGGGACAGACGGGTTGTCTCGTTTGCTGCACAACGATGCGGGAGAGATACGCCCTGCCTCGCGCTCGCCGTACCAGCACTATACGCAGCAAAAGTGAAAGTTACCTTGACAGTGACGTCATGAGAGTGAGCAGGTGCGCTGTGGTGTAGTCCATTACACAAAATCGGCCCCGTCACGCAAGTCCCATGTGGTCTAGTGGCTAGGATATCTGGCTTTCACCCAGAAGGCCCGGGTTCGATTCCCGGCATGGGAGACGTTTTTTCGTCCTACTTCTTGCGCATTAAGATACCTGACGCCAAACACAGCTTGAACGCTAAGCACAGGCCTTCTTACACTCCTTAGCCCCTCACTCGATTTCAATGCAACCTTTTGTTTCTGCACAAATTGCTAAATTGTCATTCACGAATCCTCTCACACTACATACTTCAATATTGCAAAAAACGATCGAACGATCTGAGGAAAAAAGCCAAGAGGCATCGCACACACGTGATCGGCACCCCACATCTGTAAACCCAAGTGTTCCGCGTATCCCATGACGTTTACAGAGGCGGGGCCTCTTGACGGTCAGGAACAGGACGACAAGGCCGCCACCAGGGGCGCTGTCATCGCGCACCACACAGATCACCCTCCCACCCGCGCTGGTTAACGATCGGCCAGGCGCTATGCGGGGACACAGCAACCAATAATGTTCCAGTACCGCAGACACGGTGGCCACCTAGGCCTTGCCTCGCCGCATGAGGCAGCCATGTCACACAGTTTTTGGACTGCATGCCTTTTTTACTCAACGACAGAGTTTCAGGCTTCAACGCGCCGAACATTGCTTAAATACACCGTAAATTTGTTTCGTCGCCATTGCAGCTTTACGACGCACTCAGCTGCTACGGCTATACGGCGTCACCTGCCTCTTACCCTGGCAGGCAGGGCTGGCAACCTGGGGATTGAAACCCCGTACCTCTGGTTTCCCAGAAGCGCGTCAATTTGTTTCATTAAGTTAAAGGGAATGCTTCATATTTGAAGATTTCGAAGCAAGCATCATATATGATGAAACAAGCCACGTACAACTATTGGCATATTTCTCAGTGGGAAAGACCGCTCCAGCAACACAATTTCGAACGAAAGTCAGACATGAACGACTCGGTCATTATATTTTTCTTGGCCTTGCACGGCTTATAGAATGACATGATCTAAACGGCGTTATTGTGACGCTCAGAATGCCAATGTGACCTTGAAATCATCTTCCCGAATTAGTTTCCACATCTTCGCGGGCGTGTAGCTCAGGATCTAGAGGGCTTAGGTCTTAAGAAGGGCAGGACTATGAACTACACTGAATGATTTTCAATATGGCTAGTTCAGTTCAAACCCCCACAGAAACGTGGAGCACTTCCTTCAATTAATCTCACATCATCTTACGAAGATAGGCAAATATGAGCCGTGCCTTTTACATACGCATACACGGCACGTTCAACAAGTGGAGTGACCTCTGAAAATTGAACTGACACTGAAACTCGAGGGTTGGGCGACCCAAGATCGCCCAGTGTAACCCGTTCGGAAAAGAAGAAAACGACGCACCGAAGGCAAAAGCGTTCTACATAGCAATAGTAAGGTGCAGGTGACCTGCTTGTACGTATAATGAATAAGGACGAACCCGCCTTTTGCATGACTTTGGGTTGCGAGATGTAGGAAATTGGGAGCGATTAGCAGGGAGGGATACTAAGTTCTCTCATTCCTTATAAAAGCGCGGAACAACAGCTAATTGAATCATATCGCGTAACCTAAACAAACGTTGCACAGATTTTGGCACATAAAATGAGTCGCACGGATTTGTGCGAAGTGTGGGTGTATGCGAGCCAGGGCAGACGTAGCTCCTGGTATACCCGGGGCATGCCCGTTTAAAATAAACATTTCGAAGCACCACTTGGGTTGCCAATCCGACCCTTTGTTGGTCAGCTTGCTTGCAACATGCTAAAGACTTGCAGATAGGGCATAGCGCACGCAGTTCAATAGCTCAACGATTTCCTGTCTGTACGAGTTACGCTCTCGCATACAGAGACGCGCGCCGGGGCCCAGGTCCCCGGGCGTCCGCACTCAGACGGACAATGACGGCTGGTGGCGCGTGCTCTCCAGTACCGCACTCACTTAACATTACGCCAGGAGGCGGCCTATGACGTGGCAATTAGCTGATGCAGGTCCGGCCGTGGCGCGCAGGGCCATCTACCGGACCCATACAAAAGTACCAATTTCATGCCCTAGCGTTGAAAAGCATGCAACACGGTAGCATTTTTAATCCACAGGTCCGCAAAACACGGAAAAGTTCACAGGGCTTTTAGCACATATGACAGGCAAAGTTCCGGTTTTTTGGCCGACTTTCAGAACTTGAAATAAATAAAAGTTGCATTTTTGGCGGCCTAAAAAACATGGTGTATTTGTCGCACGATCTGGGACCAAATTTACCAATTTTACCGACTTTAAAATGGAGTTTTGCAACATAAATTTACATTTTGCACACAAAATTTGGCGGCTTGTCCAAAGCCTATAAAAACGGCTTAAAACAGTCAAGTTAGTATCATCCTTATCATTTTAGTGATTACATTGTATACCTTAATAACATCGGTGCTCTAGGCTACAAACATAAGGACATGGCGACATCGAGGATGGCCAGAGGTCGCAAAGCGAAAACCAGACAGGTAATGGGAAAACACAGATCTGAGCTGGCAATAATGATGAAGATGTCACACATTTTCCGGCATTTCCGAGTTGCTCCCCGATATTTCTCTCGCTGTGGCGTACAGAGAAAGATATCGAGGAAAGAAACTTGCGCAGGCGTCAAGGCCAGATCACTTCAACCACTACTCACTCAAACTATTTGCCTTTATAAAACAATTTGGCAAAAATTATTTTTGGTAGCAGTCAAAGGCAGTCTTAAGCAATCACAATTGGTCAGATTCACGTACGTTATTCAAGCCACATTATTTGGAGCAATGCCTTGGATCTTACTAAGCCCTTGTCCTGACTTCGCCCGCTAAAAATACATCTGAAAGGTGAACATCACAATGCGTTGAAAATCCTCATTTGCTTGGGATCCCAAACAACTGGTTATTCTACAAAACTTAAACCCTTCTTGTGATGCTTTGTCATCATGACATATGATGGTAGTGCCGGACTTATGTTCGATTCATTTCCTTTACTAGGCCCAGGACTGGCTGATAAATTTTGGGATCCGATTCAGCTCACAGCTCATTGCCGCACCACTTTTTTATTCGGCTCAGTTCAGACTCACTGCTTGTATTGAATCATAAGACTTATACTTCGCGCAGACCGCAAAATTAAAGATCCGATTCAGTTCTAGCTTTATATATATATATATATATATATATATATATATTATATAGATATCGAGCAATGCCTTGGATCTTACTAAGCCCTTGTCCTATATATATATATATATATATATATATATTATATAGATATATGTACATATATATATATAACATCGGCGCCTACATATATATATATATAACATATATATATATATATATATATATATATATATATACTTTGGTTCAGGATCAACAACACTGTCTTTGTCGCTTGGAAATCGCAATAAAACTTCATGTGCGGACATTGCAAAAAGCTTAAACTAATGTTGCATGCTGTTCATTTTAATAGTCTGAAATTAACTGTTGATTTGTCAAGGGAAATGCACTATGCGCTTATGCGCTATTTCATCATGTCACCACTTCCATTTCAGCCATATGGCTCTCTAACGTAATGTTGTTAGCAATGATCGGCTCACGATTCAGGGCATGAAATTTACGCAGCATGTAATTCAGCGCAGGCATCAAAGCGGTATTTTTCCTAATGAGCCAACTCAGCTCACGACTCACCCCAAAACAATTGACTCATGAGACGATTCATGATTCAGCTCAAGTCGAACACAAGTCTGGATAGTGTTATCGTCACCAAATGACTGTTCATAAGTTTCTGTAACGCTTCACTCGTCCCGCGGTTGGAAAAGATGTTGTACCGGTTCTAACCAAATTTTGGACATATACATAAACAGAGTCGTAGCCCTAAAGCCGTGGTTTGTTCCCCTAGAGGTTTTTTCCGCAACGGCTCCTAAATTTTCAGAACATTTTCTGAATGTACCTGCCAGACAGGTACAGATAAGTGTAAATGTAATGACAAATAATGACAAAAATATATAAAAAACGGTACAAGTATATGGACCAGTCGGTACAGACACTGTAACAGAGCGTGGTCGGGCAGTAACGTTTGCAGTGACAAATCATAATATACAGATAGAAATATATATATATATATATATATATATATATATATATATATATATATATATATATATATATGGGCGTCACATGTGGCCAGACATGAATGTGCAATGAGCATGCCTACAAAACTTACATCACAAGCCGTATATAAGCCGTATATATGATAAGACAAGCTTACATTACACGTCTGCGCATGCGTTTCTGCCACCGCGGATGCAAAAATACACAGGACGTTACTGGTACGGCTGAGGCACACTCATATTGCGGTTGTTTCCCCTCTTGCCTACCTCCTCCTCTTACACCCGAGTATAACAAAGGTTTTGTGATAATCTATCCTTTTCCTCCCCAAAGGAATAGGATGGTATCCATTACCATAAAGGAAACAGATGTCACGCCTGTCAACACGCTCAGAAACATGTCTTTCGCCTCCGACTCTGGCATTCAAATAAAAACGCCCTCTTCGGAACGGCGCCGATGTTTACCGACTCTGACAAGAGCCAAACTACTGCGATCCTGGCCGGCCGCCCCCCCCCCCCCCCCTCGAGTCGCTCCGGGGCCGGGGCGTCGAGTGGCGTTCGTCCGGGCCGAGTTCACTGACCGGGCCGGCGACCGCACGCCAGCCGCCGGCTCTCCGGCCGACCCGGCCGCCGTAACCGCGGGCAGCGTCCACCGGCGGCCGCTGGATGACGGCGGACGGTGACCCGGGCGGCGGCGGAGGAAACGCGCGAGGTCACGCCCCGCAGCAGCCGGCCGGTCGGCCTCAGAGGCGGCGTGCCGACCGGACCCGTTGTCGCAGGCTGTCGCGGCGCCGACCGGTCCGGACGGAAAAATCGGGGCGGAACCGGGATCCGACCGACCGCACCGCCCAGCGAGCTGGTGGCGGTGCGATGAACCGATGGCACCGCAGCCTGGGCCACCATCCCCGTGACCTTAGCTGCTGGGCCGTGGGCTAGGGAATTCTACGCAGATCGCCCACAAATCTCGCTACAACCGCGCTTTGCCCCGATTTCAAGACGTTCGGGTCACAGGGGACTTCCCAGGATGACGTGGCCGCAATACGGTACGTGGATGAGAAGCACCGCCGTGTCTGTACGGCTAGCTGGCGGAGAAGGAGCGGAAGCAGCGCAAGCGGAAATGCGAAGTTTGGCGCGCCCGCACCACTCACCCAGGCGGCGCACCTGTGGAGCAATCAGTCGTCCGCATGCCCCTAAACGCTGCACAGCTGGCCTTACCTGAAACAAAAACCCCAGTGAATCTACCATTTTCGCGCGGCGTCATTACGGAGGCGAGATTGGCAGCCGACGTTCGGCATACGCGATGGCACGCGAGAGCCTCTCGAAGCCGGCCGGAGCCCCCGGAGACGTTATTCGGGTCAGCCCCGGTCGGCCCCGCCCACATTTGAGCTGACGTCAGGATCGACAGCTCCAAAGGGCACCACTGCTGAACAGATCTGTGGCGTGACGCCAGATGGAAAGGGTGTTCATCGACGGCTCGCGACACAATGTGTCCAGCAAATCGACTCGCTTTCGCGGCTTCACATCAACAGGCGAGCCATTGAGCGGCATTCATCAGACAGCTATCGGCTTCAGCTTCCGCAAAGGAGCAGCGCGTCACACAACTCATCGCATAACACGGTACACGTCACTTGAGCCTATAGCATTCCTGTCCATGGCACGATCGCCGCTGTGGTAGGAACAGCTGATCCTCACCGGCGCCAGACGAACATTGGCTCAGTCAGGCTCCTCCTCCCCGACAGACCCACGTCGGGCCGAGAGTGAGGTGATCTCTTGGAACGTGGAACGTAGAGATTGCGTGGCTGCGTGAACGCGGCTAACACAAGCCTGTCCACGGCCATTTATCCCACATACAAGCAACGGAAAATGTTTTCTAAGCTTACAGCAGTTGTAGTGCGACAATTTCATCTATAACTTACTGTTGCATTAGTCCGGATTTGAAAAATCATTTTCACCCGGTCGATTACGATTTTTGCCGGTCAGAATGATAATCGGACATGACTAATGCATTTCCAGTTGAATGACCGCCATCGGCAATGATGCGAATGACAGTGACGTATTAGCTTGCTTTTGACAGATGACTACTTTGCTGAAATGAACGCTGTTGTAAAAACGAGATCAGCGGTTCGTTCAGTACAATGTTCATAAGAATTTAGAAATTGAGAGCCATGGCAATAAACCTTTCCAAAGTTGACAACCAACACTACAGTCGAATCCGCTGACAGAGTAAAATCGGTAGCACGCTGAGTAACAGCGTTTTTGCAGTAGTTTGCTGATACAGACATGTGCTTCGGCACATAAGGAAAGACCTATGCTTCTATATCACGGCAGCGCGGCATGAGGAAAATATTTTAGGGTGGGTGTGTAATCGTAATTTCTCCACGATGGGCTCGGCAGGCTCTTGCGCTGCGAAGGACTCGAGTAACCAGAAACTCGTCTTCGTATTTGCAAAAGCATCAGTCAGGACCATAGTACTGTGTTTGCAAGACAACCAATATGTCCCAAGAACCAGATGTTGCCTTTAATAAGAGAACCATCCAGAACCAAAGGTTTTCAGACGGGAGAAGTGCAAGGCAGGAGCGAACAGTTAGAACTACGCACATAACCGTGCAGCACCAGTGCTAACGAAAAAACCGGGATTTGCGACGTGCGACGTCGCTGTCGCTGTTGGCCGTCCCCTGTCGACGCTCGTGACCGACCCAGAAAATGACTGGAGGGAATTTTTATGGGCATAGAGAGGCTTATGGGTACCCACATCAGATCGGCCACCTGGTGGTCAAGGAGCTTGTGTATGGTTCGGTGGTGAAGGCTTGAAGGACCTGGGGGAGCGGTCGTAGGATCGGTCCATAGGCTCCTGCCAGAACCGTTTGCCGAGTGAGGGCGGGCGGCCACAAATTAGAGGACTCAAGGATACCAGGCAACGAACCCCATTACATCCACGGGCACATCCAAGTGCAGTCGGCAACATATCGCTCCATGTCTGTCATATGCCTGTCGTAATGCTGTTGACTACCTGACTACCTGCTTACTTACTTTTGTTCCGACCGACTTTTATCCATGGCAAAATTTCGCCCTTCATATTGCTTACTATGGTATTTTATCTTATCGCCGTTAAATTTCATCGCTTTTCGACTTTTTCCGATGTCAGTCGCAATCCCTCCCAACTTGTCCTTTGACGTGATTTCCTATCACTTTTACCACTATCGATTTTTATCCCTTTCAACTTTTATCCTTGCCGAATTTTGTCCTTCGACGTTTTTCTAGCAGACTTAAATTCATGTCGAGGTTTATTTCTTAAGATTATTTGCGCTCGACTTTTCCATTTAGCTTTTCCATTCGATTTTTGTAGGGAACTGGGATTTAGCTCTATGATTTTTGGTGCTTTCTGACTGGTTTCTGATTTGAATAAAAACTGAGACGCCCCCAGAAATGTTAAGGTTCTCAATCCGCTCCATCCAGAAAACAAGCTGTTAAAGGGACGTTTGCCGCTGCCAAGCTCAGGGCCAATGGGTCGTACACCCCTGTTTTACTATAGATGCTGGGCGATTTCACATTAATTTGGCCCAAAACCGCGGAATTTTGGAGACAAGTGGTTGCTTCTCCCTCCCCAATCCCTCCCTCCCCCCCCCCCCGAGGAAAAATTTCGGCAGCGTGCCAGAGTTGTGTCGAGTGTCACTGTCGCAAGTTTTGCGCTCGATGGGTACTGTAGGCGCCACGCCACCGACATCTAGCGTGAAAAGTTCTAACCAAGACCTACCCTTAGCTCCGCCCGGGGCATGTGGCGGGCACGTCATGCCTCGAATGGTGCTGCCTCGCGGCGGGCACTCCACGCACCACAAAACCACGCGAGATGACGTCACGCAGGGTCAATGACCGGCCTCGGTGCGATAGTGTGTCTGTAGTGCGGGCGGCGGGCGGGCGGATGGTCTGTGGCGAACAGAATAGCGGTCCGTGCGTCGGTCGCGCCACGACGTAATGAGCCGGCCACGGCACGCTGCGCCCGCGCCCGCGCCCGCCACCGCCGTCCCCGCCGGCCCAGGCCACGGTTACCAGCGCGCCGGTGCTGGATGCGCGCGACCCACGTGCCCCTGACTGGAGCCTCCCCTGGCGCCCGGCAGGCGGCGCGGCCCCAGACTGGTGGTTTGGGGCCCATCAGGCAAGTGTCCCATGGGTGTGGATGGAATCCGTGTTGGTTTCAACATCTGTAAAGATTATAGGGGACTACTGATGAAAGAGTCGTCCATGCAGGTTCGACCCCTTTGCACATATTCATACGCACAAGTGAAGCGTCAAACTTCGAGCCTTCCAACTCGGTGTCGGATTCAGTGAGTTTGCATTGTCATTATTACTACAATTGTTATGGTTATCATTCATTCTTGCACTTGCACTTGACACGGACATTTCACTATGTGCCAAACTAGGCGAACCCTTTGAGAACTGCTTGAACGTTGAAAGGAGTACGTGGACCATGGGACGTTCATTTAAGTCGACACGCATAACTATCGCAAAATACAGGGATATTTCCAAATGGGAGCAAAGGTCTTAGAATTTCGACTTACGCATACGTAAAGGTCTAAAACTAAGTTTACCGCGTAGGCTTCTGGTCACGGGACAGAAGTTTTGATCCCGCGAAAAAAGCATGCACCGCATATCCCGGAAATTATTTCCTGATTCGCTGGCACATTCCACTCTACTTCTGCCATCTGCGAGGGTTCTCGGCATGAAAGTGTGTGGTGTGGGGGGGGGGGGGTTAGGGCGCATCGACTGCTGAAGGTCATGCGGCGGCATGAAAGTGTTCTGCATTTTGTTGACACAATGCTGCACAACAGACGGGAGGCGATCACTGCACTGCAGTGTGGCACTGTCGAAGATCAACGGAAGTGGGCACGGTCCATTGGTACGTCCTTCATGGCCGCTTGTAGTGGGGAGTGTGCACAGGGAAGCCTAGCTATGCCTCTCGCTTTTCTAGTCTTGACGGAGCGGTCACCATGTTCGATGAGCACTGTCAATAGCTCAGTTATAATCAGCACAGCCAGAGCCAAGTGGCCTGCCATGGCGTGCAGGCAGCTTCTTTGGACCAGCTTCGTACTGACGCTGATGGGTAATGAGGTAATGTAACTGACTTGGGAAACATGAGAAACCGATTATCTGCCTGTTCAAAATGTGCTTAAAAAGAATAAAGCAGCGTACTGAAGCGACTTTTGTTATTTTTTACATAGAGCAATGAGTAAATAGCACCGACCAGTACCGAGTAACGGAATAAACAGTTCTGGAGTAACGAAGTAACGAGCCATGTAACTACTTTTTGAGTAACGATACCAATTTTTAAAGATTACGACGAACTGTATGCGGAGCAAATACCCAGCTTACAGGGCACTTGCAAGTAGGCTTCATCGCAAAAAAATAACAGTCTGCTCTCGGCTTTGACTCCCTCGTGGCGCGCGTGCTAGAACGCGTGCTACCAAGCGCGTGCTCGAACTTGTCGCGGCCCGCGGGGCGCCTGCGAGAGGAAACTGGGGTGCATTGCACCTGATCAGTCTGCAACTACGAAACACACTAGGTCTTCGACTTTAACAGTACGTATGCGTGAAAACGCTGAACGGGGGTGCAGCTAGGACCGCCCTTCGGCCGGAGAATACTATACGCCAGCAGGAGACACACGTGTTGAAGAGGGGCGGTGCGGACCGACACCGCTGCCTTCCGGAGACGCGCCGGATACCAGTAGTCTTTCTCACAAAGAGCTGTTACAAATAGTTCGTGTTTGCAAGTTGTAATTTAGAATTTACAAACTACACCTTACAACTGTTTCATAAAACTGGCGCGGGTTGTAGAATTGCAGTTGTAAAACTCTGCGCCGTGTGTAATTTGTCGCCGCCAATCAGCGGCGTTGCCAAGGACG
>NW_023597054.1:34426309-34527921 GCF_011947565.3 Pollicipes pollicipes | reverse complement strand
TGCGGGCCCGCCGGCCGACGAGCACGCGGCGCGCGCACTCACAGGGTCGGTGCCGCCTCGCGGCCGCGGGTGGCCCCGCCCCCACCACGGCCCTCGCGCAGGGACCGGTCGGGTTCGAGCGGCCGCTCTGCCGTGGTGGCCAGCGGCCCGATCCCTGGGAACGCGCGGTCGGGTGTTATTTAGAGCGCTGCAGAATGCTTTACGCATGACTGGTCGCTGCACACGTTGCCAGCACTGCGGTCCTTTATACGGAAACTTCACTCGTCGAGTCAGGCGTACGGTACGCCACATGGTTTGGGCAGCGAATGTGGCAGTTTTATTCTGGCAAGGCATCAACCACGGCCGCTCATGTTTTATGACGAACGATGCAATGCTAGCAAGACTGGACGCACTTGAATACGGATCATCATGGATTTGTATTACACCTTGCAGTAACAGAACCTGATTAAGTATATGTAGCATGAATTGCACTCGCCAAAAGGCACACCGCGGGGGGTGTTGCAACGTTTTGAAGGGATGAAGGCGTAAGTGGTGCATCAATTACGCTCCAATCCAGCGCCTGGATACTATCAGATGGCTCCCGAAATGAGGACGCCGCTTCCCGGCCATCCGCGGGTTGCACGTCGGAGATCTCCCGAGACGAACACCCGACACAGCTTCACAGCTGCGTGCACGAAACGGCTCCGTGCTGGCCACCTGCTCTTCTGCCCGGCTTTATTGTGTCGCTGGCGCCGGTCATGGCAGCGGTGTCACCCGCGTACAGTGCATCGCGCGTCACTGGGAGCTGATAAGCCAGGTGACCTCGCCCGTGAGGCGTCACCGCATCGACTGTGAGACTTCAGGCGATAGCAGCTGTGCTAACCGGAAACACGACTCGAGGGAGGGGGGGGGGGGGAGAGAATCCGACCGTTGACTGTTGCTTGCCACCGTATGGGACGAAGGGCGGAAGTGACGAGTTGACCCGAAAGCGTCGGTCCGCCGCTCAACGAAGGCTTCCACCATTTCATTCTCAAACTCTGCACACTTCGCCGTCCCAGCGGCGCAGATCGGCGCGCGCGGTTGTGGCGTCGCCGCCGACCGCACGGGGGTCTGCAGCTCGACGCGCCGCGCGACGGCGGTGCGGCCGACGCCGGCGTCTGACGCGCCGTCCTCGCCCTGCCGCAGGTGGAGATCACCTCCTGGTGCGCCGACCAGCTGCAGCGCGAGGGCCAGGGTCGTGGACCTGGCCGACCACCACGGCGGACACGCCGCTCCACCTGGCGGCCAAGACGGGCAACACGGCCGTGGCGCAGCGGCTGCTGGAGAGGAACGCCAGGGTCACTGCCAGGGTGAGAGGGCGGCGCGGGGGGACGCGGCCGACTGTGCGCCAAACGACACGTGGTTACTATCGCGTTGCTGTCCAATGTCGTTGTACTAGAAAGCACAGGTTTGCTGTTCGTTGCTTGCGAGTAGGGACACATCGAAGTTCTCATTTTAACCCAATGACATGTTGCAACGAAATTTTTGCTTTTAAGAATTACCTGAACACTGCAACTTCTAAGTAAGCTCAAAAGACGACCGCATCGTATAACTTCGGTGAAAAAGATGTAAAAACACCTTTTCCAGGATCTCACCGGTGGGCGCAAAAATGGCCCTGATGCCACGCGCCCTTAAAACCCAATCACCACCAGGATCTCACCGGTTTAAAAAACAACTGCAGCGGTTTCATTACTTCTCTGCGCGTCTGACCCCCCACCAAACACCACTCTCCCAACGCCTCTTTAGATACGTGCCTGGGTCACCAGCCGTCAGGTTCATGCTCCGTTCCATCACGCTGTGCCCTTGGGTCGACGCACGTGACGAGCCAGCCCGCTGGCATCGCGTTGGCCGAGCCGAGCCTGACCCCCGCCCGACGCGTTGGCCGAGCCGAGCCTGACACCGCCGACGCGTTGGGCCGTGCCGAGTCTGACCCTGCCGACGCGTTGGCCGAGCCGCGGCCTGACCCCGCCGACGCGTTGGCCGTGCCGAGTCTGAACCCCGCCGACGCGTTGGCCGAGCCGAGCCTGACCCCCGCCGACGCGCCGAACAGAACGACATGAGCCTGAAGCCGTATGAGCTGGCGGTGCACCACGGTCACGCCGCCTGCGCCGAGTACCTGCTGACGCACGAGGCGCTCGGCGACCTGGCCGTCGACTTCACCAGCTTGGAGGCCGAGGCCGGTCGGCTGCAGCACGAGAACGGCGACTACAAGAACAACTTCCGGTGAGATGCGTTGGCTGCCCTTCGGTGACGGGCGGCGCGTCGAGACGGCGGCGTCACAACCCGCGCGGTCATGTTTTCACTGCCATATCCACCCGGGTGATCGGAACACCTTGTGTTGCCTTTAGCATAACCATACACCCTGAGCTTTTGATGATCAACACCAGGTAGCCTCGGCATCCCACCAGCCTCACCAGGCAGCCCAGGTCAGCTTCGTCACGATGAAGAGCGAACTTCCCATCACTATCACCAGGGACACTCGTTCCGAGCTCTCACTCATCACTCACCAACAACCTTCGATTTACACGCGCTGCTGGTGCGGGTGGAGGTAGATCGGTACTTTCTATGTGATGTGGTTCACCGTTTCACTGTGGGTTCGAGTTAGGGCCGCGCTATTATTTCGTAATGTCCATCGCCGCGTCAAAGCCTGTTCCACTAGCTTCGGCTGTTGCCTCAAATACTCGTACAGTATTTCAAATAGCGTCGAGCGCTGCCTCTGTCATTCGCGCCGTCTTTTGTCGCCTGCTATTCCAAAACAGCTTCGACAAGCGGCACACCACAGTCCGTCCTGGCCAGCGGACCCTGTGCTCTCGCCCCCGTGGAACACCACCCGTCTGAGCCCGGCGTCTCTCCGTACAGGGAGGTGCTCTCCGTCTCTCGCAAGCTGCTGCGCGAGCGCGAGGACATGTGCAAGGACCTGAGCCGACTGCACGAGAGCACGCTGGAGCTGCACGACCGGCTGCTGGGCCAGCTGCAGCAGCTGTCGGCCGAGAACCGGCAGCTGCGCCGGCGGCTGCAGGAGCCGGCCGACGAGCCGCCCGAGCAGCTGGACGAGGCGTCTGAACTGGCCAACACGCTGCACGTGCGATGGCAACACTGCCAGCGCGCCTGGTTCTCCGCACCGTTGGCCGACACCCAGCACCGGCTGCTGGTGGCCGAGCAGGCCTGGAAGCGACTGCGCGCCTCGCGCAAGGACAACGTCAGCAGCATGACGAGCGCGCAGGAGATCGTCAGGTGGGTCCGCCTGCCTGCCTCTCTCAGACCCGGAAGGCGGGTTGTTAGCTCAGACAGCGGTGAAGGCAGGTCTGGCATGTTGCTGTGGTGTCAGACCCCAGCTACTTGATGTCTATTCCCCATGTGGTGCTATCGACTGCCGTTGGCCGAATGACATCCGATAAGCTCTGAACAGAGCAGACGGTTTAATGTATTGGCGACGTCTGAATGTCATAACTTAAGATGGTCTACAATAATAATAATAATATAACAATGGTCTACTTAAGAAGTAAACAGTGCACTTTCCCACGTTCGCTCCCGCCTTCAGCATGGTAGCCAAAGTCTTGACCCCTTCAAAATGCCCACAGGAACAAGATCGGGGACCTGCGCGCGCAGTCGGCGCAGACGCGCTACCTGGACTCGCGGGCGCTGTCGTCGTCCGAGAACTCCCTGGTCGACTCGGAGTTGTACCAGCAGATCTCACCGCAGCGGCAGGAGCCGGCGGCCAGCGAGATCTACGGCGCCAAGTCGCTGGAGGGCAGTGACGCGTGTGGCGCGGGTGCGCGCCTCAACGGGCGGCGGCGCGCCGCGCGCGGCCAACCGCTCGACGCCGGCTTCCTCAGCGAGCACGAGACGACGGACCCTCTACGGCCGGCAGGCGTCGGGCCCGCGGCGGCGGCCGTGCGCGTGCCGCCCGGCCGGTGCGGGGAGCGGCGCGGCCAGAGCGTCGACAAGATGGAGCGACTGAGTGTGAGCGTGACGGGCGGTGGCGCGCCCAGCCGCCTCCTCTGCCGGCGGCCTCTCGCGCAACCTAGACCTTAGCAAGAGTCTGGACTTCAGCGACGGCGCGCTCGATGGCGGCGGTGACGAGGTGCACAACTCGACGTTCGCAGCGCGGCCGCGCGCGGCGGCGGCGCGCCGGACGGCGCGCAGGACGAGCTTCGGCGACAGCTGCGCGGTCTGGCACTCGTGTCCGACTCAGGCTCGGCATCGGTGCTCGAGGTGATTGAGCCGACCGGCAGCGAGGCCGGCAGCACGGTGGACCTGGTGCAGCGCGAGATCGAGGCGCAGCGGCGCGCGCGGCAGGCGCGCTCCCGGGACTCGTCGCGCTCGCGTGAGCGACGCCAGGAGCCGGCGGCTGGTGACACGGCTAAGCAGCTCGACCAGGTGCGCGCGCGCAGGAGCACCCCTAATGAGGACGACAGTGATTTTTTAGGACTTCGGACTGGCAAACCGCACCGGTCGAGAGTGGCGAGTGAGGCGGCCAAGTGTAGCGCGTACGGTGACGGAGTGAGGCGAGCGCACGCGACGGCCGACGGCCGACGATCGGACGGTGGTGCTAGTCTGGCTAGCCTAGTGCTCTCGGAGCCAGACATCCTGCAGGGCACACGGCACACGTTGGACAGAGCGGAGGAGGCGTCTCCGACGGCCCGTCCCGAGCCGGCCGAGCCCGTGGCGGTTCCCGGACAGGAAGAGACAGCCGCTGAGGAGCCGGACCGCGTGCTGTTCGAGCTCGAGGGCGGACGCGCCCCGGCGCCCGACGCCGCCGCGTCAGGCGGCAAACGGCGCGGCTTCCTGCAAAAGTTCGCCATGCGCACGCGCTGGAACAGCCGCAAGAAGGAGCGGCCGTGGCGAGCCGGCCAGGAGATCAGTGTCGAGGAGTTTCGCGAGATGTACCAGCAGGAAGGGCGCGACGTGTCCGTCTCGTCGCAGGACCTCAGCGCCTCGGAGGCCTCCTCGCTGGAGGAGAAGAAGCGGCTCTCGCTGGTGTCGCACGGCGAAGGCGCTTCGCTGTCGGAGGCCTCCGACGCCGAGCACCGGTCCAAGCGCGCTTCCGTGGCGTCCAAGCGAGAGAGCGACTCCAACGAACCGCCCCGAGTCGCCGCACAAGGAGGCGGCGGCGGCGGCGGCAGCCGGCAGCGACCCACGATCACCGCCGCCCGGCCTGGCCGCCGCCGCCGCCGACCGCCTGGCCGACTCCAAACCGGCGCCGCCCGCCAAGCCGAGGCTGGGTGCCAAGCCGCGCACGCTGCCGCGCCGGCTGCCGTCGGCGGCCGAGCCCACACCGGCCGAGCCGCCAGCGGACGAGGTGCCGCGGCCGGCCTCGTCCGCCAGCCGACCCGACTCGTCCGCCTCCACCTTCCCACCGTACAAGGGCTTCGCACTGGCAGGGGCCGGCGCGCTGGCGTCTGAGCTGCTGCCGCCTCCCGAGGGAGGCGCCGCAGGCCGCCACAGCCCGGCGCCCAGCGAGGCCAGCAAGACTGAGTCGGCGCTGTCGCCGCCCTCGCACGCGTCGGACGTCTCCAAGACCGAGTCGACGCGTCACCTGAACCAGCTGGACAAGATCGAGGAGCTGCGCGCCGAGTCGGTGCAGAAGCTGGCGGCCGAGGCCGAGGAGACAGCCGCGGCCGCGCCCGAGGAGACGGCCGCTCGCGTGGCGCCGCCCGCCGAGCCGGCCGCGCCCAAGCTCAAGCGGGTGAGTGGGACGCGGGCACTCCCCTCCCCGCAGCTGTGAGGCTGGGCCCTCTCGTTCGCTTCTTTCCCACTCTGTATGGCGGTGACCACGTGCTTTTGTGTCTGGCCTGCTTCGTGTGCCGCTGAGTGACCGGGATGGTGTGTCTGTGCACCTCACCTGGATGGGGTGCTACCGTGTGTGGCGGACCGCATGTGCGACTGGTGACATCTGTGGCATCTGTATGACTGTTGCGCAGTATAGCTGCGAGGATTTGCCTCTGTGTACATCCATGACGATCTATTCCTGTGTGACCAGCTCACTGCCATAAAGTTGCCCACTGAAACGCACATGGACACCGATTCTGCGCATGCGTGTGACTGGGCGTCTAGGACTTGAACCTGCGTAGGGCCGGACCCCGGACCCGGTACCTCGGTGTGTCGGGAACTGACCAACGACTGCACTATGTGTGACCGGGACTCGTGTCGTTGATTGTTTCGCCAAGTAACGGTGTCGCTGCGTCAGGTCACTTGTCGATCGTGTCACTGACGATCGTGCGTCTATTCTGTGCTGTTGTGCGACTAATGCTCTCGCTTAGAAGCTTTATCACCGGGTGCAATTAGAGCTTTTTACGCTAGTGCGTGTAACCAAACTGTACAAGTATGATATATTTACTACTGTGTTCAAAAACTCCATTTATCTTGTGCGGACCTTTTTGTCAGTGTTTGTGAATACGGAGATTCCTGCAGCTGTAGCGCATCATGTGTGAGCAGAGCCTTTTGCACTCACATGGGACGTGAAATGTGATTTGTTTGCATAGCTAAGACAATAGTAATAGTATCATTCCTCGGAGAAAAGCTAGGAAAATCCAAATATGGTTGGGTTGATATTTGCCTTTACCGAAACGATAGCTTCTGCTATTGTTTCGCTAAAGGCATGTTGCCGAAATATCAACTCAACTATGTCTCCATTCTCCTGGTCTTTCTCCAAACAATAAGGCCATTACTACTGTCTTATCTATGTGAATAATGATCCTCGCTATCGCACCAAATAACTTTTATTTGTTCGGTCTAGATTTTCGTGACACACATTCATATATTTACATGCAGTCACACATGCGGTCAAACACGTCACATGCGGCCTCACATGCCGCTGCATACGTCACATGCAGTGAAATGGCCACTTAGTTGAGGATTCAGCGCGCTCGCTCATAACGGAGGGTGGGTAGCCGAAGTGACCGTTGCTGGCACATGTAACCTGACCCATGGCACCGCGTGTGATCTAAACTCACGCCAGTTCAGGACGCATCGTCATACTACTGCGCCGCTATCCCACTGTGCCACCGCCTTCATTAACTGGGCCACTGCTTTACTGCGCGTGTACTGTGCTGCTGGTTGACGGTGCCACCATACCGCCATGTACTCGTGCTGCTGTGTGGCTGGCGTCGATCGACGAACACTACCGCAGTGACTGGCGCTGTGCCGTTGTGCGGCCATGCTCCTGTGTAACTGTGCCTGTGTCATCAAACCGTGGTGTGACTGTGCGACGGCGTGACTGTGCGCTGGGGTGACTGTGCGGTGGTGTGACTCTGTGGCGGTGTGAATGTGCGGTGGTGTGAATGTGCGGTGGTGTGAATGTGGGGTGGTGTGACTGCGCGGTGGTGTGACTGCGGCGTTGTGACTGTATAGTGGTGTGAATGTGAGGTGGTGTGAATGCGGAGTGGTGTGAATGTGCAGTGGTGTGACTGTGCGGTGGTGTGACTGTGCGGTGTTGTGACTGTATAGTGGTGTGAATGTGAGGCGGTGTGAATGTGGGGTGGTGTGCCTGTGCAGCGGTGTGAATGTGGAGTGGTGTGACTGCGGGGACATGGCTGTGGCGCTGTGAGGCGGTGCCACTGTATGACTGTGCTACTGTGCGACTGCGCATCAGCCTGACTGTGCGACGATGTGACTGCGCGGCGGTGTGACTGAATCGCCGTGTGACTGTGCCGCGGTGTGACCGCACTACTGTGGGACTGTTCCACTGTACAACTGTGCCACCATACGACTGCACCGCGATGCGACTGTGCGTCGATGCAACTGTACCATCGTGTGGCTGTTTTGCTGTGTGAGTGTGCTGTGGTGAGTGCGCCACTATGCAACCGGCGCAGCGACTGGCCGTGACCGGCGCCGCCTCCGTCGCCGCAGGGTGTCGACAAGAAGCTGCGCCGCCGCCGGGATGACCGGCCCTGGTACGAGGTCAGCGACGACGAGTCGGACCTGCTGGCGGCCGACCGGTACCAGGCGATCGCACGCAGTTCCAGCGAGGAGGACGCCCAGCTCATCTAGAGCCGCCGCCGCCGCTGGAAGAGGCGCGCCGCCAACCGCGGCGGGGGGGCCAGCAGGTCGCCAGCAGAGACTGGGGAGTGAGCTCGAGCGAAACAGAGACAGACACACAGAGAGGGGGGAGGGGGGAGGGGGCGGGAAGGCAGGCGTGGGGTTTCTGCCGGCGAGCGAGCGGGGCGAGATGTAACAAAGTCCTACTTATAGCTAATTGGATTGGTTGATGATGCCATCGGAGGCGCGAGCGAAGCCAAACATCACGTTCCTTATCTGTCTACGGGTAAATTTCATGTAATAGAGATGCGCGGCATCAGCCAGCTGCAGCGGTAGTAGCAGCGCAGAGCCGGCAACTGGCCGTCCCACCCGCTGATGGGTCGGCAGCGGGCCCGCATGGTGACGGCACCGCCATGCGGTGATGTGCCTCCATGGCCGACTACCATTTACCTTGCGTCCATCCGCAGCCGACACACCGGGCCTTGTATGTACATAATGATATGTGGTGCCATTTATATCATGAGGTTTGTGCGTAAAAATGTTGCTATACGTTTTTGAATGTATTCGTTGCTCATGACCGTGAAATATCGTAAAATATACATATATTGATGATATTTTGAGAACTTTAACCACAACCTGACGACTAGTGAACTGCATTTCATACAAATTGGTACAAACTTGATGGCAAAGTAAACGATACCAGACACGGTGGGCGAGCCATGTATGCATTTCACTTGTAACGAGTGAGGACACAAAACGATTGAGCCTTAGTCAACCTAGGAGAACATCTTTAATTCGACGGTCCGGCCAGGCCTGAACCGGCTATGTCGTTATGCTTTCTGGAAGCTAAAATATCGGCAACCGCGGAGCGCAGGTGCATGCAGCTTTCAGCAACAAAAAGTCAGAATTCTATTATATTGTGTTATATGTACCGCCAGGCATCTGCATGCAGGCACTGAAAACTTAATTAGTGCCACATTGACAACTTTCCAAATTCCAGATATCAAAACTAGGGTTGTCATGTTAGCATTGTTTCTGGTAGGGTACCCAGGTTCCAAGTATAGGGACCACATGGCAAACATCACACCTACAATTCAAAAAACAATAATCAAAAGTATTCTGATACATTAAATTACACCGAAAACAGGACACATGAGGCAGGTCGTGCTTCAGACCTTATTTGCAAATGCCATGAGACTGTGGTCTATTCTTCCTTTCACAGCCATGAGCTCGAATCTCAGTCTGTGCTCACTCGACTCATAATGCTGTATCTGTCAGAATTCAATGCAGGTGCAATCGGTGGCGCCAGAACTAAAAGCAGGGCGAGAGCGCCACTGGTAAGTGCGGGAAACTAGCGATTTATTGAGGGATTCATTCGGCGACAAGTCCGAATTCAGCTTGTGTGTGATCGTCTGTATTAACTCCATGTGTAAATGTCATATGCGAACATGCGTGAACAAGATATATGAACGTCTTATATGTTTAAATTCGGCACGATGGCACTGGATCTGATTCTGTTTTACAATATCAGCCTTCAAAGTCAAACCAAGGGTCAGTTACATTTTGTCATTTTCTTGTCATTTTCCCTTGTCATTTTCCATGCGCGCATCATATTGACCTCAGTGCTGATGTACTTGGCATCTAGCGCGCATGAGCCAAGGCTCCATCTCATTATGTTGGGATAGTGTGTTAGCTTGTATGCCAGTCTTTACCTGCCACGCAATGGCCTATATTATGTCACCAAGCCACGTGGACGCGGGCGACGACGGACCGCGACGTGCTGTGACGTCATCAGTTTAGTGCTGCAATCACGGATGTCCATTTGCATTCTTTTGTGAGGGCCCTGGCCCCCTAATGTTGAGTTGGGCCTCCCCCAATGTTGGCTTGCCCCCCCCCCCCCCAATGCTTTCGGCTGTGGCTGAAATGCTAAAAAACTCGGTGAAAAGAAGATCATAACGCAAAGATTATCTTATTTTATCTTTCTGCGTGGTGGTGTCTCGTACCACTCTCACAACAAAAGTCATGGCTGCTCCCACCACAAGATATAAATCGTAACAACTGAGCGGATAAACGACGCAATAAATTTCACATACCTAGCGCCATAAGACACGCAGTGATTTGTGAGGTAAAAGTGAAAAGCTCTGGAATATGGGGATGACCTAAGTCCTTCATGGCTAACCCCGTCCCCGTACCCCACAACCACAATGCGTGCCACCTCCCATGATCGCCATAGAAGAACGCCATCGGTGCCCTAAGGTGGCCTCTAAAGGGGTGTCTTCATGTGCTGATCAGAAGAGATGCGTGCATCCAGCGCCTGCTCCCTGGATCCAACCCGGCATGACTTCTATACTGCTGAAATTAAAGACTTGTAAATTATACAAAGATTAAAAACATAGACTGCTTTTATCTGATGGGCTAAATCCGGTGAGAAAAAATGGGGGGGGAGGGGTAGGTTGCCCGACCTTCGGACCGCCCCTTCAATCATTTACAAAAAATTACACCCCTGGCTGCAATGCAGTTGAAACGCATCAAGTCCATTCAATTCGTTTGGAAGATAACTTCTATTCGGACGTAGCAAGTTATATATTAACCCTTTTTATTAACTGCAACCATATTTTTCGCACTGCATAAGGTGTAGATCCTTTCATGCGGCCCCTTGCATGCCTGCATTTAAGGATTTCAGGAAAACACAACGGCACAACAAACCAAGAATCGTAGTGCCGGTTACTGAGAATTCAATGCAGGTGCAATCAGTGGCGCCAGAACTGAAAGCAGGGCGAGAGCGCCACTGGTAAGTGCGGGAAACCAGCAATTTATTAAGGGATTCATTTGGCGACAAGTCCGAATTCAGCTTGTATGTGATCGTCTGTATTAACTCCACATGTAAATGTCATATGCGAACATGCGTGAACAAGATATATGAACGTCTTATATGGTTAAATTCGGCACGATAGCACTGGATCTGATTCTGTTTTACAATATCAGCCTTCAAAATCAAACCAAGGGTCAGTTACAGTTCTCGGCGGAGAACTCCGCGGTACCTGCAGCCTCGCCAACTACTACCTATTTTCCTTCATCACATAACCCTGAGATGATTACGGATGGCTGACAAGGTTCTAATTCGAGCCAAATCAAACCAGCGGACACCTTACAGTTCTGACCTTTCAGGGTCAACGTGGAATATAAAACCTATGGTCAAATGGCGTGGAACTCGGTTCGAAAGACATTTCCGAATGGTGCTCAGTCGAATGCTTTTTTGCCTAACCTGAAAACCGGATTGCCTTTTCCGCCATGTTTTTGCCATGATAAAGACAGCTAAAAGACAAAGTGCGTACTAAACATATGTCAGAATGCCTGGGGTCAGAAAAGAAGGTCAGACCAAGGTCAAAACCAGCCTGTTTTGTTTGCGCTAGGACTTGCTGTATGGGCTGGTTTCTGGTGCACGTTTCGAATATATTGAAAACAGGCACCACATTGTACACCTTCCATGAATTTCTTAAGGATCAGAACAGGCCACTGACCTAAAATGAACCAGGTCAACAATCTGTTTTAAGAGTATACTGCCTAGTGTAATCCTTGTCGCTTGTTCAAATGCAAAACTCAAGGCAGTCTTTTATGATTTTCGTCACCATGACATTAAAGGTGTCAAACAAGGTCACTGACCCTAAACGAGCATGTGAACTTTTGCTTAAAACAGTTATCTAGGTTCTAGGGCCCTTTGGAGACCAACCTGGAATTTGACCTTGCTTGACCTTATTTGACCCGAAGGCTATGACCTAGGAACCTCAAACTTTGACCTAAGTGAGTTCAAATACAGGTCAACACACCCTGTGAATTGGTGTCTCTAGATCTGGTCAAATCGACCCCCACCCGACCGAAGGGTCACCCGGGCGTGTGTTAACCGCTGCCTTTTTGTCGAAACGAGAAATAGACGAGCGACATTTAAACACATGCAACTGCGTCAAATGGTCAGAGAGCCGAATTCGTTTTGTAAAAATATGAAAAAACAGGTTAAATTGATATTACGTGATAACACCTGTAGGCCATAAGGGGCACCCCATAAAGTACGTTCTGCATTTACTGGCCCTTGTGGGAGCTTAACCAATGCTGGCAAGGACATGAAGGAACCATGGAGCCCGGAATGATGTTAGAGGGATGCATATTTGTTTCTGTCCATTAAAAAAAGTTATATGCATGGAATTGCTTATGGACGGCCACTGATATTTTAAACAACGCTTAAACAGAACGGAATGAAGAGGATCACCCGCGCTATTTGACCCCAAAGTGGGACAGCAACAAGGCAAAAAATTGCAACTAAATAGACGTAGACCTGATAGACCTGAGGAAAGCAATAATATCAGCTTTGATTCCATCAGGTCAACTAGTAATACTTCGTGTGAAGTCAGGAACCAAACAGGCACGCGAGCCCAAAATCGTCGCCTTTATTGCATTCAGTGTTAACAATTGGGCATGGAACATTATTTTTATAGATAAGACAGCACCGCTGGCCAAATTCATCGCAGAATAATCGGAAGAAATAACTGACAGATGCATTCATATTTCGGCTACATGCGTTTATCGAAACGAATATGAGTAGCAAACTCAAACGAAAGATACCTGTAGCATTTTAAGCCTTGACAGCCAGTACCACTTTAAGAAAGAGTCCCTGCATACAACCTGTTAACAATATTCCGATGCATAAGCGTTTGACTAAACGGCATTCGGTCAATTAGCGTTGGAATGAAAAACACTTCAGAAATCAGCATTAGACTTACGGACACTTCAGCAATCAGCAGCACTTTAAGTGCATAAGCTAGCGTCCGTCCTATTGTAACTCTTGGCCTGCCGAAATCGACATTCAATACCGAATTCAAGGGCAAATGTCAGAAGACTACTCAAACGTTCATGGCAGATTTCTTATATTTTAGCATGGCAATACTTGTGCTGTTTAATCTAGCGTCCTTAGGAAAGTTCAAACATCGAGCGGAAGGCCTTCTAGAACAAGTGTTCGTCGGCGCCGCTACCTGCACTCGCAACTCCGTCCTGTCCCATGGTGCGTCTGTTGCGCATGGAAATGAAAAAAATAACTTTGAAATGAAGAGAACAGTGCGCATGTTATTCATGACTATCGTGTTGTTTTGCGCAGACTCCACACAGCAGCCAACTTTCAGAAAGCGAAAATTTGTCTGAACCTCACCAAGAAGCGGCGCTGAAATAAATGGAAAGCAAAGGAAATGAAGAAAGCATCGGAAAGTTGTCTCTAGTTTTGTGAAGAAAAATCGACCTAACTTTCATGCTCCTAAGGCACCTGTATATTAGTTACGAACGAGTCCCAGCCCATCGACAGAACCTACTCATTACAGACTGACTCCAAAAACGCTAATGGGTACGGTACCTGGCGGGAAATCACGATCGATGTTGGGTTGCTCTCGTGCCTCAATTGTTTTAACTGGACACCGCACGTACCCACTCGGCTATTGCTGACCCCGTTACCAAATTACGGCTGTCGGGTTCCACACGTCGCCGCCCATGCCGGTAGTGTCTTTAAAATGTAACACGCGTCCGGGTGGCCGGCCCTTCGCTCGGGTGGGGGGTGAATTTAACCCCCATGAGATCTCGAGAACTAAGAAAGCTAGACACAACATTTACATAGTATTTTGACCTGTATGTGAACTTACTTAGGTCAAAGTTTGAGCTTCCTAGGTCATGACCTTCAGGTCAAAAAGGTTAAACAAAGTCGATTTCCAGGTTGGTCCCCAAAGTGCCCCCAGAACCTAGGCAACTCTTTCTAAGCAAAAGGTCAAAAGCCATTTGAGGTCAGTGACCTTGTTTGACCTTTCAAAGGTCATGGTGACGAAAATCATAAAAGACTGCTCTGAGTTCTGCATTTGAATAAGCAACAAAGATTACGCTAGGCAGCATGTTCCTAAAACCAAATTTCGACCCAGGGTATCTTAGGTCAATGACCTTTTCTGATCTCTAAGAAGTCAATGGAAGATGTATGATGCGGTTCCTGCCGTCAATAAATTCGAAATGAGCACCACAAACCATCCCATAGAAAAAGCCCTCGAGTAATAAATCAGGTAGGTTGTGACCTTGGTCTGACCTTCATTCCTGACCTTAGGTCAACGTAATTTGCTCATTCAATATTTGTGGTGCCTAAGAAAGCGTCTCAGAGATGTATGGCTTCGTCAAATACTCGTACCTTTGTTTCATACCTTTCCTCTATTCGCTGGTAGCATGACACTGCCCACATCACTGAAACATATTTTGTGATCCGTATATTCATTCATCTGTTACTTCGCACAAAAGCTTGTCAAATGTAGCGCTTACAAAATACCGATTCTTTTAAGAAATGCTGCTACGCTTGCTGCGACGGGAGACAGCTCGGTAGTCATACCATAAAACGAGACATCTGGCATTGTCCTCTGCGTGCGAGCAGCCTACCACGAGCGCCCGGAACATGAAGCGATATGAGAATGACGAACAAGGCGCAAGACTCGAACGTTCATGCCGACATGACACAGCTTACAAATGTAGACAATGATACACCTGCACATTCCATACCATGTGACAACACCCAGCACACGCAGCTCAGGACACGCGAGGCAAAACCGTTTACAATCGTCGCACGGGACAGCTTTCAATGTAATTTTTAGCCCCATTTCGGAGCGGCCGGGAACGGCAGGGCGGCCATGCCATTTGATAGCATGGCTAAACAATTTGTACTTTTAACAATAACAATGACAGATGTACCGGTATTTTTACAGCTCAGTCACTAAAGGTAACTTGTTTGTGACATTATGCGCACGCATCGACGCCACGTCTTCGTCAACAGTGATTGCGGCTCCTGCCGCCAGGGTGCGGAAGTACGGCTTGCCCCCGTCTCTGTACAGAGGCACGAGCCCTCGCAGGGTGACGGGCGCCAACAAACAGAACGAGTCGCCGTCCCTCGCGGCACGCGCGCACAACACGGACCACCCGACACCAGCGTACAGCGTACTACTTTTATGTATAAATGTACAACACACACACACGTCAATAAATAGTCCGTCTAATCGCCGCCAGAGGCGCGAGCGGCCTCCACCCGCCCGGGACTGCAGAGCCCGCGTCGGCTGCCGGGGCCTTCGGGGCCCTCTGGAGGCCGTCAGATCCTCGCATAGGCCCCTGTTTCACCGAGGAGCCGGCGATCGCCGGGTTTAAGCGTGGCGGCGGCGGCGTCGAGCCACCGGTGGGTTTCGCGTTCCTACGGCGCCGGTGCAGCCGCACACTGAAACACAGCCGCACACTGAAACACAGCCGCACAGTGCAGCCGCACACTGAAACGGTCGGACGCCATTCAGCCGGGCGTGGCACCAGGCGGTCAGCCGCGGCGTGCGCAGCTCACGACGGCCAGGTCACGGCGCCCGCGGCGGCCGAGGTCACTGCGACAGTGCTGTCCACGGAACCGGCGACAGTCGCACCGCAGTGCCCAAGGCGATCACTCTCCCGCTGCCCGCGACAGCCATGTTCATAACGCGCAGGCCAGTCGCCCCTTCAACACAGCTGAGGATGGACATTCTCAAATCGCCGTTTGCCATGGGCATCGACGGTGTCCACTGCGAAAAGCGCACACAACTTCGGAAAGCATATGCCACGAGAAAGGGAACGAAACTCATTTTTGACAGGTGCCGTCGCCCGCATCGCGACGCAGGCTGGCGGTGCGCACTACGTCAGCGCTGACACCCCGCGGGGCGTTCGTCCAGGCCTTCCGACGCCGGGGGCGATACTCACGCGGGGCGGGCAGCGGGCCTGAGCGGCGCCGGGGGGCGTGCGGTGGTGTTTGTGCGCGGCCGGTGACGCGGCGGCCGGGGCGGGGCCAGACCGGCGGCGCCACCGACCGGTGTTAGTCGTGCGAGCCGTGACGGTCCGGGAGGCGCTGGGGCGCGCCCGCCGGACGCCACGGGACAGAGGGAGAGCGAGTGAGCCACCACCAGCGGGGAGCGGTGAAGACGGGGACAGCCGTGCACCCATCACCTCGAAGGAAAGAAGCGGTTTAGTAAAGTACAATCCTATTTTATTCGACCTTGTACGCTGTACTATCGCACATCGGACAACTCATATACAAAACGCATAAACATTGCACGTAACGGTAAAAAACTAACCGGGCCGCACAATCGTCACAAACGGGCAGCATCCGCACGACACCAATATTAACAACGGATTTAGAGAACCTCCTGACCTAGCGATGTCGCGGAGCTCAGCTCACCGAGAAGAAGCTGAAGCGACCGGGGCCGACGCCAACCCGACCTGCCTTACCAGACGGCGGGACCCAGCTCTGAGCCGCCCTGACCTGACCTGACCTGACCTGAGGGGCGGCACTGGCTGGTGGGCGTGCCGTTCCCCACCCAGCTGCGGCTGACAGACAGGCGCGGCTGCAGGTCCGGCCGCGCCCGCCCCGAGCCACACAGAAGGGCGCCCGGCCGGCGCAAATAAGGCACACGCACACACGCATCCAAACACACCACCAACAGAACAGCTTCGATCGCAAAGCACCAACAATCGGTAGTCTTATTTTAGCGCGCTCATGCGCACCGCACGCCAACGCTGTCTCATGGTCGCACATGGACAATCGTTATTGATGGTATGACCCAGCACACACCAACGCCGGACGTTCGTGCTCATCAGCGCCCCGTACGCACGCACGCGCATATTCAGCCACCGACAGAGCCAGTCCGCCGCGCTAGCGCTAAGCCCGGGCCAAATTTTGTACTATTTTCAAAGTTAAATAACTACTAAACTCCTGCCCAGGTCAGTGCAGTGACAAACACCAGCAGGTCACACCAGTATCACATTCGAGTCGCACAGCTTGTGTGGGTGGCGCCGGCGGCCGGCAGTGTTCGGAGGGCGCTGCTCGGCCCGCCGCTCGCGCCGCCCGGCCGCCCGGAGACCGCGCCCCGCCATCGCTCACCGACACAGGCGTGATCGAACACGGCTCACAAACCTCGCAAACGAATATTTACAGCGTTCAGACACCTACATGTCGAGCGAGTACCTCGGCGATGACACAGGTGTGGATATAGCTTGGAGGTGCCAAAATTTGAATACATGCTCTAAGATCCTGCACAAGGCAGGAAGTAGAAATTCATTGTCACCTCAGACTAAAGACTCATGCTATGCGCGTCCGACGACCGAAAGCGGTCGTGTCGGCATATTCAGTATCAAACGCGATCTTTCCACGGATTATGCCATGAAATTGATCAAGCCAGCAATGAAACACAATATGCTGCTGTTCATTTACCGTAAAAAGCGACAGGTAGCCATGACGCGTTATTGATTGCAGTCAACTAGAACCGTTCGCAGGGCACAAATCAGCATCACACAGTATTTACTCACAAGGCGGTTCTAGATTAATTCGCCTAGAACCAGTCTTAAACCCATCCCATTGTCAATAAAAGCTTCTTACCGAGCCCTATTACAACACCGACAGCCGTCCACTTCTTTCCGCACCGCACCGAATACAGCCGACACACCTCTTGACAGGTGGGGCCTCACCGACCGACCGGCCCAGCCGACACACCTCTGACAGGTGGGGCCTCACCGACCGACCGGCCCAGCCGACACACCTCAGACAGGTGAGGGCCTCACCGGCCGACCGGCCCAGCCGACACGCCTCTGACAGGTGGGGCCTCACCGACCGACCGGACCGACCGACACACCTCTGACAGGTGGGGCCTCGCCGACCGACCGGCCCAGCCGACACACCTCTGGCAGGTGGGGCCTCACCGACCGATCGGACCGACCGACACACCTCTGACAGGTGGGACCTCACCGACCGACCGGACCAGCCCATACCCGACAGAGGTGGGGAGGGGTAGGGGGATGGGGACAGGCTCAAGCCACCCACCCTGGCGCGCGACAGCGCGACACTGGAGGCCTCTGCACTACGCTACTCACTCTGTACACGCACGTACGCTCACGTCCGCCACAGCGCGTGGAAAATAAGCCAGGCCTGGGCCCGACTGCGGCGGGTCTCGTCCGCCCGTCCTGCCCCGCGGACCGGACGCGGCGCCGCCCCGCTGCTCTATTATGCAGCCCCGTACCTTAGTTCCAACACCATGAGAAAGCCTGAGTTGATTGCAATCATGCAGGTAGATGTCGGTGCCAGCCACCGCGGCAGCCAGCCGGCGGGCGGGCGGCCCCCGGCCCCGCCGCCAGAGCGCTGGTCCAGGGAAGGCAGCATTATGGAGGCCCGTGGTGTGGGGCGGGCGCCTGAGCTGGCGGCGGTCAGACCGTCACCGGGGACAGAGCGCCAGCGGCCGGCACGCGGCCGGCACCGAGCGCGTCGGCTACCTTTCGTTCAGCTGACGACTGAGAACAGCTCTTTGTGAAGGGCCGGAAACTCCAGGTGAGGCGCCAGCCGCTTGAAGTTTGCGATCACTTCAAAGTAGGTGGACGAAATCTCCCTAGAACGATCGAGCACATCATGAACGGGTGACCAGGCGGCACCTGCAATCTGGCAGCCAACATATGGAAACAACCAGCGTGCACCGACGCCCATTCATTAACTTGCGTGATATTCATCAGCATCTGCAGCGTACCTCAAATGACCAGAAAACCAACGGGACAGCCAACTGCAGAAGCAAAAGCTCGCCTCACGCCGCTTCCCCATTACACAGCCAGTTTCCTGTCAGCGTTGGCGGCGGTGTCCCACGTCTGCGCTCGTGACCTGCCAACCGGCGCACCTGAGACTGGGGACCTTCGACACCAGCAGCTGGTAGGCAGACACATCGCCCTTGACCGGCGTCGGGTGCGAGCGCTCCAGCATGATGCGAAGCGCCTTCAGCAGCTCCTGATTCAGGTGCTGCACGCTGTCCAGGCAGGACAGGCCGGGCCGATCTGGCGGACGGTGGACACGGTCAGCGGACACGAACAGCGGACACAGTCGGCGGACAAGAACAGCGGACATAAACGAACAACGGACACAGTCAGCGGACACGAACAGTGGACAGAAACAAACAACGGACACAGTCAGAAGACACGGTCAGCGGACAAGAACAGCGGACACAAACGACCAACGGACACAGTCAGCGGACACGACTCGACGCCGTGGTAAACATTTATCAGCCAGTGGAAGCGCCAGGGCGCTTCACTGACGTTGTCGTACTAAACAAGCTATTCGAATGGAGCAAATTTACTCGGTCAATGTCTCCCCGACATACCTGTACGTCACAACCTCACAGAACGGGGCAGGGATGGTCGACGTGCAACCCTGTGCACAGTAGGTCCGACCCGCATGCTCATGTAACAAGTCATAGTTCAATGGTGTGCGTCGGCATGACTGAAATGGCACACATTTTCCAACGCAAAAGCGTCCCCAGATGCATGCCACGGCTAAAACGGGCCGACAGGACGCTGGGTGCCAGCAGCAGTCGGCGCGTCGTCCGGCAGACTTCGAAGGGAGGGAGGGAGGACGGGCAGCGCAGCGAGCGGACCCCACCTGGCGAGACCAGGCAGAAGGCGGAGAACAGCGCCAGCTCCGTCTCCGTCAGCTTCAGCTCGGCCAGCGCGCGCGCCAACTCGAACACCTCCGTCACCAGCTTCATCTCCATCGTGTCGCCCGACAGGAAGAAGTCCATCCGCATCACCGTGTCGCCGTACAGCACGACCGACTGGGCCGGGTCGAAGTACCCGCGACATCCGCAGCACAGTCAGCTCGAACGCGCCTGAAAGCGCAGCACGCGCGGTCAGAGGCGCGCCAGCCTGCTAGACACAGGGCCTATCGGACACGCCGGTGGGCTTCGTAATCCAGGGCACACTTCGCTGTGATGTGCACGTCAGTTCATATTGTCAGTCAGTTTCCAATTTTGAGAAAATAATACATTTTCTATCCCCGCATATCTTTCACGCTATGACTCTTTCCCAGCGCCTAAAGCACGTTAACACAACTGCGCTCTCAACACAAGCGCAATAAAACATCTCATCCGACATCACAACGGATGAGCTCCATTCAGCGATCATAACTTCGTCATAATAAAATAGCTCGTCCCCAAACTGTCAGCGGCGCTGATTGCCGCGACGTCTGATCGGCAGCGATCGGAGTCCAGTCATTCGTCACCACGCAGCGCCATTTTTCGGGGGCAGCGACGGCGGCCGAGGTGGTCGGCTCTCCACGACGGAGCCCATAGATCACGCGCCGCGGCACGCAGCGGTGGGGGCTGGGGGCCGCCGCAGTCGGGCGTTGGTGCGAACCAGAGCCGAGGCTACAGCCCTCTCACGAGGCCATTCAGTATTTCGATGCCAGTGTGGATACACTGTGTGGTTAAAGCTCGACACCATATGGAGTGACGATTCCAACGCCTAGTGATGAATAGAGGTTGATGCACTAAGTAATGAAGTTGGGCACGTCTATGCTGATTTTTGCTCAGAGCTGTGACGGAGGATGCATTCGCTATTCATGCCTCACGCCTCAGCGCTCACACCACACGAGGACGGTCATGGGTCACTAATGTAAGTCGAAGAAGGCAAGATGTACCCTGAGGTACACCGCGTTCAGGCAAATACTACAGGGAAGGGACAGTGACACCGTATCGAATGGGTGGCATACGTGGCAATAAGGTAGCACAATAAGCCCTATCACTTCACGGAACGGACCCTGCCCGTGCGCTACTTCCCAGAGGGACGCGAACCTGCTTTCAAGAGGGTGATCTTGTCCGTCTCCGGGTAGTCCATGAAGCCCGGCAGCGCTTTCGCGAACTCGATGATGTTCTGGATTTGGGAGGTGACCTTCTGGGCAGCGTCCATCATCAGGTCCTCGTGACTCTGCAACCGATCACAGCGTCACAACCCGGCTGGCGCCTGGTTCCACACCTCACGGCAGCACGGCACGAGGTCCTCGCGCACGCATGCCACTCGATCACACGCGGACGACGTACGCCACGTGGATCACATGCGGACGACGTACGCCACGTGGATCACATGCGGACGACGTACGCCACGTGGATCACATGCGGACGACGTAGGCCACATGGATCGCCGGCATGCCTCTCGCTTGCTCTTTCACTCATCAGACTTTAGATGCATTCAGCCGGTTCTACCGCTCAATCAGCCTTCTTTATATCAACAGCGTTGTCGCAAATATTCGGAAGAGTTTTGCAGCCCTACACAATCATCCATCACCATCATCCAAAATCACTTCGTTCCGGTTGGTCGAGCCTTCTATCCAACCATCGACCTGGCGATCCCTTCCTTCCCCGCCACCGACAACGGCGCCGCTTTGGTGATCCCCGCCTTCCCCGCCACCGACAACGGCGCCGACCTGGCGATCCCCGCCTTCCCCGCCACCGACAACGGCGCCGACCTGGCGATCCCCGCTTTCCCCGCAACCGACAACGGCGCCGACCTGGCGATCCCCGCCTTCCCCGCCACCGACAACGGCGCCGACCTGGCGATCCCCGCCTTCTCCGCCACCGACAACGGCGCCGCGACTCACCAGTTTACTGAAGTAGGAGAGTTTAATGAGATCCTGGGGCTTCCTGAGCATGTCCTGGATGTACTCGCTCGAGAAGAGCAGCGTTTTCCTGTGCGCTTCGGTCACCGTCTCGGCCAGCAGGTACGAAAGGCGGGACGGATCTGTCGACGGAGGTGCGTCACGGTTCGGCCGCCGACGACACTGCTGGCCGAACTCATCCCAGGGCGTGAGTCAGACGAAGCTACTGACCGAACACTCACACACAGAGACGCGCCCCACGTCATCGCTTACCGGGCGGCGCAGAACGCGGCGGACGAGACGGGCGCCATGAACGGTGGGGCCGGACAGTGCAAGCCGACAGGGGGACAGAGGTGGCAAAAGGCGGCCCCTTCGCCGCTCGAAGCAATGGGAGCCTCCAGTGGAAAAGTTTGTTTGGAAAGTGCTAAGAAAGACACGACAGTGAGAGAAGAACCTTTCTATCATATTCCATAAACAGTGCCAAGGACTGTCAAACCCATCACCGACAGCAGGCGAACAGAAGATTTCGGTGGAGTCACTGGCGGGTGGGTGGGGGGTGGGGGTGGGGGCGGCGGCATAAGTAGCCGTGTCAGGACCGCCTCTCCGGCTCGATTGCACAAAACGGCAAGCGGGGAGCTGGCAGACCGCCCACCTCAATGGGTTACTACCGCGGGCCGATGTTATCACACTGCGAGACCGGGCGGGGCCACTCGCCAAATAGGACGGGCATGACCAAGAGCGCTCACAAATCGCTCAATCTGGCTAGTGTACGGTGCAACCCGACGCCAGTGGGCGCGGTCGGCCGAGAAATGGGCGCCGTGGCTGAGCCTGCCGCGGCGCTGGCCAGACGTACCGGGCGGCCGGTCGGTCGGGGGGAGGCTGGGAGTGGGGGTGGAGCAGGCGTTCCGCTGCCGCTCGTCAGTGCTGTCCACGGCGGTATAGCTGCCCAGTGGACTGAGACAGCTGCCGCCACCGCTGCCTCCGCCCTCCATCTCCTCCTTGATCATTGAGTCTGTTATTCTATGAACTCGCGGGATCTGTGCTTCAGGCGGCTGCAGCGATGGACCTTGCTGCTGACATAGAGCCTGCTGCTGCTGCTGCTGCTGCTGCTGCTGCTGCTGCTGTTGCTGCTGTTGGTGTAGCTGATGCTGCTGCTGTTGCTGTTGCTGCTGCTGTTGTTGTTGATGCTGCTGCTGCTGCTGCTGCTGCTGCTGCTGCTGCTGTTGTGCCTGAGTCCGGCCTGGTAAAGGGCAGATGCGCTAGAAATCAGACAGCATGCGAAGGCACCATCGGCCACTGCGACTAGCCGAGGGTGGCGAGAGGCGATAGCTTTAATGAAGAGCTTGCTGGGCAGGCTATTGTGACACAAGAAGTGGATGAAGATCAGGCCATGAAGCTGTTTTGTGGATCTTTATGTCACATGCGTCTAGCATGACATTGTTATTCGGAGCAGGGCAAACCACTCCGCTTGAATGTAAACTTACTGAAGCTTTAACTTGAATAGGAGCTTACTATATACAGTGAAATATCTCAAGATGAAGCGTTGGATTTGAAAGGTCGCCATCACCTTCTTATTTGAAACATAAAAATGTCCCCTCACCAACTCGCATGCATCACAGTTAGACAGGACAGACATAGAAGAGTACGCACCACGATTCCCATCTCACAACGTCGCAGTCGGCTTCGGCAGCGGCCGGAGGGGTCGCCCGATCCGCACGGGAGGGGGAAGGGGGGGGGGGGGCTCCGCCGTCACCAGCCGCCGCGCGCCGTACCTGAGCCGGCGAATGCGCCTATGAGGCCGGCGCCGGGCAGCTGCTGGCTGCTCGACATGGCCTCGATCGGCGACTGCCAGGAGGGCGTGGTCGAGTCGACGCCGTCGTCCATCGAGAACGGGAACGGCGACGGGTAGCCGCTGGGCTGGTACTGGCCCGACAGCTCGCTGGGGCCCGTGTACCTGGCGCCGGGCGCGCACGAACGACTGTCAGCGGACTGTCGGCGCGGCGCGCTCACGCCGACACGCGGCGCGCTCACGCCGACACGCGGCACGCTCACCCCGACACACGGCGCAACACCGGCCGACGCCACCACGACCGTGCCGCCAAGCGTCAGCCGACATACACCATGCATGACGTTATCTTCTGCCGGCGAGCATTCGCGGCCATTTTGAATCCCTTTCCAGTAGGCGGTTTGCCGGTACTCTATATACTTTCTATATGCCGGGCTATATAAGCCAAGCCACATCAAAACATTGCATCCAGTGCTTTCTTACGGATTTGATGCACCAGAGCCCCAAACCCCAAAACCCTCCCCCCCCCCCCCCTAAAAAACACGATGACATCGATAAATCGCTAAGCACTTAAAACGAAAGCCACCACTGGAAGCCGAGCAGCGTGTTAAGCGGGACGACACACAAAGCACGACGAATGTCTACTTTTATAGGCAGCAGCTACACCATTATGAATAATTTTCCCGCAAGCGGTTTGCCGGATGTCCCACAGACAGAATGAGTCAAGCCACATGAAAACATTGTAACCATTTCATCTTACGGACTTGATGCACCGACGTTCCTAAAACACGCTGGCATAAACAAATTGTGGAGCACTTAAAAAACGAAAACCACCACCGCCAAGAAAGCATCGGAAGCGTCCGTCTCACGGTTGATAGTTGCTGTACGCTCCGATGGGGTCCTGCGACGACGACGGCATCTGGTGGCCGTCCGGGTAGACGGACGAGTCGGGCGACGAGCCCTCAGCCGCCAACACCATCTTACCGCGGTAGAAGCGCACCTCGTCCTCCACCTTCTCCCGCTGCTTCTTGGACATGCGGCCGAACTTGACGGCTGCCGGTGGGCAACGGCGGGTCAGGTGAGGCCGCTGGTGGGGGGGGGGGGGGGGGGGGAATAGCGGAATGGGGCGCGGTAATGGCACGGATGTCGAGAAAAACACACTCCGTGTGATGTCAGGCTTACAAGCGCTGGCCAGACAGAGTTCATGTAAAAGAGGTTGTCGTGTCTATGGCTCAATCAGAGAAATCTATGTCTGAATGGTGATCCCGATTGCACGCTGCTGAACCAACAACACTCCATAATCGCCTTTATTGTTTCTGGGACATGTAGGCTGGCGGTGTAAATCCATCGCCGACGAAGTCCTCCAAATAGGTTGGTTCGATAATCCAGCGCCCGCATCATCTGGGTCAGCGGCGCACCCTACGACCCGCGACCTGCGCTGGGGGACAAATCGTCCAGCCGGGACCGAGACCGAAACCGGAACCGGAACCGGAACCGGAACCGGGACCGGGACCGGGACCGGGACCGGGACCGGGACCGCTGGGATACCGCGGCAGGTGCACCAGATGGCGCACCGGTGAGACACTGGCCCAGTCCGCCGCCGCCGGCCACCTGCCGCCGCTTGAGGTTGGTGACGTCACCACGACTGAAGCCCGTGACGTCACGGGCCCAGTGACCCAGTGCGCAGCGCGGCGAGTGGTAGTGCGTTCCACCACCCACAGATGGCAGGAGCTGTCCGTGCGGCAACCGGTCGGAACGCGACGCGTAACGGGTTTTTAACCCCGGCGTAACGGCACCAGGCTAGCGCGGCAAATCGCTCTCCATACACCGGAAAACAAAGAAGCGACAACCAGCTCTCTGGCGCAGTCTCGAAAAACGACACAAGGCACGGTTAGCAGCCGCCACGGCAGGCACGGTCGCGGCGCCAATTCGAGGGTGCAGGGGGGCCACGGCCGAAAGGCACCGCCAGCGTCCGACGCCTGTGCTCTTTGGAACAGGTTGGTCGCACACCCCTGGACCGCCGGTCAATCCGACGCGCAGGGGCAACGACCTTGCTCGGACACGGGACGCCGGTCCAATAATACGCCAGCGCCGGCGGACACTTGAGCCGGGGCCAACGCAGCCCCCCCCCCCCCCCCTTGCCCCTGTCGAGTACAAACCGGTGGCCAGACGCACGCTCCCGGAAGCGGCCCGGCTGGCGGGTCATGAGCCGGCAGCACGCGGACGCCAGTCCGTCTGGCCGAACTGCAGCGCTCTGCAGCCGGCGCAGTCGGAGACGCAACAAGCTGCTGAATCGTTGTCGCCTGGGCAAAGGGGCAGCACAGAGGATACGCACGGTGTTTTCCGTCCGATGATATTTGAGTTTCGGGGCGCTTCAACTGGAGTAGTTACTTTGCGATCTTCCGTGCGACGAGGAGTCAGAGTCGGATGTTAAGCCGCTGATATCGCACAACAAAGCATCCCTGGCAATGCCTATTCCTGCTGTACCTATTTTGAAAATCGGTCTCCTGGTGCCACACGTGTTTTGTAAATAATTTTACCTCTACAACTCGTGGACACAATCCCGTCGCACAGCTATCACCTGGAGCAAAACCTGGTCTTTGCCGAAGTCCCTAAAACCCTGCCTATACTCTTGAAAAAGCGGGTCGTTCAGCGGCCCGCCCGACTAACTTCAGCGGGTCGTCAGACCCGACGACACCTCCCAGCACCGGGCGGTGCCCGAAGACGTGGTGGCGCCGGCGCCCGACAACGTCTGCTGGCGGCACGGTCCGCGGCCCAGTCTGGCCGCCTGCCAGCGGCGGGTCCGGCCGTCCGGGTCATCAAGATCGCCAGCGGCGGCGGCGGTCCGGGCGGCGACGCGGCCAGGCGGGACGGCGGCGGCGGCTCCTCCTGGCGTCTCCGGGGCCGCCGATCCGGCCCCACCACCGCTCCGGGCCGACCGACCGACCGCCCGGCGCCACCGGGGGGTGCTGCGCCCACAGGACGCTGCGTCTCCGCTCGAGCCATCATGCAAACGAAAAGCCACGCCTCTGTGCGTGCTGTGCGAGCTCTTTTGCAGCCCCAGCGGAAAGCATCGCTTGTGTCCAGGGCTCCATTACACGTCGGACTCTGGCATTCTGCAAGGAACCCAAGACTTCAATGCTCTGCGCCCTGCACACAAATACCCTACCCCACCCCGCACTTTGTGCAAGTTCCGCCTCGGTAATCTGCGACGGCCGCGCCGCACGTCGCCCCCCCCCCCCCTCCGTTCGTCCTCTTCAGCCGCAGAGTTCATTCGATTCCCTGCGCAGGCTGGATGCGCAGACAACTTTGCCATCCGACATGTGCGACTGAGACTAGGGGCAGCAACTGCTTGAGCAAACACAGGAGAAGGTGGCGTAAACGCAAAACACTGGACCGTGAAATTCATGTTCGTCTGAAACTACGAAATAATATGCACCGCTCCCTTGATACAAAGGAAGCTGGTTATGCATGTATGCCTTCTTCTGAAATGGGTACGGACGTTGCTCTAAGCATTACATCGTGAACACACGACGCAAAAATCATCTCACAATGTACAGCCAGTCCAGTCACCTTTCGTTACAAAAGGGCCACCACCACGACCTGACTAACTGCGCCACTTTTCTGTCGTGACAGGGACCATCACAAAACCACCCGACTCTCAGTCAGCGCCACCTCCGGGGAGGAGGCTGGCAGGCTCGCGGCCCGACCGCGGCTGCAGCAGCCCAGCGGCTCCATCCATCTGTTGAGTCCGTTAGCCTGCGACGCGACAAAACTCGGCCCGACGCGCCCGTCGCCCGACAGCTGCGTTTGGCTTGGCAACGGGCCGATTTTCCTCGCCGGATCACACCTACGCTTCGACTACTGACCCCGAGCCGGAGGGTTCAGGAGGTGTCGCGCGGCGGGAGCGGGGCTGGGGATGACGGCGGGAGCAGGGCTGGGGACGACGGCGGGATTAGCCCCCCGTGAGGCCAACGCTCCGTTCTGGCGTTCGTGTGACGCCGTCCGTTCGGAATCCCGTCCAAGACGTGCTGAGCTGGGCCCTGCACGCGCGTGCTGCACATCCAGCCCGTCCGGCGGCGGCGGCGGTCGTTGAACTCCGAAAGCCGGCCCGGTCACCGGTGCGCTCCGCGGAAACACCGGGCGGCACGGAGCGGGCCGTATCAGCTCCGATGATCGCTGATAGCCAGGTGCGAGGGAACGAAAACAGTGGCGACAAACCCTGCAGGCCAGCGCTGCAGCAAACGGACCGAGTTTATCCACGTCACGGAAAATGCTGTCCGGAGAACTTTCTGGATATTTGTTCAACATCGAGCACGACTCCAGCAAGCCTTCGAGGAAATACCCGAAAGGGCTGTCTGATATTCAGCAGCTAACGGCCACACGCGCATTGCTGTTGGTTGCGGCACGACCACCCTGAGCATCACAGCCGTCTCCGCCCGACGCCCGCCGACCGTGGTCAGCCCCGGGCCGGCGGCCGCGCTCGCCGCAGATTCGCTCTGACCCGCCCGCCCCGGACGTGAGCTGAACTCGAAGCGAGGCCCCCGCAGCGGAAAATCACGGCAGCCAGCAGGGCCCGGCCCCTAAAGCGTTCCAAGCACGGCCTGCAGAGGGGCGCCGCGTGCCGCATATCGCCCGAAGACCGCGAAGGTCACCGGGAACGTCACCAACCGCGTCGCGTATCGCCCAAAGACCACGGAGGTCACCGCCGCGCGCCGCACATTGCCCGAAAACCGTGGGGGTCACCAGGAACGTCACCGACTGCGTCGCATATCGCGTAAAAAACACGGAGGTCACCGACGCTCGCCACATATCGCCCGAAAACCGTGGAGGTCAGCGGGAACGTCACCGACCGCGCTGCGTTCGGACCTCATGAATCTCATGTACTGACAGCAATTGCATGAGCGAAGCCTCTCTCGGGACGAACAGCAAGCCGCAGTGTGCTACAGTGTGCTTACAGTGTGTTATTTACTCCAAGGCGTAGGCGTAATCCTCGAAGCGCTGCATATCCATGGCCGTCCGTCTTCGCTGGCTGTTGATTGCTACTGTTCCGTTCTTCCACTCCGTCCGAGGCGTGATGGATCGCTACAATATTGGCCGCAGCAGTTCCATGCTTAGCTGCATAACAGCCACATTCGCCGGAGCAAAACAATGTCCACATTTGTTGAACAGCGGACATAAACAACGCGCAGCACTCGGCCCCACTGGCGAAATTTTCGCAGCGAGGATCCTACCCACGCCGCCACCGCACCTATCCGGCCCCCGGCGGCCCCAAAGTTGGTCTCCATGTTGGCCGATGGCGGTCCCACAGCTGCAGGGCAGCTGCGCACGCAATGTCAGCGCCGACTGAGCCGGGCCGAGGGCCGGCGGCAGTGAAAGTGATGCCGCAGGATGCAGCGCCAAACTGGCGTGACGTCACAGCCCGTGACTCACCCGCGATGAAATACGGCAGTTCGGCAAGACCGGCCTTGGCGATAGGCGAAACGACGGCCTGGATCTCACGCCACGAACGTTGTTTTTTGGATTCGCTTCAACCGCCGCTCACAAATCGCCTGTTGGTCGGTCTCGTGTATCTGCCTCCGCCGTTTCCACATGCGCCTGCAGGACGGACACCGGCCCGCCCTGCACGTCACGTACGAGACGCGTCTCCGGGCGTCTCTCGCCTCACACGTCTAGCCGAGCCGGAGGTGATGTTACGCACCATGCCCGGCGGCGCTCGCCGATGCGGCCGTGATGCGACGTCACTGGCGCCCCCGGACGGTCCGGCGGCGGCGCCGGAAGGGCTGGGCTCGCACCGCGCGCACCAGACTCGTTAACCCACTTCTGGCGCTCACCATCGAGCCACTGACGTCATGCACATGAGCCCAACTATTTATGGGTGAAACAAAGCGAGCCGCAGCCAAATGGCAACAACGGCAGCGGGGGTAGAGCGGCGGCGGCTGCCAACCATCTGCCGGGTCAACAGACCGCAGCCGGGTCAGACACCGCATCCCACCCAGCAGTGTGACAGCCGTCATCATACGGCAGTCACACCGACGGCCGTCATCATACCACCACACCATCATACCTGAGGCTACACACACACAGTGCACATCACATCCCGCCAGCCTGGCATGGGCACAACATGACCAGAGCTGTCGAAGCGCCTATGAGCCCAAATAGCATCACATCCCACCATAAAGGGACCCCACACACCAGGCACGTCTTAGCATGCCATATTTCGTAAGCCCACGGCCGCAGCCACGGCGTGTCACCATACAAAGCCCGTGCGACCCTGTTCGACTCTTGTCAACACGTCGTATTCACGCACGGTCGTCATCGACGGCTCCACGCTGGCGCCGACCGACCGGCTTCTTCAGAAACCACGACAGTCATACCCACGCCAGCTCCGTGGCAGGCGCCCGCGCTGTGCGTGCGGGCCTGGAACTGGAGCTGCAACTTGGGACGGGACCGGGACGAGGAACGACAGGACCGCCTGCTCACGTCAAGGGACTGGGACCGGGACTGGGACCGGGACCGGAACCGGGACCGGGACCTGGACCTGGACCTGGACCTGGACCTGGACCTGGGTCTGGGCCTGGGCCTAGGCCTGTACCTGGACCGGGACCGGGACCGGGACCTAGACCTGGATCTGAACATGGACCTGGACATGAACCGAGACCCGGACCAGGGACCGGGACCTGGGACCGAGTCGGGAAACCGGCCGAGCAGGGCCACCCACTCGTGCCCCTTGACCGGGGTACAGCCGGCGTGCGGGCCCGGCTGCCGCTGGTGCCGACGTATCGCCCGCATGCGAGCTGGGCATTGCGCGCGGACGGCCTACTTTCCATTGTTTACGCCGGCCGTCGCGGCGGCGCGGCCGGCCAGCGCCACAGATGGATAGCTTTTTGTTTGCGCGCTAAAGTGGTCGGCCCGTTAGCGCGTGGGTGGCGACAGCAGCCGTGTGGGTACCGGCACGGACCGGGTCTGTTATCAAGACGATGACACGGACCGAGTGCGCTATCAAGACCGCGACGCCGGTCGGAGGCGGTGCCAAGACAACGTGGTGCGTTATCAAGACCACTGACAACGACAAAGACCACGTGTATGCTTACGCAGGCCATGTCGGTCACAGACACTGAGCATGGTGCGACAGGTCATGTGTGTCATCGAAAGTGAGACGGGCCGCGTGCATTATCGACGCCATGGCCAACGCGCCGGCTCTGTACACAACCTCTAGTCGAACGAGCGTTCGGACGGGGTTGTGTCCAGGCTTTCAGCGTGGATAGAAGCAAGCGTGTGCTGTGCGCTATACGACACACTCAATTGCACCGGAATGAGAGGAGGACGGAAGGAAGAGGACGGAAGCAGCTCGGAGTCCGTCATCCACCAGCCCACCGTGATCCGACCGCCAGTCCGTCTCACACAGTCCACGCCACGTGCGCCTTCCTGTGACGCGGCCCATCCGTACCCGGATTCACCCCATGCGAGTCCACGGTGACCCAGTCGGCCGAATGCGCCGCGTGCCCTTGTCGAGCAGAGGCCGGCCGCTGCCTGGTCTGAGCGCGGAGGCAGAGCGTGGGTCTGGGCGCGCCAGCAGCGGTCACCGCACACACTACTGCCACCTCTCCAGGCATCGGCCACCACACACACACTGCTGCCACCTCCAGGCATCGGCCACCACACACACTACTGCCACCTCCAGGCAGCGGCCACCACACGCACCACTGCCACCTCCAGGCATCGCGCCCATTACCCGTCAGCATCCAGCGATGATACTTAGCTCTCCAATACGACCAGACCACTATAAAGGTGTTTCACAGAAGTACCGTGTGCCGGCTTGGGCCCACATCAATGTTAGCACGTCACCGCACACCATCGATCGCATTTCACGGGGCAGCGGCTTAGGGAATTCCACGCCAGCAGGGTTTGGACGGCAGCTGTTAGTCCGTGTTCGACCGGTCCCCACAAACTGATTCCCACATGATAATTTCGTTACGTTATCCGCTATGCATGCCAATCCGCGCTTTGCGGTCTGATGGTGCTCCGTCTGCACGCGACGCCTGTGGGAGCCTGGGCCCCCGAGTCCCCGTGAACAAGTCAGTGCGTCACACCCTGCCCGGCCAGGGAGCGGCTGTGACGGGGGTGGGAGCGGGGGCGGGATCGGAGACCGTCCTCTCCGGGCACGCGCCATCCGCCTGCGCGGAAGAAGCGCGGCAGGCGAGCGGCGGGGGCGACAGCCGGCCGGCCGGCCCGCCCCACGCCGGGCAGGAAGCGCCGTCCGAAGGCCGCTGCCCAGGGATACGCCGCGCCGGCCGCCGCCGATCGCAGCGCGCCACCTGGCAAGGTCAGCGGGGCGCCCGAGGCACGCGCGCGCGCCGCCGGCCGCCGCCGGGACCTTGGCGCCCCGAGGCCGGCCGACGAGCGGTGGCCTTCCTCCACCGGCGCCGCGACGCACGTGCGTGCGCAGGCCGGCACGGCGCCGCCCGCCACCGTATGGCGCACGGCGAGGGGAGGGCAGCTGAGCGCCAGCGGAGTCCCGTGGGGAATGTCTCAGCCTAGCTTCAACGTGCAGGTCGTAGTGTCTGGTGGATACATGAATGAGTAATTACCTGACATACGACGTGTAACGAACCAATCCAAAATAAAGAGTGAAGCATAGTATGCAGCTTTTGTTCATTTTGGAGCAAAATGGCCAACAAAGAGCGTCAATAACGATATCCATCCCAAACGTGCGACCAATTTTTCAAAAACGCTGTTTATCTGCCGACGTCCGCTTTTTAGTCCTGAAGAAGCTGAGAATAGAAATATCTTGTTCGGTTACCTATTTTAGACTTTTTGGCTTTGTTATTTACTAAGGACTAATTATTATACTTCACATTCATTTTTATGATGCCAATTCAATTTTAAGCTGTGGCAAATTGGTCGCCGCGACTTAAGCTGACATTTGTATTTACCTCCCAAAAGCAAAGGAGAAGCGAGGGCAACGACAGATCCATGGCGCCATGGCCGGTACATGGCATTCTCACATGGGGAACTGAGCTCACACTAGTTCACATGGTTCAGGGCTGCCAAAAATAAATGTGTAAATATATATATATATATATATATATATCACGAAATGAAAAACGTATCCTGTTAGTTAGCGAGCTAAAAATGGCAAAATCATTCTCGCCAAACTATGCGTGAGCAACCAACTCCCAGAAGCCAGTATAACTTCCGAGGCTCCGCTAATTTGAAGTCGACGACAGATACGGCCATGCAGCCTAGTTGGCGCGCTGCCAGCCACGCATCGGAGCGTGAAGCTCCGCTCTGTAGGCACGTCCGTTGGTGAAGAAGCCCAGCCGGCGGGAGTAGGGACCGTGACGGCCGACAGGTGGCAGCACTGACACCGTTACGCGGACGGACGAGCGGGGGAGCGGTTCTCGGAACGGACCTGGCTGCCCAACACTGTTGCCGCCCGCCCATGCTGCCGTCGGCTACACACGTGTCATATGGCGTGCTGCTGACATTTGGCACCCGGCGGCGGAAAGCCGCAGCGTCGTGCTAGGGTGGAAGCCACGGACGTGCTTGACGGCCCACGAGGCAACATTATCGCAGACACGCTGACGGTGTAATGAGCACGGACAGATCGGTGGCAGCACCGCGCTATTCGACGCCTGAGCGGTCTTGGTCCGCAACAGCTGGCTACAGTTGATGACCAGGGCGCTCGGGGCGGCGGCCATGATCCCAGGCGCGGCGGCCCAAGTGGCCTCTCAGGGCCGACTGCCATCGACCGGCGGCCCTAGCCCTCGCCAGCTGCCGCCACCTTTACCAGTCGACAGGCACCCGTCGTGCCCCGCCCGTCCAAACACCGACCGTCCCGCCGTCTCCAGTCCGCCAAACAGATATATTTTTAGGGCAGGCAATTTTACGCTGTCCGGTTTGAAACGCCGCAATCAAAGCATTTTTTCAGCTGCAAGTGATGCATTTTGTTTCTGGACAGGCCTAGGAGTGTATTCGTAGCGCACCAAGAACATTGTCAATATATGACGTCGCGTAGAATCTTTTCCTGGCGTAGCCACTGCGCGACACGTTTTCTGTTTACGTCTCCGCAACCGTCATACTGGAGACTGGAGACAATAACAACACATGCAAACACACAACATTTTCGTTTGCATGTGCTATGTGTGCTCCAAACAATGGAAACTGCGACTTACGCTATCTGAAACAAATGAAGCATTTGACATCACCCTTGGTCGGTCGTGGGCGCGCAAAGCGACTTGTGTATGATGTCATGCATGACGTCGACGACATACATTCTTTGTCGTCAGGGTCGCTGCGAATGCACCTAGCTGGCGACCTGGATTGCAAGGCAGGCGCGTCCGTAAATAGGAGCGAACCGACAGCGGAGGGGAGGCGGTTAGGGGCGGGGGCGACCGAAGGGCCGCGGGCGTAATATCGGCCGTAGCGAGGAGGGGGCGAGGACTGGCGCGCTTCAGGTCTCCCCCTCACGGCCCCTCCCCACACGTCCGGTGGCGCTGAGCGCGTTATTTTGGCAGCGCCAGTCCACCATTATCGCCACTGGACTCCAGAGTGAGCCAGCTGAATTAAGATAAAGGCAATAAGCGGCAACGATCGCCCGTCACATCTGGAGCGAAAGGTCGCGCCTCCCTCTCATGCCTGGGCGGAGGACGCCGGAGTGAACAGACCTAGCTGACGCGACCGGCCCAATGCTGCCACATCCTGCTGCCTGCCTTTTTGCCATCCACAGAGTCGTATGTGCACAATGAATGGCGTGCTTAGGCAGGTTCGACGCGTGCGTGCCACGCACCAAATGCATCGAGGTCGTCCGCAATGCACGATGAGCCGTTTGTCAAGTGTCCACGTAATCTCGCATACAAACGCGATGGTGCCTTCAGAAACCAGGGCGAGCCTACGTGACCATGAAGCAGGCATTCGCCAGCGTCGCGACAGCTTCGCCCGCTCGGTCACCGGTCTCCGGACGCCCACGTGACGTCACAGGGGGACAACCTCGCCCCGCCGACGACGGCCGCCGGCGACAACGACGCGGCACCCAGTCCAAATGATAATGTAAACAGCCAGAAGTAGGCCGCTGCCCGTGTGTTTTAGTCCGCCACGCTCGCAGGAGGCACGCGCCTCGACAGCTCGGGCCCCACCGCTGGCGGCCGAGCGCAAATAGCGCGCCCCCAGGCGGTATCACCGTGTGGTGTGCGCCACCCCGCTCCATATCGTCGTCCCATGCTGTGTCATCCGTCGTGCACACGTGTGTATGTGTGTGTGTTTGTATTTGTGGGTATGTGCCTAACCTACCGGCCCCATTTACCCGCGTACAAGCTTAGCTGCTATCGGCGACTGCAAACGGCATGCGGCGCAAGCTGCAGCAGCTGACAGACGTGCCGAGCGAAGGGTTCTGCATAAGTCGCAGGGAGTGAGCGGTCAAAAATGAATACGCCGTCAGGCCGAAGGACGTGTTCCGGAATCGCAGCTGGAGAGCTAACGAGCTGGGGAGCCGTCCACACCGCTCGGGTCAGTGCGGACGGCCTGACACGGCGGCCGGCGCGGCTGACGGCCCGCTGTGCCATGTGCCGTGCCTCTGCGCCCGGCGGGGCACGTGCGCCGGCAGCACTTGTAATCTGTCGGCGGCCGGGCCCGAATCGGCGGCCTTGGCTCGTGGAAAGTGGCCGGCCGCCGCCCGGGAACGAGTGCCGTTGCGACACCCATAGCCCCGAGATGACGCCTATTATGGCGGAGGGCGGCCTTCGGCGCGTTATCGGCTAATTCGACGCTGTGGTCGGCGTCAAGCCGGCTGCCTGGCCGCCGCCACGATCGCCGGCCAACACCGCTTGCGACGGGGCTGACCAGTGACGCGGTGGCGCCCTGCTGGCTCTGAGAGCCGGGGCCGACACAGACCACTGCGGCATCGACCCACACCACCAGCGTCAGCTGAGCTGCAGTTCGGGAACGGTGCATCAGATCACCGATCGTGATCAACATTCTGGCCTTCGCCGCCTCCGCGTCCTCCTAACGACCAGCCGTTCCCGACGGCCGCTCGCGGCTTGCGGACGCCCCAGGGAGTCGCGAGTCACGTCGCCCCTCGACACGACGGTGCCGGCGAGGATGGTGGCGCACGTGTCGTCCGGCCCGGCCTCACTCACCGTCACGAGACATGCCCAGGGCCAGGCACTTCTGCAGCCGGCAGTACTGGCAGCGGTTGCGGTTGATCCTGTCGACGACGCAGTTCTTCTGTCGCGGACACTGGTAGTTCACTATGCCTGACTGCGAGCGGCGGAAGAAGCCCTTGCAGCCTTCGCACGTGATCACGCCATAGTGCACGCCGGATGACTTGTCCCCGCACACTTTGCACGGTATAATCTCAATTTGCGCTGGAAAAGAGAGCACAGAACGGAGCGTCAGCACAGGCCGCTGGGCGATGGCGTGAGCGTTGAAATCGAATGTTGAAGGCTAATGAGAGAAACCGGCTGTTGACTGTTTACCAGGCTTGAATGAACACCGCACAACGCAAATGTTATCTCACTTTACGAGCGCCAAGGCGTTGCCACATGCCTCTGTAATGATCTCTTAAGATGTTTATCTTGGCAGCAGAACGCAATACTCTAAACATTACTCATGAATGCGGGTCAAGTACAGCAATGCATCAAGATAACGAACTCCGCTGACACGAGTAGGGTTCAGCACGAAATTAACCGACACCGTAGTTACTCGGCGGCCACTACCACAGGCTGTTAGTATTCTGCAATTACACATGTAGCGGGGTTTAGTGCCAGGCTGCATGGACCATTGGAACTGCAGGGTGGCCGGTCAACCACATCTTGAAAAGTGCATCGAGCCATGTAAGACATCTGGAAAGATAATCTACGTGCTTTGAGGACCGGGAGGGATGGGGCGGCAAGTGGAGACAGACAAGACCGCGGTCCGCAGGCTTTGGTTGGTCGGTGAGTAATAGCGTCCAGGACCTCACTATTGCTTCAGGATAGCGACTTTACGAGCCGCCACAGCCCCTAGCCAACTTCATCTCCCCGGTGTCTGTCAGCTGCGCCTACAGCAGCGGCACGCTCGCCAACGGTCCGACAGGGCTACGATCCGGCGCCGCTCCTCACGCGCCGCCCTGCGCGCCAGCTCCCGCCCGGCAACAGAGCGCCGCCGGGCGACCTCCGCCGCCGCCGCCGGCGCCTCCTCGATTAGTGCAGAGCGGTCACAAAAACGGCCTGGAGAGGCCGGATAAAAACGGTCCGAGCACGCCCCGGCCGCGGCGGCGCGGTACTGGAGGCCGTCCAGCGCCGGGCGGCGGCAGAAATAGATGGACGGCGGCCACCGGGAAGTGGAGCGTCCTGTCTGCTCGCCGCTCAGACGCCTCGGCACTTGGCAGGACGGGGTGGAAGACACCACGGCAGGCAACCGCACACAACAGCGGCGGATGGTGTCCAGACAGGCAGCAGCGGCGGTCGACTAGCTGCTGGGTGGTGAGTGCGGAGGGCGAGCGGTGCGTGACCTTTGGTCACGATCAATAAGCCAGCGCCGATGAATGGCGATAACGGCCTGGCAGCGTGTTTGCACGAGATGTCATTCATTTCAAAGTGATTTCCATTTCCCTGGATCCCATTCGTGAACATCCGCTAATCATCAAATGATAAATGTCCAGTGTTGATTGCCAGTCAGCAGTTAAAAGGTGTCCACAGACCTTGAGTAGAAGCAGATCCATCCCGACAACGGCCTGATGGGTCAACTCACCCACTAGAGAACATTCAGAGGCAGTCTCATCCCGACAACTGCATGACGGAGCACCTCCCCCACTAGACCATTCAGTTCCGGCTCAGCGCCTTGCGCGGCTCCGTATGTTGAAACTAGACGGCCGCTCCAACGCTCAGTTCGTAGCCGTCACGGCAGGCGTGGGCGGCCGGGCCTGCAGACTGAGCCGCGCCAAACAGCCTGTCTTCAGGCCGGGCCGCGCAAGGCAGCCTGTCCTCAGGCTGGGCCACGCCAGACAGGCTGTCCACAGGCCGGACCGCGCCGGGTCACGCTGCCATGGCTGACCTCACCCACGCCGGGCTGGGCCTCCATCGAGCCGGGCCGGGCCTCCATCGAGGCGCGCCGGAGCCGGGGCCCGGGCGCGCCGCCGTCGGCGCCCGATGGGATTACCCCGGTCGTACGTGATGTCATCATCGCCGGTGGGTCGTAACGGCCGGCCGTGACGGTCGTAGCGCGCGGCGGCGGCGCCGGCCGAGCCGCCAGAACGGCCTGCAGGTATGGGGTCACGCGGCGCCTCGGACATTCCTGGTGGTCGGCACGGACGGCCGCGCGGCGCCCCGGCCACCTTACCAGACGTCAGACCAGACCCCGGACCAGACCCCGGCGGCGGTCTGGCGAGCTGGACTGGCGGAGACGGCTCGGCCGACGGGAACCAGACTCAGAGAGACCATGCGGGCCGGAGGAGACCGATGGAGAGGGCCGGCTGGAAGAAACCCGACCTGTCTGCCGGAGGAGACCAGCTGGAGGAGACCCGACCTGTCCGTCGAAGGAGACCGATGGAGGAGACCCGACCTGTCCGCCGAAGGAGACCCATGAAGGAGACCCGACCTGTCCGTCGAAGGAGACCGATGGATGAGACCCGACCTGTCCGCCGAAGGAGACCGATGAAGGAGACCCCGCCTGTCAGCCGGAGGAGGCCGATGGAGGAGACCCCATCCGTACGCCGGAGGAGACTCACTGATGGCGGATGACACTGCTGACCGGGCGTCATCCGGCCCATCAGAGAATGCCCGCTGATGAAGGCACTGCGCTGACGAAAGGGATTCGGCGAGCTCTGGTGTCGCAGCCATTATAGCTCATTACGCAACCAGCCAACGGGTCGTAACGGGAAACCGCCGACCGAGCGCAGCGGTAGCGCCGGCGCGCTCGCCCAGGCTGGTCGTCATGACGACTCCGTTCGTACGTGGAAGTCTCCCGAAGGGTAGCCCAAGCAGCCACCCACCGGCCTGCCATGACGCACACTTTCACCGTGACGGCACGACGGCCCTTCCGAGAAGCCGGTTCACACGACCGGGACACGCCGGCCCCTCGTCGCTGGCGGAAATGCCCTCTCTGCCGCGGGTGGTTAGGCCCGCTGCAGCGCGTCGCCTAACGGTTCGGCCCGACTGCCGCGGGCCCGGGCCGCCGCCGGCGCGCCAGCCGGTCCGCGGGCGAGGCGTCATCCGTGTTCGGCCGGACATGACTGAGCCTGCGCGGCCAGGTTGCACAACACCGGGCCGGGGTCAGGTCCGCTTCCGGCGCAATTGATTATGCGCCGGGTCGCGGGAGCGGCGGCGGCCTCCGCGTGGGCCGGCCGGCGCGGCGCTGTGGATCCGGGACGGTCAGCCATCATAGGCGGGACATCTCCCGTGTTCGGCAACGTTCCAGCGCGCCTTGGAACATTCCGGGTCTGGCGCTCGCGTGTCGGCATCCCGAGCGACGCGCTCGCGAAGAAGCTTCAGAAAAGACAAAACAACGCTCCTAATACGACTTTCCACACACGGTCGCCGGCTCCCTCGCACAAATCCGGCGTTCATCCGACGGCCGCGCGAAACAAACGTACCGCACGTGCGCGCCCCGCGCCGGCGGCCGCCGTGCGGGGGCACCCCGCCGGCCGCGGACCGGCGGGTTACGTGTGGGGCTGCCCGGCGCGCGGCCGCCCGGACGCCGTGAGCCGTTTGTTTTTAACTCGGCTGACCTTGACGGTCGGCCGTGCGCCGGGCGACCTTGAAATCGCATTGACCCCCTCTGCCGTAGTAGCGTAGTAAAGTCGACCTCGCCGCTCCGCTGAATGAGTCAGCTGGAGGGGGGCGCGCGGCCGGCGGCGGCCGCCGACACCGCCAGAGGTGCCGAGCCGAGGGGGAGAGGACTGGCGCCGGCGGACAGGCGGCGTGCATGGGTAACTGCGACGGCTTGGAGGTTGTATTGCTGTGTTGTAGAAGTGGTACGGAGGGAACAGGGGATGTGTGAGGTGGTGGTGTGATGGCATGAGGTGAGGTGAGGTGGTGTGTGACGGCGCAAGAGTGGTGGAGCCAAGGGACTCATAAAAGGTGTCCGTGATAGAGAGATGGAGCGCGGAGCAGGAGATGAAAGCTAAGGCAGGTGCGGATGTCAAGCACCGGGAGCTGACCGGCCAGACAGCGGACCACGCCGCAGAGCAAACCATCAACCCGGAAAAAACGGGCGCCGTGGCCTACGCAACCTGCTCTGCCGGTCCTCCGGGCGCAAAGCCGGAACAACGCGGCGCACCGAGCAAAAAAAGCTCGGAACGGCTGATTTCGACCGGTGCCAGGCCTGCAGGTGACTCATAACACCGACCACCTCCGATACGGAGGTCGACGACACCTGACCGGCAGACACCGTGCAGCGCCGCGCCGCGGGGTTGACGACCGACACGTTCGCGGACAGGAAATCGCGGGGCACGACCCTTAGGCCGCTGGGAGCGTTCGCATTTGAGTGACAGATGCATGGTGGCGCGTTTTTTTGCCACCGTGCCCGGCTGCATCTCATTTGCTTTACACTGACGGTGAGCATCGTTTTACACGGAGCTTAGAGGGATTTGTTGCCGCGCATCCCATTACGTCGTTAACGGTACGGCCCGGCGCATTTCGGCTGGCGACGGGACCGTTGGGCGCGGCCGTGGCTGGAGGCCGCCGCGCGTGAAGCCGGGCGTAAGCGCCGTGGCCGCCGGCGAGACGGAGCGGGCCGGGCAGCGCAGCCCGACAACGGACACCGCGTCGAACCGTTACACCGGACGGGATCAAAGCGACGACGGACGCTGGCGCTGCCGTTAAGCGACGACCACTCGGCGCCGGACGACGCGCGGTAGTGTAACGCGACGCGGCCAAGGAAGTGATGGCGGCTCCCGATCTCACAGGACGGTACGCATCAGGCGCATCTAATGGCCGACGAATGTAGCAGACCCGATGGATGTCTCTGGCACTTGCGCGAGCGACTTTGAGGAAGCGCAATCGCCGCTCCAACCACGCAGACAGGAGAGGCAGGGCTATCGCAGACGCTGACACACGACTTCCTCCGCGGCGTGACATCAAAGACCTCCGAGTGGAATTCCGAGTCTCGGAACTGTCCCAGGCGTCATGAACGCAGAGCCCAGATTCAGGGCACGACATCCTGTTAAGCGGACGCCTGACTTCCTCCACCGCCACCACACATGACACGTACCTCTGTTATACTGGACACGGACCGCGGGGCTCTTCTTCTCCTTGGACTTGGACGGCCGCGCACCCTCTCGGGGGACCGTGGAGCACGCCGGAGAGACTCGCACCTGCACGGCCCCGGCGCGGGGTACCGCGCGAGGCACCGGCGCCGCGTCAGCGCCAGGCTCCGGAGACCGCCGGTCGACGACCAGCGGCGCAGCGTCGGCCGCCGAGCTGGCCGGCTCGAGGTCGGCCATCTCGAGCTGCGCCTCGCCCTGTTTCAGCTGCGCCACCTGCTGGGCGGCCAGCCCGAGCTCGAGCAGCAGCTCGTCCATCTCGTCCTGCGCCACTGGCTGACCCACCGAGTGCATGGCGAGACTCGGTCACGACGCGGGAGACACCGAACCGCCAGCCGCACGCGCTGCCTGCCGCACTGCACTGGCGCGCGCCGCCACCGCCGCCGCCCGCCCCGCCGAGCCGAGCCGCTACGCTGGCCGTGACGTAGGCGGCGCTTCCTCGTTCCGATGGCGGCGGCCGCCGCCGCGCGTTATTCACCTTCTTGAAATCCAAACGGGGTCAACAAACGATTGCATCACGGCGCTGCGCCAATCAGCGCAGCCGGCGGCCGATGCCCGGCGGGCCTGGTCGGGGCAAGGTCTGCAGAGGTGACCGCGGCGCCGCCGGCCGCAAGAAGCCGCCGGCTCCCGGATCCGGCCGGCTAACGGTTCGGCCGGCCCAACGGGACTCGACGCCGCGTCGCCTGCGGGCGCGCCGGGGCGCGACGACAGGTGCGAGGCGGCCGGGGGCGGCCACCCCTCGCCGCCGGAGGCGTCCGGGCCCGGCGGCGGCGGCAGCTGCGCCCGACGTGTTCGGACCACCCGAGGTCGGCGCGCGCGCCGCAGCCGGGGCTACCGATAACTGCGCAGCGCAGGGCCGCCGGGCGGAACGGCGCTGACAAAGAGCATGCGTGACGAGCAGGCGGGCCGGGCTGATGTCGTAGAACACGATGCCGTGGGAATGACTCATAGCGGCGACGTTGTCAGGCCGAACAGATCAATAGTGCGCGTCTGGTTGTGGCCGCACAATGCCGGATACCCCTGGGTACGTTACCGAGTCAACTGAATCTTTAATAACGAACCTGAAGGCCTACTGCGTCACAGTAGGACATGAACTTGGATGGACTTCAGACTCTCTGAACGAGGTTGGAAGAGACATACACACGTTGGACACCTCGGCCTCATAAGCGATGGCATCGCAAGGAAGAGCTCGACTGGATCCCAACCGCATGGCAGCCGGAGCTACCTTCAGACAGACTTCAGAAGACCGGACCGGCGCCATTGTGCTGTTGGGTGATCAGATGTGCCACGCAGGTCATCGCAGGTCATCCACCGAAGTGCAGCATCCGCACCCGCCGAGTGTCAGGGAATGTATGGTGATCCCGCGTCAGACGGGTTATCACAAATCCCGCCCCAAGCCTCGGAGTAGCCTGCGGCGTGCCTTCGGCCGGCCGGTCCGGGCGGGTGCGGTGGTCTGGGGCTGGCCGGTCCGGGCCAGTGCGATGGTCTGAAGCGCAGGGTGACGTGGCGCGCAGACCGGCTGAACGCCTCTAGAGAACACCCAGCCGGGATTTACAAACCAGACAGCTGGGAGACCACCTGTCTCGGGCGATCCCGCCAGTCCGCCCAACAACAACTGGGTAGGCTGTCCGCCCAGAGGAGCATTGGCCTGAGGTCAAAGGTCGAGTCGCCTCATACTGCGGAGCTACTGGCGCGAGCTCCGACGGTCCGCGATGAACGGCCTCAGACTACAGCTGGGGAGCACGGCAACGGGACGCCACTCCACGCCACCGCATTTATTACCCTGAACTGAGCAGCGGCCAACTTCCGGCCAACCGCTCAACGTCATCGACGGGGATCAAGATATTCAGTTATCTCAAGACAGAAATGCGGCGATGTAGACTCTCGGGTAGAACCCAAAGTGGACCGAGTCGGGTTCATTTTATGCTTGATGCCCACACCAGTTCCCGGCAGGCAGACGCAGGTTGGGCAGGTCTTGCCCTCCTCTGTTCTGGAACGTGCAGGGGCATATGGCGGTCTTCCTGTTGTCCCATCTTGCCGTCGTCGAACCCCACAATCTTCTAAGATAAGGTGAATATCAAATCGGGTTACACCATTGTCACAACCGTTAGCTGTTGTGTATCTGACGCATGATGTCAGCCAGTTTCAACTTACCTGCGCTTCATATGATTAACAGGAGCTCAAGCTCCTGACGCCTCGACACCGTCCTTACGAACCATAATAATAGAGATGCACACCTTCAACAATCGAACACACCTACCCCAGGAAACTGCTCAACTGGCACCACCGCAGGTCCGCGCCGGCGTCGACTGGGACCACACGCTGCCGGGGCCACCGACCGCCGCAGGGTCAACGGCGGGTCATGAACCCGACGAACAAGAGCTCATTCGTCTGGAGAAGCCTCAGAAACGGCTGGCCAGGTCATGTGACTTTGGAGCTGCCCCCAACGGCGTGCTTGACCAGTGAAAAAGGCAGTGGCGTTATGGAAAACGCACTGACGTCGCTGGGCTCCAACACAGTCAGTTTTACCGCGGACAGGTCATGTACGTGTAAGCATGTGAATATTTGACGCGGTCGTGTCCCAAACGTTCCTGGCGACGACCTGTGAATACGGGCCGGGACACCCCCCTGCCGGCATCCAGAATACATAGTCTTGCCTGTCACCTGGCACCGGGCAGTGGAGGGGCGGGGAGGGGGATCCGGGGCTGCCTCTGTCGGGCCGGCCCCTCTGCCGGGCGTCCTCTCACCACCCGCCCCGACCCAGCGGGGTGGGCACGCAAAAAACACGGAAGGGGAAATGAGACGGCGGCGCGGTCCAGCGCCGAAATGGGAGGGACGCGGGAGACGCCAGGTAAACAGGTGGGACGGAGCGCACGTCCCGCGCCCGGCACACTGGCGAGCGAGCAGGCGAGAAGACGGCCCAGGACACGGCCGGGCAGGACTGGCCAGGACCGGCACGGCGGCAGGACGGGGGCGCGGAGCAGTACCGGGCAGGGGCAGAGCAGTGCCCGGGGACGGGGGTGAGTACAGGGCGGGGGGTGGTCCTGACGACCTCAGCACCGCAGAAGGCATCTCAGCAGGCCGCCGCCCGCTACAGACCAAAGTACAGCGGTGCAAATCACTTAAGTTAAAACACCATCCGATTCCGGACAATTATGTGAAATCGAACACACAGGATAGGCTAGAATAGGATAGAATAAGATCGTCCGGATAGGCTGACTGGCGGATATACGGTCAGTGTGCCGGTTCCGAGGGACAAACATTTCAAGCACACGCAATTATAATTTACCACATCCACAGAATAAGTCATCCACCACCGTGATAGTACTCCCAAACCCGCATGCGAAAGAACCCAGAGAAAAAGGCGCTAATGACCAATAGAAAAGTGAAGGCAAAAGCAAAGGGAAAGGAAAACGTATCAAACTAACTTTTGGGGTGATGAACTTGCTGCAGGGTTTGCGGCATCAAACAATCAACTAGAAAAGAAACAGATAACTAAATAAAAAGACGCTCAATTCAAACAAACGACATGTGCAGAAAAACAAGCAGATTAAACAAAAAATCTGAACTCAAACTGACGAAACAACAAAATGCAGTCGCGTAAGAAACACATACAAACGGCATATGAGGGCAATTACGACCGTTTTAACAGTAAACACGAAACGTTGCTCCCTCCGGCACGCAATCTCGACACGCTCCAGGCATCCGATGAGCTAACTTCGGTAATTCAGTTCGTGCTAGCAAACTACGCCCCGTAATATTCAGCGAGGCGCCAAATCACGCACTCAGTTACTCGCCCGCAACAAAATGTCCAATATCAGGTCGTAAGCCCGCGGCGCGGCACCGCATCATGTTGTTTCCATCCGGCGCTGCTCCAGCTGTTGTCGCCTCGACAGAACGTGACGGCCACACAGCGCTCATCTGGCGCGTCGTGTCGGCGGCTGTGTATGTTTATCTGCCGCTCAGTGGCCGTCGCGCAGCCAGCCTCCGGCCTGACGCGGCGCCGGCCCCGGCCATGAGCACAGCCCTGGTCCGCCGGGCCAGCGGCGGCAGCACTGTCGCAGCCGAGGCCCCAGCAGCGCCGCCGCCGCCGCGTCACGCAGCCGCTCCGGCCCACTACAGTTACCAGGCCATTGATCACAGTCGGCCACGGCCGCGCATTGGCGACAATTACGGTGCGTCTGGCACTGGCGTCCCCTTGGCTGGGCTGGCCGCCGCAGGCGAGACCCGAACGCGCAGCGCCGGGCAGTGAGCGTCCGAGTCCCACTCGCTCGGCGCCGCATGGCGGTGCCACCGAAGACGTGTATGGTGACCGGTTGTCCAGCCACGTCAAAATAAAGCACGGACTGCAGCGTGCCACGCGTTGACAAGGCGCGGCAGCTACGCATCCGGAGGAAGGCCGCTCCTTCTCCCCATCTGCTGTCTCATGTGTGTAACACGCAGCGGGCAGTTGGTCGCTCCACGGCGCAGCGCCCTCCACGCCGCCCCTCGTGCGCCCCGCGTCCGTGCCCCTCACGGCTGCAGCGAGCGCAATGGTTTGGAGCGCGTGGGCCCCACTCCCGACGCGCCATCTGCATTCCGCGGCGAATAGTGGAGGGCGGACCGTTACTTCTGTACTTTGCCCCCGAGCGCCATGCGTTCCAGCAGGCGGCTGTCCCCTCGCGTCAGTCAACACCCGCTTCCAGGGAACACGGCACATAGTGGGTCAGGACTGCTGCCAGAAATAGAATCACGAAACTGCGCTAAATGTTCAATTGTCAGCAGCGCCGTATCGAAACTAAGGATCCGCCTCCTGGCACGTCCTTTCCCACTCTTACACAGCATTTGGAGGGTCTAAGGCAAAGGCTGAGGTTCGCAAAAATAGTGGCTAGTAACCTTCGGTACAAGCAGGTGTCTCGCCGGGAGTAAATCGCGCTGCCCGCTAATCCACGGCACACACCGCGTCAAATGACGTCATGGCTCTGCCAGATGCAGCCGTGTCATTTGTTTCGCAAGTCTTCTGAGGATCCTGCCGAGCAGTTCCACCAGCATCTTTGTCGATTAAAAGCATTAAGAACCAGCTGCAAAACACATCAAAAGACGCAAACAAAAACAAGGAATGCGCTTTTTGTCCATTTTTTCTAACCGGTCGGCGTTTTAGTATGCGCAGCGCCGTGTCTTTAGTGAATGCACACTATGACCCACTTTCACGGCGCGAGGTTGCGTCACAGGCGGCACGTGATTGGATACTGGGCCCAGTCAGCATCCCTTCACTGCGCGGCTCCGAGCCGTTCCCAGTATGCGGGCCGACCCGGTGGGCGGACGGCGGCGCTGCAGTCAGCACGGGTGCCCCGTGGGCGCCGGAGCAGGGCGCCGACGCGGCCGCACCGCTGACGCGCGGGAAACGGAACAGGCCGGCCAGCCCGCGGGCCGACGAACGGGAGCTGCCAACACGGGATAGCGCCAACACAGGCGACCGGTTGCTCGGGAGAGGAGATGGGCTTTTGTAGACAGGCGATAAGGAAGTGACGGGAGACGTCACGTCTCGCGCGCTGAGGACGTGGGGGAGGAGACGTGCGGGCACACCCGCGTGGGAGTGCGGGAGGGACGCCGACGTCAGGGGAAGCGCCAGGACGGCGTCAGGGGCAGGAGCAGCCGGGCAGGCGCGACATCGGGACGTCCCTACGAGGGCCGAAGGGACCGGGCGGCGCAGGATCAAGGGCGGCCGTCACAGCCGCGCGCACACGCGGCGCGTTAATGCACGTTTCGCAAAACCGCTCTCATGGCAATGACGCTGCGGTTTCGAGTCAGTCCGACTGCGGTGCGCGCGCGGGAGTCGGCAGGGTTACCTTGAGTCGGTCGCCGCTGGCCTCGGCCGAGCGCGCCACAGACGAAAGGCCGTGCTTAGCAGTCTGCCAAGGATGAGAGGTGGCATGGCTGCAGACTTAGGATAGCGAATGTCATCGGGGTCGGTGCGGTCCTGATTCCGTCAATTTTTAGACACGTTAAGCAATCTTTGTGCTTTGCCTTCATCAAGCAACTATTTGTCAAAAGCACCTATGTAAACTAAGATGTGCAACTTTGTTCCTCAAAGTAGTGAGTGTGTGTGTGTGTGTGTGTGTGTGTGTGTGTGTGTGTGTGTGTGTGTGTGTGTGTGTGTGTGTGTGTGTGTGTGTGTGTGTGTGTGTGTGTGTGTGTGTGTGTGTGTGTGTGTGTGTGTGTGTGTGTGTGTGTGTGTGTGTGTCATTGGGGCTTTACGACGCACTCAGCTGCTGAGGCTATATGGCATCGCCTGCCTCTCACGCTGGCAGGAAGGGCGAGCGCCGCGGGGAATCGAACCCCGTACCTCTGGTTTGCCAGATGTGCACCGGTTAACGCAGACACGTTAACCACTACACTACCGGCGCCCCCCTCAAAGTAGCGTGAAGTTCATCTCACACAAGAGCATATACGATATCGTCATCACCGAGAGGTCCGAGTCCAACCGACGCGGCAGTGCTCGGCTGGACTCGGACTGGACTGGAATGGACTCCCGTGTTGTGCTGACTCGGCTGGACTCTACGGTTCACACGAGACCGAGGGTGCCGCAGCACTCACAGGGTCAGCCAATAAAAGGGGGCTCCTCACAGGCGTTCCGACCGGCCGCCGTTGCTCAGCGCGTGCCAGACCAGGATGGGAGCACTTGCCAGCGGACTTGGGCCTGGCGCCGCCTCAGCGGATAGACTCGGACTCTGGACTCACAATGAATGTGATCCATTACGACTTTGGCTCCAGATAACCTCATACCTCAATTCTGGGATCGATTCCGACGATGTCGCTTCCAGCGAAAACAGCCTAGGAGAAGGCCAGTTACATCTGCTTCATAAATACCTAAATAGGAAACGTATTTTCGAAATCAGCGCAGTTATACAGAGCTGTGTTGCATTTGGCTCACGTGTCCATTGGTGGCCCGCTTGGCCAGCCACGCGTATATCCCACAGCTTACATTTCCTTTTAAATCGACTCACCGGTGATTTGACTCTTACTCAGACTTGCAAGATATTTTAACGAATCGATTCAGCAGTGACTCATCCAGAATTCGGTTCCTTCCAGCGTCGCTTCTGACTCCGTCCAGCACAAGACTGGCTGTGTGTCATGACTGAGGCCGGTTGTCTGGCCTGTACGGAGGATGCAGCGGGCAGCGCAAGGCTGGCTGTGTGCCGTGACTGAGGCCGGCTGTCTGGCCTGTACGGAGGATGCAGCGGGCAGCGCAAGGCTGGCTGTGTGCCGTGACTGAGGCCGGCTGTCTGGCTTGTACGGAGGATGCAGCAGGGCAGCACAAGCCTGGCTGTGTGTCATGACTGGGGCCGGCTGTCTGGCCTGTACGGAGGACGCAGCAGGGCAGCACAAGCCTGGTTGTGTGCCGTGACTGGGACCGGCCGTCTGGCCTGTACGGAGGGCGCAGCAGGGCAGCACAAGCCTGGCTGTGTGCCGTGACTGGGGCCGGCCATCTGGACTGAGCGGAGGACGCAGCAGGGCAGCACAAGCCTGTTTGTGTGCCGCGACTGGGGCCGGCCGTCTGGCCTGAGCGGAGGACGCAGCAGGGCAGCACAAGCCTGGCTGTGTGCCGTGACTGGGTCTGGCCTGAGCGGAGGACGCAGCAGGGCAGCACAAGCCTGGCTGTGTGTGTCGTGACTGAGGGCCGGTTGTCTGGCCTGCAAGGAGGACGCAGCAAGGCAACACAAGCTTGGCTGTGTGCCGTGACTGGGGGCCGGCCGTCTGGCCTGAGCAGAGGACGCAGCAGGAACGGCTGCTGACCGCGGTGACGCGTGTCCGTCGGACCCGGCCCGCCCGCCAGCCGGGCCGCCAGCAGCACCGAACCCTGTCACCCATACATGGCCGGCCGCAGCGGGCCGCTGTAGAACAGGGCGCCCGGCGCCGGCACTTTCTCTTTCTGTAGCCCTGCTGCGCGGCGCCACGGAGAACGACCCGGGTGCATGCTTGCCGGGCGTGTAGTCATGTCTCGGAAACCGGGGGATAAATCAGCATTTGGGAGACACTTGGAATTCACGTTGCGTTTTTATCGAAACAGATATCTTAAGACGTAACGTTCCTGACTATTATTGGGAGAAAAAATCGACTGTGGCGAAGTTGGAGAAGTAAAGTTCTTCTCCATGGGAGCCGAGATATGGCCCCGTCAAGTGCCACCTCTCCTCAGTCACGCAAGTGGCAACACTTGCGGTCAAAGTGCTAGTAGGAGACAAACGGCAGGTTGGTTTGCTAGCATCAGCTTACAGCCACTTGTATGAAACCATGTCTGTGTTGAATGATACAGACATGGGCGACAATCATCACAATTTAGGTGACGTTTTCCAACCAATCATCTTGCTTTATTAAACCGACCTAACTTAATTCACTTCAACATAACTTTGCTTGCATGTTCCGTTACGTTTAGTCTTAACGAGCATGCAAGATAATTTACTGATTGCTGTACACATAAAAGTTAACCTCACTGATAATGCCTACCCAGACCAGACCGTTTCGCTGTTGAAACAGGCAGGGGAGTGGCCGAGGTAAACAGCCTTTCACTCCTGACCCACGTTTAACGCCCCAGTACGCCTTTATCCGGACGCATCTGATCTGCTTGCCTGGCGGCGTAAAGCGGGCCGCGCCGCATCACGTGACGCGGCCGTCGCAACCGCCGCGGCCGGCGTGGGCCGGTCACGTGACCGGCTGACGGCTGGCGGCCGGCCGGCCCCGCCTCTGCCGTCAGCGGCGTGGCGGCGGCGGCTCCGCGGCGCACGGTTGAGCAATCGGCGCGCCCGCTGCCGACCGAGCCGCAGAGCGCAGACGGCCGGGGAGGCCCCGAGGCGCCAGGACCGGACCGGACCGGACCGGACCGGGCCGGCGCGCGGGTGGGTCCGCGGCCGGCATGGGCAGCCGCATCCGGCCCGGCCGGGGGTCCATTAGTCGCCGCGGGTGCAGCGGCCGCCGCCAGCTGACCCAGATTTGGCAAATGCACTTCAATTGAGCACCGCCCCGGGGTGCGGACTCTACGGCCCCCTCCCCTGCCCTGCCCGCTCCTGGCGCGCCAGCCTGCCGCCGACGTAGAGGAATCGCGCCTATCGCGAGCCCACCAGGGCCGGCATGATGGATGATGAAAATGAAAGTCGCCCTTTCGGCGGAGTTTTTGTTCAATCGCGGCTTACGTCACGCGTATTGACGGAGACTGATAGAGCGGCAGTATGGAGCGGGGTATCGCAGTCAGCGCGCCCACAGAGGGGCTGCTGGTCCATGCCAACATCCAGGCTGGTTGACTGGTCTCAAAGAGGGTCTGTTGTCCAGGTCCACAGCGGGCCTGGTGTCCACGTCCACGGCGGGTCTGGCGGTTTAGTCCACAGTGGGTCTCTAGGGAGACCTCACAGCACGCATGGGAAGTCTAGAGCTCCAATCGGCGCCATAAAACACACTGTCATACATCCGTAGCAGTGGTACTACATCGGGCTCACTGGCGACACCAGGCCCAGCATCCGGGTAAAAGGCGTTCCAGCCCACCCGCCAGCAGCCAATCACGACAGAGCGAGCCCTGTTTGAAGAGAAGGGATGCGGCGCGCACATCCCGCCGTGAACAGCCAGCCAAGCTTGCCGCCCCCCCCCCCCCCGACAGGGCGTACGCTAGTCCAGGGCACAATGGTCCCGCGCGGGGCTCACTGTCGCTCCAGCATAGCACTCCTGGTACGTGGGGACCAAGGGCTGGCACATCAATACTGTCTGGTCAGTTCCGAGATACTTGTCTGAACTGATGACAATGAGAGACAAGGACAATAATATGACTACTTGAATAAGAGGTTGTATATGCGCTTTTTATCTGCCCTCACCAGCGCAGGCCAAACCAATGCTAACTGTATTGGGTGACGCATACACCCACCCTGCTGTAGTGCCGACTGCTATACACTATGAACCGTTCGTTCCAAACCACAACACCCACCCATCCATGCGGCTGGCATCGCTCTGGCCTGCACGCCATCGCCCGGCCGCCAGCACCGCCCAGCCGACCCCGGCCGCCGCCGAGTCGGCGTCGGTCGGAGGCTCGTCGGTCATCGCCCCGCCGGCGAGGTCGTCGGCCGCGGCCCGTCGGCTCCGACGTCCGTCGACGCCGCGCCGGCTGCCTATTTCGACGGCGCCTCTTGGCAGACCGCGCGGGGGGCGCGGACGCCCGGCACGCGCACACGGAAGGCACGGCGCGGCCGGCGGCGTGCCCGGCCGGCCGCCGTTCGATCAATTCGCCCGTGCATGTGCGTCCACGAACGGCGGCCGATTAATTATGCACGCAAACAGTCGCTGCCCGTCGCCGGCACGCACGGGCTTTGCGGGCCACCGGCAGGCTTATCCTGCCTGACAACAGTACCAGCCGAGCACTTGCTTAAGGTGATCCTTCCCTGCCTCATTCGTCGCTGTCGGCCGCAAAGGCGGGAGCTGACCCATTCCAGTGGTCATCAAACCATGGGGAATAATCATCTCAGCATCAGGTCTTGTTCGCCGGTCCTTTGCTGAGGAATGGGCCTACCGCGTTTCCCAGTAACATACGTGAAATGTTTCGGCGTGAGAAATTCATTTTACATTCTTATCTTGGAGAACAGTTTTCGCTTTACCCTGCGTAATTCCGCAAATCTTACTTTAGCATAGAAACCATGGGGGCAAGCACGTAGAAATGGCATTCGCATGATGGGTATTTAGTTCACAGCGTTACACCGGAGTGTGCGCGCTAGCAAAATTGCATTTTTTTTTAGACTTGTTAGGGTGCAAAGGTGCTTCTTGAAAATGATACCTTCATACCAATTATGAAAAAAAGATAGTAAGGAAACAGGGTACTTGCGTGGGGGGCTTAAAGGCTTACTCTTGCTATCGAAAGGAAATATTTCACCATCGGAAATACTGAGCAATGGATAAATTGTGTACCACGTTATACGCCAGCAAAGTAGCGTTCATTGCTGTTATCAATTAATGCGCCAAATGGTACGCACCATGATGTCAAAAATGCAGTGAACAGCCATGACGTCATAAAAAGCACGAATCCGTCGGGCTCGCCACAAACTTATGACACGGAAGGCGAACTTTATTATTCAAAATTATGGCAATTACTTATAACCAACAAAGTTGCAAACATCACTTTTCACCATCATAGCAATTAAGATGGTCAGTGGCAGAAGCCTTGAGCACGCAATAAATAATAATCCGGACATGGTGACAAAACATTTCGGAGCATGCTTTCTCGGTCAGCCCGGAATTTCTCGGGCGCTCACGTGACTGAGGGTTGGCTCAAAGAAGAGCAAAACCGATATATATATACATATATAGATTATATCGGTTTATATATATATATATATATATATATATATATATATATATGCAGCATGCAGTAAATATATGCAGTATGCAGTGATGCTTGTTACTAAATTTAGCGCTTACTAGATGCTTGTTAAAAAATTTAAAATTAAAAATTACTAAATTTAATTATTCAAATATTAAATGTATATATATATATATATATATATATATATATATATATATATATATATATATAATGTCGGCCCCTTCCGATTAACAATTTTTAAGTTTATAGCTGCTACCGCTAAATTTAGTAACAAGCATCACCGCATTACACAATGTATCGCGCTATAAAATGACGAAGCAAGCCTTCAGGTACGGCGCGCCTGGCACTAAATAAGGCCTGTCGGCCCATCACGCCTCTCGACGGCTCGCGGAGATAGTGATTGCTCACGAAAGAAACGCAGGAGAAACGGCACCACGGTCCACCTGCTCCTGACACGATCCCGTGGCTGGCGGACCCCGCGACACCCAACCAAACAGCAGGCGGGTGCATCAAGAGCCGACAAGAGCAATCCATTTCAAACACTCGCTTTGCACGAGCAGGCATTTCGCCATCATCGCATGAACCAGCCTGAGCATCGACACCGATAGAAAACGGCACAGCCCACCACTCAGCGAGGACAATCGCCCGTTTCTTTGCCCCCATAAGTCGTGAAATGAGGGCCAAGTACCAGAATCGGACGCACCGATCTTCGTTAGAAAAGTATCCACCCACGGTTAGCAGCCGTTTCGGCTACTTACGCCCGCCAGGCAAGCACTAACAACGCCTCCATGGTGCACGGCTAACACAAAGTAAGCATCTTCCGGCAATCGAATGCGTCTCCATTCGGTGTGTTATGCTCATGTGCTGGAAAGACCTTGCAGTCGCAAGCGGTGTTGTTTTCCCGTAACTCACTGGTGTACAACGGAACAGCCTACTCCGGACGAAGCAGGCGGCCGCGGTGGCTGATTTCATAACCTGTTCCAGGCCGGCTGCCCCACATTTCGCATGACCAGCCCAACGGAGAGCAAATACTTGTGGCTTTAAGTGCCCATCAAATTTTTCATTTCATCATCGTACAAAAAAATATGAAGCCCAGCGTGTCGAGATTGCGTGACTGTAACACATCAAACCGTCATATATATGGTCTTCTATATAGCGAGCAATTACTTATACATTTCTGCAGACGGCCTTGACGTCTAGCCGCGCGGTCGTCACGAGCAAACGACGCGCCTCTGACCAGTGGGAGCCAACTGGAGCAGGTGCCTAGCCGGGCACCGAACGTCAGGACCGTGTCGATCCGGAGAGCCGGCGCCTCCAGACAACTGACCTTTGATAGATCCGGTCGCATGGTTGGGCTGCGACACCTCTGGGTTGCTCACGTGGCTCCAGGTCATGCCCGAATACATATCGGCCTCGGTCGGGTCCCACTCGGCCCAGGCCGCTCCAGTCTGGCCCGCCAGCCGCTCGGCTGGGCTCGCGGCGCGCCGCGAGCGGCCGCCTCCACTGTACGAGATCACGGCGCGGCCTCCTACGGGCGGCCGGGACGCGGCACCATCACGGCACGGCCAGGCGGCTATGTGTTATCCTCGCACGTCGGCGCCATGTCACGACATCGGCGACGGCGGGGCGCGGGCGCGCACGCTCGCCGATAAGCCATGCAGGCGCTTCGGCTACTCCATGGGCGGGCGGCGGGCGCGGGTCGGCGGCGGGCTCGTTTCGACTGACACCGTTGGCGGCGCGGGCGGCGCGCAGTCGTCGACTGGCGAGCGGCCGCCGCCGGCCTCCGTCTCTCCGCGGCCGGTCCATTCGCCGGCTGCGGGGGAGGCCGGCCGGCGCACCGCCCGCGGGCACGCGCCCCTCACCCCCTCCCCCGTCCCCCTCGGTGCCGGGGGCGCCGCCACAGGTGATCGGGCTTCGACAGGTGGAACTGTTCTAGCCGAGCATGCCCGCCCGAGGCAGCCATCACTGTGTATTGCCGCCGCTGCTCGGGCCCTCGAACGGAAAGTAAAACGCCCCTCGGTATTAGTCACCGAGCTGTAATGCGCTTTCACAGCTGAACAAAACTGTCGGTCCTCCGTCATCGAGGCAGAACTTCGCGGGTCATGCCGGCAAAGCTATCGCTATGAAGGGTTGTTGTCAGCACAAGCACGTTCATTTCATCGCGAATGAAATGGAAAGCGCCAACTGGAGTGTGGTTCTCTTCACACCGCTAAGCGTGGAGGCATGCAAACAACAATCGTGTATAGGCACATGGATCACGGCCGCGTGTGCTAGTCGCGATGTGAATTTACACTTTCCTTTACGAAAAAGTAATAAAAGTCACTATTTGGGCGTTATTAGAAATAACTGAAGTGGAAAGTGTAGACTATAAGGCGGTTTTTTGACACTAGGCTCGGACAGTATGCAACAGTGATGCACAGGCATATAGGTGATGGCTATGCGTATAAGTCGCTACTGAGTTTACATTAAAAGTCTGCCGTTTCTTTACGAAAAAAATCGGCATCGAATTCACACTTTTCGCGCGACAGTTGGCTACGTAAGTTTGGTTTCCAGCCTAGCGGACGTAATCATAGTTTGAACAGGACTCTAAAACAGCGAGAACAGTGGATGATGGATACAACATTAACTTGCTGGAACGGGACTCTCACGCAGCGAAAACGTTGGGTTGCGAGTAAAGTATTTCCTACCATGAAGTTCGTTATACGCGTGCCGTTGGCTAATCGCAGCTGACATCCACTTCAGCACCGAATTTTTGGCACTCTTCCGCTCATACAACATATCAAAAGTTGAGTGGTCATATATAGTTCAACTGGATGATAAAGCACTCCCCAATTTATTTTAACAGCCATGCTGTTTACGAGAGTTCAATGACCGCCTGTTATCTAGTTCAGACTGGAAACTCACACATCATAGGGTGAGCTAAACTTAGAAGGGACCGTGGCAAAGTTTTAATGCGGAGGGTAGCTGTTATCGCATCGCGAGGTGATATGGATATCACGTCGCTCTGGGGAGGAAGGCACGTGCTCGATTTCGCGGCACGGCAGCTAATCTATTCTGCAAAACAACGGACACGTACAACATACGCAGGTGAGTTAAAGACGCGTGACGTATTCACGCCTTCTCTTTCTCTCACTCTCTCCATTCTGAATTCTGTCCCTTACGATCAGCTCAAGTGGAAGGTAACATATGCTTCAATTGTGACAAGTGGTAAGCAACTACGGTAAATACAGCGAAACTTTGTCGGCAAGGCCATGCAAGGGATGATTTTGCATATGTCACAATTGTCCTGGCGTCACTAAAAGGCGCAAGCATAGAACGACGAGCATAATTGGACCACACAGTGATCGCTGAAAGCCATTCCCCGGAGCATAGCGCATCAAAATCACGACGCAAAACAAAGGGATGAACGAAAGCCGGATCGCGTAAAAGGTGTCTATAACTGGGACGTTTAAGGTGAGTATCACCACAGCCACCGCTAACTGGCTGAACTAGCCATTGTACTGTTACCAAGCGACTCAGACCAGACCCAGGCCTGGCGGCGAGACCAAGGAAACGAAGGCCGGTTTCTCGGCATACACTCGAGCTCCTGTTGGGTTGCCGGTCGGGCCGTGCGAACGCGTAGGCCGCTTGCAACATGTCAGACACGGCCGGTTTACCAGACCGCTGCCTGGGCGGGGCGGGGGCGGCGAGCGCATCAACACCTAAAGGGTCATTTTGCATGGCCGCGCCGGGTGGATTACCAGCCTCGTCATTTCGAAGCCAGGCATGCCACTCAAGGTGCGCCGGTCCCGTCTGTCCCGTCGGGCCGCCAGACGGGTCGTCAAGGTCCAACCGCACGCAATGGGATAACGGGCAGGTTCTCACGATGATTTCAAAGGCCAGGTTCTGATCCCGTGCTGTGCACGAGAACATCGCTCGACACATGCATACTTCTATGCCATGGGTGCACGTGAGCCACGCAAGGATGACATATGCTGCGGTGGCGACAACATACGCGATGGGTCAGACAGTAAAATGAGACAAATCTGTTTAACGGATTTCGCAGATATTGCATGCAATGCCAGTTATTTGGTTTTGCAATATTAACGCTCGTCATGTCAGTAATCTCGTGGTCAACGATGGCGATCGTCTCTAGCTTACCAGAGCGGAGGGCCATTCAAACATGATGGCTCGTTTTAATGCCGGGAACGGTTTTCCAGCGCACGCCAAAGACAGACACGCAGCCAGCTTTGGCTGGGAATTCCCACTGCGACACGGATACCCGCTGCATTAATCAGCTGAACACAGTGGCGATGCGGCCGGCCTCCGTCTCGCGGTGATCACGCCACCAGCGATTCAGAGCAGTCCGCCGGACCGGGCAGCGGCGGATCGCCACGGACGGGGGCAGCGTGTCCGTGTGGACCGGGCACGCCCGCCGTCCCAAGCCCAGTCCGCCCCCCCCCCCCCCCCTCCCGCGACCGCCGGCCGGTCCGGGACCGCCGACGCCTCCATCCGCCCTGGAGTCACATCCCCCAGGTCCTGCGCCAGGCAAGGCTTGTTGCGGCGCCGTAGGAACAAGCCTCTTTTGGCCACGCTGGAGCGGCAACCGTTGTGGTTCGCATCCAAGGCCGGTGGCTGGCCCCGACCGGCCTGGGTCACCGGGCACGGTGGCGAGGAGCTCCACTCCATTATTTACCCCCACATTGATTGCGGAGCGTGCGGCCGCCGGCTCGTCGATGGCGGTGGCCTACTTGAGAGCGCCCGGAGGGCACGTGGGCAAGCACCAGCCGTCGTCAGGTCGCCCCCTCCCCTCGGCCGCCCGCGTCGCCCGAACTCGGCGCGTCGGGGGAACGACCCCGGCCCGGCGCCACAGACGCCAGCTGATTGGAACAAGTGAAATGACTCCAAGGAACGCCAACACTTTTCACCCAGCCATGAAAGAGCTCAGCATCAAATGGAACTGGAGGACGGCGTTGACAAAATTAATGGCGTTGAATGAACGAACTGAAATAGTCACTTCGGAAAACTACTCGACGACGGCTGACTGTCAAGTAATGTCTTACAATATTCCTAGACCAGGATAACGACAGCCAGGACGTCCTGGTAAGTTATCATTAACTGTTAGCACTGTTGGATTTGGCGTGAAATCGTCACAAATACGTGCAATACATAACTACATATATGCAACTTTTACGAATAGACACGGATGGATACGGATACGCAGATCCAGTTTTACAAATTGGATCGAGTTGCGGACTGCAATGCAAGTTACTCCGGTCTTCACAATCAAGCCCGTATTGTATTTTCCCTTTGACGTCAACATTTCTCTTTGCACATTTTCGTACCTTTGTTTAAGACTACATAAGTGTCCGAGCATGCGCGAGCATATAGTTATCATGGCCTTATCACTGGAGCACATCTTCGACCCAATAATCTCATTCGGGGTGGACACAATTGACAGTCCGGTTTGTTTATTATTGTTGTTCAAAAACCATATCCTCACATCCTTCCGGGCAACCAATAAGTGACGAGGCGACGACTGGTTCAGATTTTAATATAAACTCGGCACCACAAAATGACGTAAATTCGTACCAACTTTAGGGCGTTCGGAAACAGCCCGAAGCTGATACGCAGATATTTGGCTTCTGTCAGCCAGAGGCTTATTCTGGGAACACAAGGCAGGCATTGAGACGCTGTGAGGCCACTACAACGCAACGTTTTCTATGGCGTCGTAACACGTAAAAGAACACGCGAACATCAGCCATTCGCTGCATCATGAACCGTCATCTCTCCTGTCTCAGAAAAGACTCACAACTGCACAACTTTTCATTCAATCGTGTCTGTTGAGGTTGAGAAAGGATTGCAGGAAGATGATCGTGACTGACAACTGTAATACCCCTTCCCCAGGAAGATTCCTGACTGGATAGGAGCGCATGAAATGTTTGGGGATTGGACTGTAATTCTTTTATGAAGGACTTTACCCTACCGTGCAAGGTAGGTGTGTTCACTTTCTCCTGCATTTCATCCAGGCGTTCCTGACAGCTGAGTGGATGCAACGTTAGTCGTGGATTCGCAGCGTCAAGATGTACTAAAGTGAACACACTTGAAGCAGTATTTTCGAACGACCGGAGTACACTTGTGACAATGGCTGAGCACTACGGTGTAACTTCACACGCGCTTCCCTTCGTCAGCGGTCAGCGGCGCCGGCCGGGAGCGAGTGCCGGTCGTTCGACTGCAGGTCGGCAGCGGGGCCCGGTGCGGCCCTGGTGCGATCCTGGTGTGTTCGGTGCGGTCCTGGTGCGGTCCGGTACGCCCTGGTGCGACCATGTGCGTCCAGAGCGGCCCTTTTGTGACCCGGCGCGGCCTGGTGCGTCTGGCACGATCCGAGGCGCTTGGAGCGACCCGGTGTGTACGGTGAGGTCCGGTGTGTACGGTGAGGTCCGGTGTGTCCGGTGCGGCCCTGGCGCGGTCCAGTACGTTTTTGTGCGGTCCAGTGCGGTCTAGAGAGGCCCGATGCGGCCCGATGCGACCCCCTGCAACGCGGTGCGGTCTGGTGCGGCCCGGTGCGGAGCGGGGGGCTCTGTGCGGCATAGTGCGGTACGGCCCAGTACGGCCCTATGCGGCCCGGTGCGGCGCAGTGCGGTGCGGAGGCTCTATGCGGCGCAGTGAGGTACGGCCCTGTGCGGCCTCGTGTGGCCCGGTGCGGCGCAGGTGCGGACTGCGTGAGGCTCTATGCGGCGCAGTGCGGTACGGCCCTGTGCGGCCAGGTTTCGGTGAGCTGGCGGCGCCGCGCACCCTCGGCGCCCCGTCGCCGGCCAGCGCTCCTCCCATTACGGCCGTAATTGCAGGCGCGCGGTGCCGGGCATTTACATGGAGATTGGCCGAGACGTGGTCGGGCAGCGACAGTGGCCGGCCACCCGCGCAAAACACGGTCCCGCCGACCCCTCTGAAAATAGCTGAGGGACGCCACCGGCCGCGGCCAAGCGGCGCCAGTCCCCCGGAACGAGTGACGAAAACAGCACCCGTCCAGCGAAAACAGCGATCCGTGCCTCGGCGGCCACCGTGTCCGGCTGCGGCACTCGGGAGAGGAGACGAAACGGGCGTCGACAAACGCACCGCCCTGCCGAGAGTCCAGGGCCGGCCCAGCGGCCCCGGTCGCTGTTGGCTCTGGAAATGGAGCATACATGGGCGGTCAACACGGCGGCGAGCTGCCAGATTTCGGAGCTCCGGACGGCCGCCGGCCCAATCAGCGATCAATGCAGACATCGCTACATGGAGTGGCGAGCTATCTTGCGACGTGAAATGGCTTAGTTGGCGCCTTTAAACGAGTCCTATGGAAATGTGATGTGCGTTTTATAATCTGGATGCAGGAAAGAAGAGAATTCATCGTGGCACGATCTCTTGGCCCGCACATCCGCTTGTTTCGATTCTTGTGAAGAAGTAATGATGAGTGAAGACGTAAATGGTGATACAAAATATTTCATGGGATACGATGTTCCGGTCCCTTCAGTTGCGCATCCAAAAATGTCATCAGCTAATGCAAGTATAACAACATACGACAACAAAAAAATAGTTTCTGCTTCGCGGCTAATAAAAACACTTAGGTAGTCTTTTCGATCCTTCCCAGGTCCGGAAGCCATTGCCCGTGATATCCACAAGCCATTCCCTCGGTGAAGCGGTGAAGCGCTCCTGGGTACAACCGACCCAGCGAGCCTCAGTACAGCACTACGACAGGGCGGCATGACTCGAGCGGAAATCACTCCGAGGATCGCACAGCACAGCCGGCTGGCTGTGTATCGCAAGGTCGCCAGCACGCTCAATGCGGAACCTTTTTACCCGCTGCTCAGCGCGCCGCGCGGGCGTTGGCAGCGTTTTTTCGCGGACCGCTCCGACAAAAACCGTCGCAAAACAAGCCACGACCTACTTCTCTGCAGCTTTGACGCAGTTCTCCATAGGGCAATCATGGCGGGCATTCACGCAGCGCGTCCCTGAGGACGGCGCGCCGGGGACGAGGGACGGCACACTGAAGTGACCGGTCGGCCCGGTCGGGTTGGCTCCGGCTGCGCGGTGGCGGCAGGAGCTGTGACCTCCGTAGGGCATTGACCGCCGGCTGCGCTGGGCAGATCGATGACGCAATCATGGCTGCGGGCAATGTTGGCTAAAAAACAGCCCCGCCCGTGCAAACAAAGAACCCACGCAGAAAAGAACGCAGAGAACGATGAAAGCTCTTCTATGGCCGCCGACACTGTTGTCCTGTTGCATGGGATTACGATAAGCAAACAGCAACGAAAGATCATGAGCAAGGACCCCCTCAAAATCGGCAGCATCAATAACAGTAATCAACCATAAGCCGCAAGGGAATAATGCCCGGACCAGAAATTAAGCATTCTTGAGGTCATCGCCAAATTGTTCTCCCCACAGGAATGTTGCGATGCCTGCAGAAGCCTGTTAGAACGCTTCTAAGCCCTGCGGAAAATTCTGGAACGACCCTATAACATAACACTGCTTCGGTGATTTTGCGTGTTTTTGTCACGATTACTAAATGGAACAAAACTGCAAACGTCTTGGCCAGAAACCTAGTCGTGTTCAGTTATCAATCCTCTTTTAACTACATCTGTATCATTGATCTGCCTTATCATGTTTCTCGTGATGCGTTGGCGTCCCCATATTGGCTCAAATTGCCAGTGGTCCAGGGTACTCAAAATCGCGACGTTTAATCCTGATGGCGCGTCGTGTTTGTGTTCAGCATTGCGGTGGTCGTATATACACGTCAAATGATAGCATTACACACGTATGGAGCATCATCGAATGTCTGTAGTTGAGGAACTAGACCAATAAAACCCTCTGAATGATGTACATGGCCACTTCTGCACTTTGCATTTTGCCAAGGAAAATGAACAACAGACTATGCCATAACACACAGCCATAAAGTGCCACACCCACGCCTCCCGCCCCCCCCCCCCCCCCCATTCGTCCTCAATAAGCAGACACTAGGACTGCAAACCGTACAGAATCGTTAAAGAAATCCCGCGTCACTGTGCTCCTGACATTTCAACAACATCTTAGATGCACACTGGGAGGATGGGGAGGATGCAGAGTGCTAGAGACAGTACTAGTCTTCCCTGAACACAAATGAATCCGTAAACTTACAATTTGTTCTCTTGTTTCCATTCTCATTTTATGTTGGTCAAGTGGACAGCCATTTGCTGGATTATGAAATCATTTTTCGCACTGAAAAATGGACATGGAGAGCATTTTTATTCTTATATTTTAGACAACGTCAAAATAGCAAAGCCCGTGTTGTGTATTTTCAAAACACCCCACTACCGATACCAGAAAATATAGAATATAAGTATCTACCTATGCATTCACCTCACTTTAAAATAACGTCTGCGGCGACAAATGTCATGAAATAGCATTTGCACATCGTTTCATGTATACCTTAATTATATTCTTACATAAACATTGTATGAAAGAAAACCGTACAAAGTTACAATTTTTCATTAAAACGCTGTAAAAGAGCATTGCCCGTGAGGCCACAAATATGTTAAGTCGTACACGTAACAAATATAAAAATGCAGAACTTGTAGTTTCCGGTCAGGTAAGACCACTATGCATTTTTGACCAAATGACATCTTTTGCAACTAATGATTGCGACCACACGCAGTTTTTAGCAGCGAGTTTAGCCATTATTTTTGACTTGTCTAAATATTTTGCGTTTATCTGCATGCAAGTCGTGAGATCAGGCGGCGTGGTTCTTACAGCACTGTGATATGTCCGAAATATACGCATAGCACTAGTCCTGGCGGGCCAGCACTACTCCTTCTCTTGCTTGTTCATGTCCGAGTCCACCTCTTGGCTAGAAAGGCCACAACTCGACTGTTGGCGTATCTAATGTCATCTGTAATTAACGTAAGGTGTATTGCGCCGCTGTGATTAACGCATGGGGTAGTACCGGCCACCCGTCCGTGGACAACATCTTAAAAACCATAAAATAAACGCAAAACCGTGTGTAACGGGAGATGGCCGGGGCACCGATCCCAGCTGAAAGCATCTCTCGGAGCAGCGGAACCACGCGCCGCCCATCGGTCCCCTCGCTCGCCTCTCCGCGGCCGACCGGTCAGCCCACAAAAACCTCGACGCATACGATTGCCGATAAAAACACTTGCAGTAAAACACCGACAAAAACGTCCGCGTCCCACTTTCTGAGCAGTCGCCATACAAAGATGACGTGTTCGGCGGAGCGACGAGTCCCTCTCCGTCGAATCCGCGCAGCTCGCGAGAGCGCGCATGCGTGTGAGGAGCAGGCGCGCCGCGTTTGTCGCCGCGTCGTATTCGCCACCACGCCGCGTTCGTCGCGGCCGGTGACGTCACCACTTTCACTTCCGCGTGGAGGAGGGCCGGCGGCGCGGTCGATGGCGCTGCGGGCCGGTGCCAGCCGCCGTCGGACCGACACAGGCCGTCATCGACCTGGCGCCGCACGCCGATCGGCGCCATAAAAAACGCTTATTAGCGCCGGGCCGGGCGCTAACGAGCCACCGTCCGGCGGTCGGCCAGCGCCGGCAGTCCGGCGCGCCGGCTCGCCGGACAGCGGCAACGGGACCGAAGTGAACGGCGCACGCAGACGGTCACGCAGGCGGCACGGCTGTGGGCAGTCACGCGGACCAAAACAAACCCCTTCCGTCCGCCCGGCACGGCCATGAATGACGGCTCGAATCAAAGTAGCTACTTCACCGGCCCAGGACGGCTTCGGACAGTGGCCCGGGTCCAAACACCCCCTGCACCAGCTCCGCCAAGCACTGGACGGTGGCGCATGTGAAGTTTCCCCCATCAGCTCAGCACGGCGTCGCATGGCGACATGCGACAACACAGTCCCTCCACGAGCCCAGAGGGGGCCGGGAGGCGATTCATATCAAAACAGTCCCCCTCCATTCATCATCTCCGAAAGGGCTCTGCACAGCGGCACGTATGAAAGCCGCTACGCCACGCCAGTAACAGGCATCTCATGCTGACGTCGGCCACATCACGCTGCTAATGCGCTCTTGGAAACGTCCTGCTGACATATGCGCCGAGCCTGCCTACTTGTGACCTGCATCGCCGACAAAACCGCATAGTTTGCGTCAGCCTCTCGCGGCCGGGCAGACACCGGCTGGACCTCCGCGCTGGCAGCGGCGCGCCCTCCGCACCGCCGCCATCCGGCAGCTGCGAGGCCGTGGTGCCATTGCCTGTCAGAGGCCCAAGGCCTACACCTGCGCCGGCGATGCCGCGTCCTCCTGCGGCACACCGGCTGACCCCAGGGGCCGCCGGATCATCGGGGTCAGGCTGCTGGCGGTAAACAGCCGGCGGCGCGGCTTCGCTCGCATGCTCGCTCAATATTACCCCCAGGCCCAGCTGACCCAAATATAATGGGCTACCCGAATGAATAATTCATTCCAAACAAAAATAAGCCATGCAACACACGGCACGTCACGACACGGCACGTGCCGGCCGGGTCAGCGGGCGGCGCAACACCACGCGACCTACGATGCGCGTTTTCCGCCACCTCGGATTGAACCAAAGGCGGGTAAGCCCGGGCGCAAAGCCGCCCCGCCGCATATGAAAGGCTTCTGGGTCCCCGTGTGGGTGGTGGGGTCGATCGATGCCCCCACGCGGCCTGGCCGGCACCGCTGCCGCGGCAGGGCAGGGGTGTGCGACGCCCCCCCCCCCCCCGCGAGCGCAGTCTCAGCGGCACGGCCGTCGACTGTGACAGTCACTAGACAGGTCTTCGTATTCAAGGATGCAAGGATACGTTTTCGTTTCACGTCATGTTTTGAAATACATACGACAGCACAACATTTCAAGCACACTTAGTACGTATTCAAGCGGTTTGGCTCAAGCGTACGGGGTCCAAGGAACCAGGGAGCTATCTTAACAAACATGCTGTTTCTGTCTGTGTACTGTCGGACGTTCCCCCCCCCCCCCCCCCCCCCTCCTCGTGGCGACGTTCCAAAGCGTGCTGACGCGGCCCGGGGGCGGTGCAGGCCGACCCTGCGGTCACCCTGTCGTGTGGTCGGGGTCACCGACCGGCGACACTTGCCGTGCACACCCTGACCTGGCCACCGGCGCCCGGCCCGGCTGCGTGACATCATCACCGCCGGCCGGACGGGGTCAATGACCGCCGTCCGTCGCCGACGGCGCTGAGTCCGCCCGCCGCCCTGTGAACGCGACGGCAGCCGACGCGCCACTGCGCTTATCTGGCGTATTGGAATCGGCTGTTCGGTCGGAGCAGACGACTCGGAGGAGTCGACAATAGAGTCGGTCGATATTTTCCCTCAGTTGTTTCAGTGTCCCGAGCGAACTTACGCGGCTGCGATGGGCGTTGGACTACTCCTTTGGCCGGAATGACATACAAATAGAACAGCTATTTTTACACAGACAATTAAGTCAACACGTAGAAACTTGTGAGAGACTGTTTTTTGTGGTATCCTTATGCTATCGGCCAATGGCTTCAACATTTCTGCACTGACTTCCACATGGGGCTGACATGAGAGACCGGGACGTGACAATGGTATTGGCGATGACAAAGCATCTATTTCATGGCTTTAGCGCACGCTAAAGCGCAGTGAACTGGAGCCAATACCACGTGTACCACAGTCTCCGATAATCCGTACTGAATGGTACTGAAAAATGCTCAAGGACCAAACTTTTCTTATCGTTCAAAAGCCTTAAGAAACAAAAGACCTGTTTCGGTGAGCATTGCTTCATGCATTCATTTAATACCGAGGAGCGGACTATTTATATGCCAGGAGAGTTAGGCAAAGGCTTGGTCACCGTGCGCAAGGCATCATGACTGCACGTTTGTAAACGGTGCGGTGTCGAGTCGGTTCAGGCAGCTCTGCTAAGAACAAGAAGGAATCGGGTAGAGCCAGGTGGTTAAGAGGTGACCTGTTAAACCCCGACCGGGATCTGAACAAAACGCATGTTAGAGCTCCGAAAGCACAAACCACATGTCTAGTTGATTTCAAAGAAATCCTGATTTCACGAGCAATTCCCTGATGTTCATTAGGCTTATGTGTGACAAAACACTCCGCAGGCGGCACAGTTTTGCACACACACACACGCACGCACGCACGCACGCACGCACGCACGCCACGCACACACACACACACACACACACACACACACACACACACACACACACACACCCAACACCCACACCCACACCCACACCCACACCCACACCCACACCCACACCCACACCCACACCCACACCCACACCCACACCCACCACGCCACACCCACACCCACACCCACACCCACACCCACACCCACACCCACACCCACCCACACCCACTTCAGTAGCTACCACTGCGCGCTGCTGCCATGTGCTCAGCATTCCGCTTGATTCCCTGCAGTAAAGGCCCGCTTACCACACCATGCCATGTTACTGCAATGCTGTTCCACCAATGCATGCGGTAATGCCCATAGAAAGCGGAAATAAAGAGGGTTTGGCGTTTGTGAGGAACTCAGAACAAACATCAAAAGACATATCCATTCAAAGCATCAACATTTGTTCAGCGGTCGCCACAAGCCACCTGCGCACACATAATAGACCGTTTGACAACTAACAGTGTGACATTTTCTGACGCCGCGACAGCATCACACACCATTAGCCTGGTGAGGAAACAGTTAGTGGGTCGTTAACCAGGCCATAGAATGGTCTCGAGTTTTTTACCCGGGTAGCGTCAGCACGTTTTTTTTCGTCCGTAGTAACTGATGCTCCGTGTACAGAAAAAAACACATCAATTTTCCCAACAAAAATACAAGAATCCAAAAAGAAAACGATCATACTTAGAGACTTTCCCGCATTTAGAGACAATAAAGTCCTATAAGATATACTTCTAAGAGCACTTCAACTGAAAGAGGTGCCGATGACAGTCGCGATGCACCGGGACGAATCTCATACAGCTTCACACTTAAATAATTACGATATGTATGTGCACCAGCACATTTTAACCGACACCAAAAGCATGAAACCGTTCCTGCTAACGGGAGCGCACCCTCCTATCAACAACGCAATAGCGGGATACGAATGAAGTCTGCATGGGAAAAATTGTGCGTGCCCGTAAACTATTTTTTCTGCTGACTAAACTGAGAGTAGCCAGTATAATGCACTCTGCACTGTGGGCCAGTATTCTTTATGTTCGATGGGTCGCGAGCGCGCGTTGAAAATGTTCCATGCTGAGCGATACTGAAATTTGGGCGATAATTTCAGTGATGGTAGGATTGAACATCAGACTACCAAAAAACAGTTGGTGATTCAATAAGCGTCTTTCAAACAACCTATCTGCCGCTTTTCGTTTGCTGAGCTCCCCACAAACTCGCTCTTTACGCTGTAACAGCTCTAAAGTTTTGTTCGTAGAATGGCCTCTATGGGAGGCGGAGGCATTTTTCGGTTATGGCAGTGTTTTAATATAACAAGTGATATACTTCCATTTTTCGAGACTTGGTAGTTCGAGAGTCGCCGTTTGAATAAAAGTATTCTGCTTGGTCTAGTATACATTTATAGGGAACTGCTTTGGTAATGGCGATTACTCCAAAAGGATTGAGCCATCAACAACGTTTTCCAAATGCACTCAATATTTCTACAGAAAAATAGTCCCAAATAACATGTAGCTTTCTAGCTCAAAGAAAAATAAAACGATGAAAACTCTTCAACTTTTGCGCCTTTTTACTCAGGTCGCCGTACAGCGATATCCAAAAGCACTGTTATATTGGCCACACTCACATTATGGTTCCAACCTTCCAAACGGCTCTTGATGAAGCCAGAACTACATAAATATTGGAGCCATAAAGCAAAGACTGAAAAAGCAAGGTAATCCGTGAAACAGGAGACGCATCCTCGTTGGAGGCATTTAACTCATTTTCTAACCGGTCATTAAAGCATATCGTACTTCTGTGACACAGACTCAAACGGACAAAGCATATCCAAGCCATGTTGGACATCCAGTAAACTGTCCGCATAACGTCACAGAGCCAGTGCCGACCAGCTCAAAACGAACGACCAACGCGAGCCAGACGGCAAATTTACCGCATTCGTAGGCTTCAAGCCACTCCGGCATAAACCATCTTCATTGTTTACCGTACATTTACCTGAATCACAAAGCCAGCTAAATTTAAAATATTAAACCTGCCGACCAACTAAACTGAGCGCATCGTATCACAATGTTTCGCCTTTCAGACCTGTGAAATGATTACACAGCGCACGCTAGGCGCGGTGATGCCATCTGTTTTGTCCAAGTGCTGGTAACATCTTAATTCTGCGAACGACAACATTTGATACAGTTGCGTCATGCCACGCGTGGGGTCGCATGGCATCACGCATAGAAGCGGCAGCAGCGGTCGGCAGGCAGGCCGTTGGTCGTTGGTTCGTCATTCCCTACCACCTGATAATTCTCTTCTTCCTAAGTAGGCTGGTACGGCATAGTCTGACAGACACCACCAATCTTGAGCGTTGAACGCGTTAGTAATATTATTGTGCGATTATTCATTTCTGCAGTTCAATGTGGGTACCTTCTTTCCCTAGAAATGCGTCATTGTACGTCAGTTCCTTTTTTTTAATTATTCGTTTGGTGGCGGTACGGGATGGCAGGCAATTACAGCCACACTGGGACCTACGTTCACCTGAACTGCACGCAAATCATGGGGGCGTGTGTGGTCGCAAGGTCTATTCCAGGCGTTAATGCCATAGGACTAGATCAGGTCACATCAGGTCACCAAGAAAGAAGAGCCCTATCATGTAAACCCCCTTTCACCTTTAGGTCATTTTGACGAAAGCCCGAACAGACACCACAACGCGTGGAAGTGCCAGCGGACACGACACAGTATAATGCAATTTCGCAAATTGCTCAAAAGCTCGCCCAAAAGTTTGGGCATTCAACAGAATCTGTGTGTCTGGGGCGCTACTGTGGGAAGTAGCACCGGAAAGTTTTGACTTAAGCATGACTTCAATGTGAGGTCGTTATCACCTCGTGGCACGTACTAGCATCTCGTACCTTAGACCAAACCTTGCATCGCCGTCAACGGAACAAAAATTTGCAAAATTGGCAACATTTTCATTGTTTTGTGCCTCATGGACCTGTAAATATACTGTAAGCATTTCTAAATTTCGCCTGGTTATAACACGTTACGCTGACTCTTTTCGCAGCTTCAATATCTTTGTGTGTATAGTACATTCATGATTTCCTTCACTATCGCAAGAATTTCGGGTTGGTACGCTCCAAGTAAAAGGAAACTAATATACAACCTAGCACACTTGCATGTCACGCTGTCATCTTGTGCCCAAATGCATCAACTTTCACGTGATGGTTAAAAACGCTTCAATGCTTTTATTCCCAATCGCTCAGCGTTTATGCAGTTTAACGTTCTAGTACGCTATCGTTTTATGTAAAAATGTGAGGTCTTAGTACAATTCAGAAGCGCGTTACCTACTTATTCGCGAGCGCATCTGAAAATGCTCCGCACTGGCACCTGTGGGCTCAAAATCACCATGCGGGCGAGACATCCATACCGGGCGTTTGTGCATTCAGAAGCCTGCAGCGGTGGCGGTGCGCAGTGGGCCGACCCAGTGCGGGCCGACCGGCCCGGCCGGCAGCGCGGCCTCGAGCCAGGCTAACCTCGCGCGCGGCGCCCGCTCCCAGTCATTGACTCTTTTTTAGGACAGGGACAGACGGGTTGTCTCGTTTGCTGCACAACGATGCGGGAGAGATACGCCCTGCCTCGCGCTCGCCGTACCAGCACTATACGCAGCAAAAGTGAAAGTTACCTTGACAGTGACGTCATGAGAGTGAGCAGGTACGCTGTGGTGTAGTCCATTTCACAAAATCGGCCACGTCACGCAAGTCCCATGTGGTCTAGTGGCTAGGATATCTGGCTTTCACCCAGAAGGCCCGGGTTCGATTCCCGGCATGGGAGACGTTTTTCGTCCACTTTTTGCGCATTAAGATACCTGACGCCAAACACAGCTTGAACGCTAAGCACGGCCTTCTTACACTCCTTAGCCCCTCACTCGATTTCAATGCAACCTTTTGTTTCTGCACAAATTGCTAAATTGTCATTCACGAATCCTTTCACACTACATACTTCAATATTGCAAAAAACGATCGAACGATCTGAGGAAAAAAGCCAAGAGGCATCGCACACACGTGATCGGCACCCCACATCTGTAAACCCAAGTGTTCGCGTATCCCATGACGTTTACAGAGGCGGGGCCTCTTGACGGTCAGGAACAGGACGACAAGGCCGCCACCAGGGGCGCTGTCATCGCGCACCACACAGATCACCCTCCCACCCGCGCTGGTTAACGATCGGCCAGGCGCTATGCGGGGACACAGCAACCAATAATGTTCCAGTACCGCAGACACGGTGGCCACCTAGGCCTTGCCTCGCCGCATGAGGCAGCCATGTCACACAGTTTTTGGACTGCATGCCTTTTTTTACTCAACGACAGAGTTTCAGGCTTCAACGCGCCGAACATTGCTTAAATACACCGTAAATTTGTTTCGTCGCCATTGCAGCTTTACGACGCACTCAGCTGCTACGGCTATACGGCGTCACCTGCCTCTTACCCTGGCAGGCAGGGCTGGCAACCTGGGGATTGAAACCCCGTACCTCTGGTTTCCCAGAAGCGCGTCAATTTGTTTCATTAAGTTAAAGGGAATGCTTCATATTTGAAGATTTCGAAGCAAGCATCATATATGATGAAACAAGCCACGTACAACTATTGACATATTTCTCAGTGGGAAAGACCGCTCCAGCAACACAATTTCGAACGAAAGTCAGACATGAACGACTCGGTCATTATATTTTTCTTGGCCTTGCACGGCTTATAGAATGACATGATCTAAACGGCGTTATTGTGACGCTCAGAATGCCAATGTGACCTTGAAATCATCTTCCCGAATTAGTTTCCACATCTTCGCGGGCGTGTAGCTCAGGATCTAGAGGGCTTAGGTCTTAAGAAGGGCAGGACTATGAACTACACTGAATGATTTTCAATATGGCTAGTTCAGTTCAAACCCCCACAGAAACGTGGAGCACTTCCTTCAATTAATCTCACATCATCTTACGAAGATAGGCAAATATGAGCCGTGCCTTTTACATACGCATACACGGCACGTTCAACAAGTGGAGTGACCTCTGAAAATTGAACTGACACTGAAACTCGAGGGTTGGGCGACCCAAGATCGCCCAGTGTAACCCGTTCGGAAAAGAAGAAAACGACGCACCGAAGGCAAAAGCGTTCTACATAGCAATAGTAAGGTGCAGGTGACCTGCTTGTACGTATAATGAATAAGGACGAACCCGCCTTTTGCATGACTTTGGGTTGCGAGATGTAGGAAATTGGAGCGATTAGCAGGGAGGGATACTAAGTTCTCTCATTCCTTATAAAAGCGCGGAACAACAGCTAATTGAATCATATCGCGTAACCTAAACAAACGTTGCACAGATTTTGGCACATAAAATGAGTCGCACGGATTTGTGCGAAGTGTGGGTGTATGCGAGCCAGGGCAGACGTAGCTCCTGGTATACCCGGGGCATGCCCGTTTAAAATAAACATTTCGAAGCACCACTTGGGTTGCCAATCCGACCCTTTGTTGGTCAGCTTGCTTGCAACATGCTAAAGACTTGCAGATAGGGCATAGCGCACGCAGTTCAATAGCTCAACGATTTCCTGTCTGTACGAGTTACGCTCTCGCATACAGAGACGCGCGCCGGGGCCCAGGTCCCCGGGCGTCCGCACTCAGACGGACAATGACGGCTGGTGGCGCGTGCTCTCCAGTACCGCACTCACTTAACATTACGCCAGGAGGCGGCCTATGACGTGGCAATTAGCTGATGCAGGTCCGGCCGTGGCGCGCAGGGCCATCTACCGGACCCATACAAAAGTACCAATTTCATGCCCTAGCGTTGAAAAGCATGCAACACGGTAGCATTTTTAATCCACAGGTCCGCAAAACACGGAAAAGTTCACAGGGCTTTTAGCACATATGACAGGCAAAGTTCCGGTTTTTTTGGCCGACTTTCAGAACTTGAAATAAATAAAAGTTGCATTTTTGGCGGCCTAAAAAACATGGTGTATTTGTCGCACGATCTGGGACCAAATTTACCAATTTTACCGACTTTAAAATGGAGTTTTGCAACATAAATTTACATTTTGCACACAAAATTTGGCGGCTTGTCCAAAGCCTATAAAAACGGCTTAAAACAGTCAAGTTAGTATCATCCTTATCATTTTAGTGATTACATTGTATACCTTAATAACATCGGTGCTCTAGGCTACAAACATAAGGACATGGCGACATCGAGGATGGCCAGAGGTCGCAAAGCGAAAACCAGACAGGTAATGGGAAAACACAGATCTGAGCTGGCAATAATGATGAAGATGTCACACATTTTCTGGCATTTCCGAGTTGCTCCCCGATATTTCTCTCGCTGTGGCGTACAGAGAAAGATATCGAGGAAAGAAACTTGCGCAGGCGTCAAGGCCAGATCACTTCAACCACTACTCACTCAAACTATTTGCCTTTATAAAACAATCTGGCAAAAATTATTTTTGGTAGCAGTCAAAGGCAGTCTTAAGCAATCACAATTGGTCAGATTCACGTACGTTATTCAAGCCACATTATTTGGAGCAATGCCTTGGATCTTACTAAGCCCTTGTCCTGTCTTCGCCCGCTAAAAATACATCTGAAAGGTGAACATCACAATGCGTTGAAAATCCTCATTTGCTTGGGATCCCAAACAACTGGTTATTCTACAAAACTTAAACCCTTCTTGTGATGCTTTGTCATCATACATATGATGGTAGTGCCGGACTTATGTTCGATTCATTTCCTTTACTAGGCCCAGGACTGGCTGATAAATTTTGGGATCCGATTCAGCTCACAGCTCATTGCCGCACCACTTTTTTATTCGGCTCAGTTCAGACTCATTGCTTGTATTGAATCATAAGACTTATACTTCGCGCAGACCGCAAAATTAAAGATCCGATTCAGTTCTAGCTTTATATATATATATATATATAATATAGATATATGTACATATATATATATATATATATGTATATATATATATATATATATACATATATATATACTTTGGTTCAGGATCAACAACACTGTCTTTGTCGCTTGGAAATCGCAATAAAACTTCATGTGCGGACATTGCAAAAAGCTTAAACTAATGTTGCATGCTGTTCATTTTAATAGTCTGAAATTAACTGTTGATTTGTCAAGGGAAATGCACTATGCGCTTATGCGCTATTTCATCATGTCACCACTTCCATTTCAGCCATATGGCTCTCTAACGTAATGTTGTTAGCAATGATCGGCTCACGATTCAGGGCATGAAATTTACGCAGCATGTAATTCAGCGCAGGCATCAAAGCGGTATTTTTCCTAATGAGCCAACTCAGCTCACGACTCACCCCAAAACAATTGACTCATGAGACGATTCATGATTCAGCTCAAGTCGAACACAAGTCTGGATAGTGTTATCGTCACCAAATGAACTGTTCATAAGTTTCTGTAACGCTTCACTCGTCCCGCGGTTGGAAAAGATGTTGTACCGGTTCTAACCAAATTTTGGACATATACATAAACAGAGTCGTAGCCCTAAAGCCGTGGTTTGTTCCCCTAGAGGTTTTTTCCGCAACGGCTCCTAAATTTTCAGAACATTTTCTGAATGTACCTGCCAGACAGGTACAGATAAGTGTAAATGTAATGACAAATAATGACAAAAATATATAAAAACGGTACAAGTATATGGACCAGTCGGTACAGACACTGTAACAGAGCGTGGTCGGGCAGTAACGTTTGCAGTGACAAATCATAATATACAGATAGAAATATATATATATATATATATATATATATATATATATATATATATATATATATATATATATGGGCGTCACATGTGGCCAGACATGAATGTGCAATGAGCATGCCTACAAAACGTACATCACAAGCCGTATATAAGCCGTATATATGATAAGACAAGCTTACATTACACGTCTGCGCATGCGTTTCTGCCACTGCGGATGCAAAAATACACAGGACGTTACTGGTACGGCTGAGGCACACTCATATTGCGGTTGTTTCCCCTCTTGCCTACCTCCTCCTCTTACACCCGAGTATAACAAAGGTTTTGTGATAATCTATCCTCTTCCTCCCCAAAGGAATAGGATGGTATCCATTACCATAAAGGAAACAGATGTCACGCCTGTCAACACGCTCAGAAACATGTCTTTCGCCTCCGACTCTGGCATTCAAATAAAAACGCCCTCTTCGGAACGGCGCCGATGTTTACCGACTCTGACAAGAGCCAAACTACTGCGATCCTGGCCGGCCGCCCCCCCCCCCCTCGAGTCGCTCCGGGGCCGGGGCGTCGAGTGGCGTTCGTCCGGGCCGAGTTCACTGACCGGGCCGGCGACCGCACGCCAGCCGCCGGCTCTCCGGCCGACCCGGCCGCCGTAACCGCGGGCAGCGTCCACCGGCGGCCGCTGGATGACGGCGGACGGTGACCCGGGCGGCGGCGGAGGAAACGCGCGAGGTCACGCCCCGCAGCAGCCGGCCGGTCGGCCTCAGAGGCGGCGTGCCGCCCGGACCCGTTGTCGCAGGCTGTCGCGGCGCCGACCGGTCCCGACGGAAAAATCGGGGCGGAACCGGGATCCGACCGACCGCACCGCCCAGCGAGCTGGTGGCGGTGCGATGAACCGATGGCACCGCAGCCTGGGCCACCATCCCCGTGACCTTAGCTGCTGGGCCGTGGGCTAGGGAATTCTACACAGATCGCCCACAAATCTCGCTACAACCGCGCTTTGCCCCGATTTCAAGACGTTCGGGTCACAGGGGACTTCCCAGGATGACGTGGCCGCAATACGGTACGTGGATGAGAAGCACCGCCGTGTCTGTACGGCTAGCTGGCGGAGAAGGAGCGGAAGCAGCGCAAGCGGAAATGAGAAGTTTGGCGCGCCCGCACCACTCACCCAGGCGGCGCACCTGTGGAGCAATCAGTCGTCCGCATGCCCCTAAACGCTGCACAGCTGGCCTTACCTGAAACAAAAACCCCAGTGAATCTACCATTTTCGCGCGGCGTCATTACGGAGGCGAGATTGGCAGCCGACGTTCGGCATACGCGATGGCACGCGAGAGCCTCTCGAAGCCGGCCGGAGCCCCCGGAGACGTTATTCGGGTCAGCCCCGGTCGGCCCCGCCCACATTTGAGCTGACGTCAGGATCGACAGCTCCAAAGGGCACCACTGCTGAACAGATCTGTGGCGTGACGCCAGATGGAAAGGGTGTTCATCGACGGCTCGCGACACAATGTGTCCAGCAAATCGACTCGCTTTCGCGGCTTCACATCAACAGGCGAGCCATTGAGCGGCATTCATCAGACAGCTATCGGCTTCAGCTTCCGCAAAGGAGCAGCGCGTCACACAACTCATCGCATAACACGGTACACGTCACTTGAGCCTATAGCATTCCTGTCCATGGCACGATCGCCGCTGTGGTAGGAACAGCTGATCCTCACCGGCGCCAGACGAACATTGGCTCAGTCAGGCTCCTCCTCCCCGACAGACCCACGTCGGGCTGAGAGTGAGGTGATCTCTTGGACGTGGAACGTAGAGATTGCGTGGCTGCGTGAACGCGGCTAACACAAGCCTGTCCACGGCCATTTATCCCACATACAAGCAACGGAAAATGTTTTCTAAGCTTACAGCAGTTGTAGTGCGACAATTTCATCTATAACTTACTGTTGCATTAGTCCGGATTTGAAAAATCATTTTCACCCGGTCGATTACGATTTTTGCCGGTCAGAATGATAATCGGACATGACTAATGCATTTCCAGTTGAATGACCGCCATCGGCAATGATGCGAATGACAGTGACGTATTAGCTTGCTTTTGACAGATGACTACTTTGCTGAAATGAACGCTGTTGTAAAAACGAGATCAGCGTTCGTTCGTACAATGTTCATAAGAATTTAGAAATTGAGAGCCATGGCAATAAACCTTTCCAAAGTTGACAACCAACACTACAGTCGAATCCGCTGACAGAGTAAAATCGGTAGCACGCTGAGTAACAGCGTTTTTGCAGTAGTTTGCTGATACAGACATGTGCTTCGGCACATAAGGAAAGACCTATGCTTCTATATCACGGCAGCGCGGCATGAGGAAAATATTTTAGGGTGGGTGTGTAATCGTAATTTCTCCACGATGGGCTCGGCAGGCTCTTGCGCTGCGAAGGACTCGAGTAACCAGAAACTCGTCTTCGTATTTGCAAAAGCATCAGTCAGGACCATAGTACTGTGTTTGCAAGACAACCAATATGTCCCAAGAACCAGATGTTGCCTTTAATAAGAGAACCATTCAGAACCAAAGGTTTTCAGACGGGGGAAGTGCAAGGCAGGAGCGACCAGTTAGAACTACGCACATAACCGTGCAGCACCAGTGCTAACGAAAAAACCGGGATTTGCGACGTGCGACGTCGCTGTCGCTGTTGGCCGTCCCCTGCCTTCGTTCGTGACCGACCCAGAAAATGACCAGAGGGAACTTTTATGGGCATAGAGAGGCTTATGGGTGCCCACATCAGATCGGCCACCTGGTGGTCAAGGAGCTTGTGTATGGTTCGGTGGTGAAGGCTTGAAGGACCTGGGGGAGCGGTCGTAGGATCGGTCCCATAGGCTCCTGCCAGAACCGTTTGCCGAGTGAGGGCGGGCGGCCACAAATTAGAGGACTCAAGGATACCAGGCAACGAACCCCATTACATCCACGGGCACATCCAAGTGCAGTCGGCAACATATCGCTCCATGTCTGTCATATGCCTGTCGTAATGCTGTTGACTACCTGACTACCTGCTTACTTACTTTTGTTCCGACCGACTTTTATCCATGGCAAAATTTCGCCCTTCATATTGCTTACTATGGTATTTTATCTTATCGCCGTTAAATTTCATCGCTTTTCGACTTTTTCCGATGTCAGTCGCATCCCTCCCAACTTGTCCTTTGACGTGATTTCCTATCACTTTTACCACTATCGATTTTTATCCCTTTCAACTTTTATTCTTGCCGAATTTTTGTCCTTCGACGTTTTTCTAGCAGACTTAAATTCATGTCGAGGTTTATTTCTTAAAATTATTTGCGCTCGACTTTTCCATTTAGCTTTTTCCATTCGATTTTTGTAGGGAACTGGGATTTAGCTCTATGATTTTTGGTGCTTTCTGACTGGTTTCTGATTTGAATAAAAAACTGAGACGCCCCCAGAAATGTTAAGGTTCTCAATCCGCTCCATCCAGAAAACAAGCTGTTAAAGGGACGTTTGCGCTGCCAAGCTCAGGGCCAATGGGTCGTACACCCCTGTTTTACTATAGATGCTGGGCGATTTCACAGTAATTTGGCCCAAAACCGCGGAATTTTGGAGACAAGTGGTTGCTTCTCCCTCCCCAATCCCTCCTCCCCCCCCCCCCCCCGAGGAAAAATTTCGGCAGCGTGCCAGAGTTGTGTCGAGTGTCACTGTCGCAAGTTTTGCACTCGATGGGTACTGTGAGCGCCACGCCACCGACATCTAGCGTGAAAAGTTCTAACCAAGACCTACCCTTAGCTCCGCCCGGGGCATGTGGCGGGTATGTCATGCCTCGAATGGTGCTGCCTCGCGGCGGGCACTCCATGCACCACAAAACCACGCGCGATGACGTCACGCAGGGTCAATGACCGGCCTCGGTGCGATAGTGTGTCTGTAGTGCGGGCGGCGGGCGGGCGGATGGTCTGTGGCGAACAGAATAGCGGTCCGTGCGTCGGTCGCGCCACGACGTAATGAGCCGGCCACGGCACGCTGCGCCCGCGCCCGCGCCCGCCACCGCCGTCCCCGCCGGCACAGGCCACGGTTACCAGCGCGCCGGCGCTAGATGCGCGCGACCCACGTGCCCCTGACTGGAGCCTCCCCTGGCGCCCGGCAGGCGGCGCGGCCCCAGACTGGTGGTTTGGGGCCCATCAGGCAAGTGTCCCATGGGTGTGGATGGAATCCGTGTTGGTTTCAACATCTGTAAAGATTATAGGGGACTACTGATGAAAGAGTCGTCCATGCAGGTTCGACCCCTTTGCACATAATCATACGCACAAGTGAAGCGTCAAACTTCGAGCCTTCCAACTCGGTGTCGGATCCATGAGTTTGCATTGTCATTATTACTACAATTGTTATGGTTATCATTCATTCTTGCACTTGCACTTGACCGGACATTTCACTATGTGCAAAACTAGGCGAACCCTTTGAGAACTGCTTGAACGTTGAAAGGAGTACGTGGACCATGGGACGTTCATTTAAGTCGACACGCATAACTATCGCAAAATACAGGATATTTCCAAATGGGAGCAAAAGGTCTTAGAATTTCGACTTACGCATACGTAAAGGTCTAAAACTAAGTTTACCGCGTAGGCTTCCTGGTCACGGGACAGAAGTTTTGATCCCGCGAAAAAAGCATGCACCGCATATCCCGGAAATTATTTCCTGATTCGCTGGCACATTCCACCTCTACTTCTGCCATCTGCGAGGGTTCTCCTGGCATGAAAGTGTGTGTGTGTGGGGGGGGGGGGGGGTTAGGGCGCATCGACTGCTGAAGGTCATGCGGCGGCATGAAAGTGTTCTGCATTTTTGTTGACACAATGCTGCACAACAGACGGAAGGCGATCACTGCACTGCAGTGTGGCACTGTCGAAGATCAACGGAAGTGGGCACGGTCCATTGGTACGTCCTTCATGGCCGCTTGTAGTGAGGAGTGTGCACAGGGAAGCCTAGCTATGCCTCTCGCTTTTCTAGTCTTGACGGAGCGGTCACCATGTTCGATGAGCACTGTCAATAGCTCAGTTATAATCAGCACAGCCAGAGCCAAGTGGCCTGTCATGGCGTGCAGGCAGCTTCTTTGGACCAGCTTCGTACTGACGCTGATGGGTAATGAGGTAATGCAACTGACTTGGGAAACATGAGAAACCGATTATCTGCCTGTTCAAAATGTGCTTAAAAAGAATAAAGCAGCGTACTGAAGCGACTTTTGTTATTTTTTACATAGAGCAATGAGTAAATAGCACCGACCAGTACCGGGTAACGGAATAAACAGTTCTGAAGTAACGAAGTAACGGGCCATGTAACTACTTTTTGAGTAACGATACCAATTTTTAAAGATTACGACAAACTGTATGTGGAGCAAATACCCAGCTTACAGGGCACTTGCAAGTAGGCTTCATCACAAAAAAATAACAGTCTGCTCTCGGCTTTGACTCCCTCGTGGCGCGCGTGCTAGAACGCGTGCTACCAAGCGCGTGCTTGAACTTGTCGCGGCCCGCGGGGCGCCTGCGAGAGGAAACTGGGGTGCATTGCACTTGATCAGTCTGCAACTACGAAACACACTAGGTCTTCGGCTTTAACAGTACGTATGCGTGAAAACGCTGAACGGGGGTGCAGCTAGAACCGCCCTTCGGCCGGAGAATACTATACGCCAGCAGGAGACACACGTGTTGAAGAGGGGCGGTGCGGATCGACACCGCTGCCTTCCGGAGACGCGCCGGATGCCAGTAGTCTTTCTCACAAAGAGCTGTTACAAATAGTTCGTGTTTGCAAGTTGTAATTTAGAATTTACAAACTACACCTTACAACTGTTTCATAAAACTGGCGCGGGTTGTAGAATTGCAGCTGTAAAACTCTGCGCCGTGTGTAATTTGTCGCCGCCAATCAGCGGCGTTGCCAAGGACGCATAACAAGTACGCCTGACCGGCTTTTTAGCACCCCATACGCCCAACGTTGACGTGACGTCACTGGAGTCTTGAAACAGCGAGAGCAGCGCGCAGCCACGCATGATGCAGATTACGATCTGGATATTCGTGTTTCCGTTGGTCACAGTTGCATTGCATGCTAAATTTGTTGGGAAAAGCCACCCTTTCTTCCTTCCGTCCCTAAAAATACGTTGCGTTGTCAAACGATTAGTTCGGCGCAAGTTCGATAACCTAACTTAAATTATATCGCCCATACTAAGCGGGACGTTGCTGTCAACGCATGCAGTCAGGCTCACGCAGTCGGGCTCGCCGTTCTCGCTGTCCCCGCTCCTTCCGGCGCCGATTTCTGTGTCACCCGTGTGCACGTGACCGGGGTCGCACCCAGAGTCCTGGTGGAGCAGGAGTGACACAGGGCTTTATAGAACGCCCCTGGTGAAAGTTTCTAAGTTCTGAGAGAGCACCAAAGTTTCCCTGCCTTTCGTTTCTGTTTTGTATACACTTATTCCGACGGGCGTGTTAATGAAGGGGCCATGGAATGAACACTGACAACACATACTTGTTTCGTTCAGGCGTCGTCGTCAGTGAAACACTGGGGGCCACAGAATACTTGTGGTGCAACATTCTGGTGACACGGTCGCCGGGCCTCATGATCGATTCAGAGGCCCTCTGAGGAAACACTGGTCTCCTTTATGGCGCCGGCCGTCCTCTGACGGGAGCAGTTCGTGCGACTCGGAGTAGAGGCTTTCAGTGACGCACAATAATTTGCTGCAGGTACAGGGGATCTACTAAATGACACAGGGACACTTTTAACAAAATCAGGCCCCTGGGCAATACGGAGCAAGGTCGTTTGTTGGTTACTGGGCCCACTGTCCGACACATAACCATTCCACTGTGTCAATCAATGCGGGCCCTATCATTGCCTTATGTCCTATCTTCCTTTACTGTCAGGGGCCCCAACAATGTAAGGGGTCCGCTGACATTCCAGGTCCCGTCACTGCCCCTTCCTAGCAAACAGGCCCGCTGCCGACACGGATTCCCTTCCTGACGCAGGATACCTTGTCAGACGCTATAGCTCCATGGTAAGACAAAGTGGCTCTTTTTCACCTGTGCTTAGCTAGCCTCCGCGCCCACTTGTCATTAGTTCGTACCAACAGCAGGTGCGCAATCGAGATTTCCTTAAGAGGGTGGGAGCATACCTCGGCGAGAACGCATCACGCCAATTTTAATTTTTTGAAAGCGCTGTGGTAAAGATGACGATCTGTGGGCAGAATGGAACGCCCCTTGACTGTGCTCCTCCAAAACAATCAAACAGCAACGACAGCAGGGTTTGACGACCGCAATCTTGTCGGCAGGAGTCGGTTTGTTCCCTTTGGGAGTTTGCGAGGGCCCTCGTTTGACACCCATCTACCACATTTGGTTGCCCCTCCCCCTTCACAAATCTTTTGACCCCAATGCTACAAAATCTCCGGAAAATATAAATATCACAGGGACCTTCTTCAGACATGACCTGCGGTTGATGAACGTTCAACTAGAATAAATGATTTTTTCCGTGCCACTAGTTTGAAAAGCTACCGTACATTAAAATCAATTGGCCTAATAGCCGATAAAAATGTATTTAGGGCGAGGTTAGGCTCACAGTTCCTCACAAGGGCGTAATGTCGCTGAATAATTTATTCGGGGGGGGGGGGGAGTGCGGAAAATGTCTCACTCTATCACAAAATATGCATTTCACCTGGGTCCTCGGCTTATCCCCAATCACTTAGAAAAGGTGACGCCCCTGCTTGCAGGATAAAAGAAACACTAAACGAACCAGTACGACTATACTTGATACCTCTATTCGAAGTTTTAAGGACTATTAATTGCATTGCCTCCGATCACTTTGAATGCTGCATCTACCCTGCGTTTCCGCTACGCCACGGCGATGGAGACGGCAGAGGCGGGGACCAATGACACAGGGCACCAGTGACGTCATTGCCCTGTGCTGAGTCGCACGGGATTCCACCAATAGGAAATCCAATGATCCCCCCCCCCCCCCCCTCCAGCGTTTCACCCGCCAACTGACATTGCCAATGTCCGACGAGCGCAGAAAAAAGAAATCATGCTATAGATCATCATAAATACCGCAGTTTGTAAACAAAAACAAAACAAAATGTATCGGAAGTGTCAAGGATTATAACATTACGTCCCCAATACCAGCAATCAAGTACATTTATCATTATATTCACCGTGTGTCTTACAGTTTTGAGCAGAAGTAAACACAGAATATTGGCACTGTCATGGCAACTAGTGAAACCGTGACTTAGTGAACCAGCATAACACTAGTGTTCTCTTAACATGATAGACACCTATATTCTACTCACAGACATGGGATTCATGCATCGTTCACACCCGGCCATAGCTGTCCCTGTTTGGCGTCAAACTGAACGTCGTCGCATGCCCGCAGTTTGATAGGATGAGTGCCTGCCTGCTTTCGCTTGCATGGGTAGAAACTACACTTAAAATTAAGACATTTCATAATCTGTTAGTACAGCCATTTCATCCTGGCAGTGACTAAGATGGCAGTAGGCCTACTCACGAAAAATGATCACCTTCATATCAGTACCCTCCCACCCCACCAACGCGCGAGCACAAGACAACGCAGGATTTCGATCGGATCGGTGCGGTTGCCAAGGTCACTTACAGTGATGGGTAAGAGTGCAAAGGAATAAATTTGCTGCACGCTTGGTTGCACGGGCCATACGCGGAATTAGATATGATTAAACCCATTAACACCACCACTGGGTTGCTTCCTCTGAGCGTTGTGCTCTGCGGGCTTGTTTGTCCTTCCACTTCCTCCGAGTGCTTGTTTATTTTGCCCCGGGGGATTCTTGCAAGCCTCCTTCTGCGAGCTTTGCGTCCACAATCCATTTTCGCTACTGGCATTGCCTTACGCTTACGATCACCTATTCTACAACTGGGTAGGCCATCGTTGATTTGTAGTTGTGATTTGTACTTTTAATCTTACAAATGCACCGCGGCTGGAAAATCAGCTGGCCTTTATGAAACATACCAAGGTAAGGTTGTAGAAATTCTCGAGAGATTTGTCAGTTTTGGGTGTGGTTTTGTAGGTTTGTAATTTGTAGTTGCTGTTTGTAGGTTTCTGCTTTATGAAACACATTTTTACAACTGCACATACAAATTTACAAGCTACAATACAAATGTACAAAAAACTGTCTTTGTGAGAAAGCCTACAGGGCGTGCGTTGGAGGACACTGGCGCCCCCTCCCCCTCCCCCCTCCATTTCCTTGGGGACGACACCGCCCAACCACGCACAGGAGGCGGCGACAATGGGAATAATGACCTTCCGCCAACGTAATTGAGGCTGGTGCAAACTGACAGTGCAAACAGAGGAAACTCTTATCTGCCAGCACTGCAGCCGCGCCCAGCATATGTCCCCTTGTCACATGGGAATTGAAGACACCGAACAGCTTGGAAGATACGAACCCCTACATGATGGTCGTTCTGACCGCAGCAGGAATGGCCGTCGTGCGGCCGAAATCGCTTGCGCGCGGCCGAAATAAGCTCAAACTCATTTGCTTACTGTCATGCACACGGTCATAAGGAATGCGACCTTTGGTGGCACGCCGACTGGTTGCCGTGCAGAGCCATGTCACCTGACGCCTGAGTTTGACTCAGCAGAAGCTAAGGCAGTGCCTGCGTTGCAGCGGGCATGCTTTGCTGACTACCATCCAGCTAAGCGACCGGCAGCAGGCGCTTACGTCACCCTAAACATCCGGCTCGGGCCCCTCAGTCATCCGCCACTTCCCGGCTCCTGCCAACGTATGCAGGCTGGTGACTGCACAAAACCCCGCACCACATGACTGAGGTGATGACCTCATGACCTCATGACCGCACCACATGACTCATCCTCCCTCGCTCCCACGCATTCGCACAACTTGGCATACGCACGTATTGGGATCGCATTTTTATTTTGTACCGGATGTGTTTGAATCGAATTGCTTCGTCACATTGTCACCCTTCTGCATACATGTCATACCTCGTGCATACATACCTCGTAACGTACGTCCTCCTACGCGCGATTCTTCGTAAATGCACGCCTTCAGAAACCTTTTTTGACGACGCATTTTTTCCGAATTCACAACTCCCTGTTTGGAGCATCTGACAAAAAAATGCCGATGCTCCCTTATCCTCCCCGTTGAAGCTCCCTTATCCTCCCCGTTGTTCCGCTGTTCGTTCCTCATTACTTTTTACGATTTCGCCATTCTTGAGCTATAATGCCTCATCCCCGAGAGGCCCTTTCATCACCTCATCCCGCAAATTATGATTCTCTGCATCCATGCATGGCCTCTCCGGGGCTGTTGAGAAGCGGTCCTCTGATGATGTCTCTCCTGCATACATTAGCTTAGTTGGAAAAGTGCTTCAACATTTGGGTTAATGTGTCACAAACATTTGAGCTGGCATCCCTGAAACCGCACACCTCAAACATCCATCTTCATATCCAGGACTTCGTCAATTCTTGCCGGGTCAAGGTAAGTACCCCCACACAATAGCTCTGAGCGCCTTCCATCCGCATGTTGTTACTTGCAACAGTTGGGTTCCAGTACGTTTCCAGGCCCTCTGCGTTCAAAGCAATATTGGTTTTCATCCACCGACGCTCACATCTTGTTTCGGACCTCTGGAGAGAGCGTGTGCTGATGCACTAAGCAGCCGGCCCTTTCCGACTCCGCGCAGGGGTGCCTTCCCTGAGTTTGGGAAGGCACCCAGCGCCTTTGGAGGAACCTTGGAGTGAAACGTGAAATCAAGGTAATGTGAGGAGGGCGGGTGCCGAGAATTTCGCTGCTGCTGTGCTATTACCTTCCTAGGCGTGGGCTAACGTGCAGACTCACAATTTCAGATGGGTTAGGCGAAAAAGGTGCGCAGGAAACAATACCTTGACCAACCTAATCTATCCCCTAGACCACTCCAGAGCTGACAAATGAACCAGTGCTCTTTGAATGGCAGAAATTGCAAAACTTGCCAAAAACCGTCACAATTGGCAGCAAAATATATTATCGTGAACCAAAATGGCGCGCGCTGCATTAACGCCTCACGGGGTTCACCACTAACTGCATCCTAACTAACCACTCGTTTGCATCCACCCTGGCAACGTCCCTCCTAAGGCTACAGAACGTACGTTCCAACTTCCCAATGTGAATCCCATGATGTCACGGGCTCGTCTGGACCGCTCTTTCTCATCCCCACCCTCCAGTGATCTTGAAACGATAGAAAAATAGACGTCTGGCTAGAAATTGAGAGATAACTATTGAGTGAATTCAACGCGGCAAAATGCGGAGTATTGTTTTCCACGGGGGTAGAGGTTTTCCGCCGCTTATGTTCCACCCCCATTCTTATCAGGGAAATCCTTGATGCGCCCCCGCCAAACTCCATATGATAAACACTATAATTATCATTTGACATTAGCTGACGCCCCACATAGATACGTGGCTACTACGTGTCAGTCTACGAGATGAAACAGTACGCCAAAAACACCGGAAGGCGATAAGGGATAAAAAAGCATATGAACGCGAGCCTACATAGAGAGACAACCCTACCGTTCAAAAAAGGACTCGGCAGCGCGCTTAAAACTTGCTGAATCCGGTCGTCTAACATCCTCAGGCAACTCATTCATAACAGACGCCGCTCGGTATGCAAAGAGCCGCTGTCCTGCCGCCGTGCGCACCGACAGGTGGCGTAGGCTATGGTCCATGCGTGTAGATCGGTCGCTGGTCTGTGCGTCAGCGTATGCTTGAAACAACAGGCAAGACCTGCAGGTTCACCTCGTTCACGTCGCTCACGGGCTCTGTGCGTGACGATAACAGCGATCACAAATCGAGGGGATACTTGTGATGTTGTGCTGTTGTATGTATTGTATGTCGTACCCAATAAACACAAGTTTAGAGCATACTTATGCATGTTGCACTCTTTTACACAGACTGATGCTGAGCGCTTTCGGCTACAGTTGTTCGGAAAAGATCACTGGAGAATGGTGTACCCCATCTCTCTGTCGGGGTGGGGGGGGGGACAGGTTGGGAGTACATTTTAGCAATAATTGTGCAGCTCTTGTACAAACCAAGATCATTTCTGAGCTAAAAATGCTTGGACATGATAGACCGAAAAACCTGGTTTATGGAAGTATTTATGTGCAAACCAGCCCACAAATAATAGTTTTTCACGCCACCGAAGCATTGGTGCCCTATGATTTAGTCCCATAATGATATGCGTCGTCCACCCAGAATGCAGTAATGCGGGGGCTTGTTTTAACTGACAGAGATGCATGCCACGCAGCGCAACATACATTTGTTCTCCGTCTCCTGCATCTCCGTATATTGGAGTCACACACATTCATGAGCTGATGTCTTAGCTTACGTACCAATTGTCTCATACATATTTGGGCTCTTCAGCCAGAGAACTGGAAGCTTGGACAAGTGTGATAAGAAGAATACGGTGTGTTATAAAAAAAAACGTACCGTGATTGTTGTGTTCAGAGACGTGCACTCCGAGGACTTTCGAATGGAATCAAATGCGGCACGACAACATGTTCTCACTAAAAAAATGTGAGACAACTAGTGGCATAAGTAAAAGAATACGATGCGAATTATCGCGTATGCGAATAATTCCGCATGAAAAGAAAAACGGTAAGAAATACATGCATAACAAACGATTTTCGAGAATTGCATGCATGAAGCTTTGATTGTAAGAAGTAACGCGTGATTTAGCTTTGTCCGCATGAAGCTTTGGGTCTGCCAATAATTCAGTTCTTGAACAAATTGCGCTACGGCAATTTGAGCACGGGCACATCTTATACGACGACAAGCGATGAGAGGTTTTGCGAGCGAAGAAACGCGACAAGAATATCTTGCGTAGCGATACAAAGCTTTGTCCAGAAATCTGAGTCGACTATCGTCTTCGCCAGTCGCACTAAACGTTGCATGTTCCCAGTGAATCTGAACCGGCTACACAATTAATCTTATAAGCTGGCAGTCATCTGCGCGGGGTGCACGCCAAGTCGTCGGGCATGGTGATGATATTTCAGGCAGCAGCGCGGCACGCGGGGGGTTGCTTCGAAGGAGTCAGCACAACGCGGGCACCGATATCGGCTGGTTGAGTCAGCACACTCCGATTGGTTTATAACTGATTTAAGAACGTGCTGCCGGCCAGCCAAGGCGCCAAACCAGCCAGAGCGTGGGCGCGTCTGCTGTTCCTCCGCACGTCCTTCGCGGCGCCCACAGCACGCTCGGTGATCGCCGGCCGGGGCTAGGGCGCACAGTGACAGAGTGCAGCCCGGCCCGGAAGCTGCGGCCGCGGCCCGCACGCGACAGTCAACGGGGGGGGGGGGGGGGAGGGACGGGAGCTCAGCGGGGTAATGACCCCCTCAAGGCCAGCGCACGGCGACAGCTACGTTCGTCGGTGGAACGTAAGCTAAACAAGTTGGAAACAGGAGCCGCCACTTGGAGATGCATCGTGCAGGGGAGACGTAATACGAGGACGGCGCGCACACGACTCTTGGTTTAGGGCGGCACGTAGTCGATGAACAGATTGGCCACCAGCATTTGCTGCGGCAGGCTTATGTTTCGGCGCGCATGTCACAGTCGTCAGGTGAACATATGTTCATTATTAGAACGAATATAACATTATGATCAATAAGCAGGGTTTTCTTTAACAGTGCATACTTAGCGAATCGGGCGCCGAAAGCCGCAAGGTCCCATGAAACCAGAAAATAAGTCACGAAAATAATTTCATATTGACAATGGTCAGATCAATGTGTTATAAACCTGCACTTGGACGTGTTCAACGGCACCATTCATGCAACAGGAAGGGTAAGAGGGTTTAACCATTGACGGTGTGGTGGCCTGTTCACGCAGGCATTTTTGCGGGTTTTTTTAGGGGGGGGGGGGCAGCACTTGAGTTGCAAATTGAGATTCATCAAAGTTTGTTTGTCGCAGTGCGGGTAACGCCTGTGTGAATATACCTTCAAAAACAACAAACCTGCTTTGCAAGTGCTATGACCACGCCAAAAACCTTAGTGCTCTGGCATCTATGACCGCCATTTTTTTCGAATGCAATGACATACAATCTTTCGTGCATTACACATTGGGTATGCGTTTTGTACATTTCACTGAAATGTATCATGAAAGCTTTAAAAGTTTCTCAGGACCCACGCATGTACCAAACACGCTTTCCTTCGGAAAAGCTGCATGTCCACAATCCAATTTACTTTCTACCATATTTTTATCTACAGATTTTCGAGTTACATCTGGCGATAATGCACAAGCATCATCCAATTATCGTTACCGCAGTTTGTCGTCAAGAACGCAGTAGAATGGCTAAAAGGAAAAAAATCGGCCCCATCTCGGCTAAAAGACACTACGTATGATTGTCTCTGTAGTTGCCTTTGACTTGACAAGGGCAGAGCCACATTGCATTTCATGGGATCTGTGAACAAAATCTACGAACGAGGTGGTTTTAACCTTTCACTACAGAGCGCAGACCACGGGTAACCATGTCAGCAACAGCACAGGTACAAAAGGGTGTTCATTGTACACATATTTTACACGGTGCGCTAATTTGGGAAGTCACTTTACCAGCAGTTTGTACATGATCCTTGGAAGCGTTTTCGCCCCACCACAATAGGTAGACGCCGCCTAACATGTAACAATCACTTACTACAAATTCGCAACAAAATATTTCCGGGCGGAGGAAGAAGAAGCGCCAGCGTGGTGAACGCGTGGTAAACATGGCATGCATGAAACGTGAGCTAGCATAATTTCCGCTCCCTTCACATTCATTTTGGATTTTTTTCACATACACATCGTTTCAGGCGGAAACGTGACGATGATCTTAGTTCTCAGAATTGCTTCATCGTCTCCGTGTGACCAATCCTAGTGTGCCTCGGCCAAAAGCAGGAACGAATTATGCTTACGGTCCCAAATGCAACTAGAAACAATGTTACGTTGGGGTATGCCACATACAAAACAAAACCAAATCGAGTTTATCTCGGTCAGGCGACGATCTCGTATCTAACGAAACCGCATACATGAATCAAGTTTACGTAAGTAAAGAAGGCCTAACCTTTCAGTTTTCCGTAGCATCATTAATTGGCATTTATCAGATTCCATAGATAGTATGTACATGTATTTGGAATAGCCAAGATAGACTCGTGGCTATGACAGTTCATCGCCGCAGCATTAAAGCAAGGTCTCACAGGCTACAAATGGAAACACACACAAACAAACACGCACACGCACGCATGTACGCACGCATGCACACACGCACGCACGCATACGCGCGCACATGCACGCACACGCACACACACGCACGCACGCACGCACGCACGCACCAAAATGTACGCTTGCGCATGCATACAAGGCTCGGACCATTCCATGGTCAGGGTGAAAATCGAAGTAGTAGGTGGCGTTTCAGTGCACGGCCAAACCGCGTACCACGGAGTCGTGTCTGGTCACGGGGAAGGCCGTTATACTGGGTGGCAACTCGGCGACGTAACCGCCTCCTCCTGATCTCAGTATGTGATCTAGGGATAAATACATCTTCCTCCTGCTGTGTGACGATCTCGGGCTTGAGATGCCTTTCAGAACTCACAAGCTTCTGGCTCACCAGAATGTGGTACCCTGCGTAGAAGCGTCAACGTGTGGTATTCGACAAAGCCGTCCGAAGAAAGCCGGAAGAAAGCTTCCCCAACAGATCCGAAACATGATCGAACTTTTTAGGCCCAAAGATTACTTTTGCTGCAAAGTTGATGGCCGTTTGGATCACGGGGATATTTTTTTAGTGTCATTCCCATAAACCGAAACGCAGTATCGCATCTGCGAGAGGACCAAGGCGCTCACCAGCGTGGAGACGACACTAGGGGGCAAGTAGTACCTCAGATGTCAGACCAGATAGCACGCTAAAAGCAGCGGCTAATGACGACAGAAACGTGGGAATTCCAGCGCTGAAATTCGGGTCAAGTACTACTCTTAGATTTTTCCTCTCCATACACGGAGAGCTCGTGCTCACAGTTCACGGTGAAGTTAAAGGGGGGGGGGGCTGCTCGGATTATGTGGGTTTCCAAATAATATTAGCCGGGTCTCCTCAGCACTTGCTTTAAGATCGTTCGCGTGAAACCAAACGTCGAGAGAGGCCATGACGTGTTCCATTTGCGTGAAGACATTTTGAAAATGGCCTCGTTTGCCGCTCACTAGAATTAGAGTGTTGTCCGTTTAAATCTTTTGGCTACTTGTGTTTTACATACCCGAGTTGACCCTTCTCCCTGCCGATGTTGTGTCTTTCGACTTTTACGCTTCCATTTCCATCCCTGTTGACTTTTTGCCCTTAGATGCTTTAACATTTGCCAAATTTTCCAAACACAAGCCAAATTTGCAATAGAAATTACATATGATACTGCCACCCCCTCATCGTGCTTATCACCACACAGAGGGGACGGGACGGGACGGGGCAGTGCTAGACCAGATCACGCCAGAAGGTACCGACAGAAAACAGGCGAGATGGGCCCGGATCGGATGTAATGACCGGATGGGACGGGACCGGACCGAACCGGAGGTACCAGACGGGAACACGCTTCACCGGACGCGAGCAGCTACCGGATGTAGTCCAATGAGGACGAGATCAGACGGAGCATGATGCTTTCGGACGGGACAGCACATGACCAGACCAATTTTAAGGTAGCTTCCGAGGAAAGCTGCTACCTAGGGCCTTACATACGACGCCAAAATAATGGCCTCAATTGTTTCGCAACATTCCACTTATATATAAACGTAAATCAGCACCCGCAATTTTTGCAACAATAAGTCATTAGGATTAGCAATTAATAATCAGTAATAATTTGCTGTTCCTAACCTTGCTGCGTATTTGACACGGGAATTACTTCAGTTTGAGGATTAAGATGATACCATTTTACTGTTCCCCAATATCATCGGCGTTATGTGCGCTGTGCTCTAAGAAAGTTGTCCTCTATGCAAAAGTACTTTGACAGAATGATATGAATTTCGATGGCCCTCTTGTTTCTTCGCTGATTATCCATCGTCAGTATTCCGGCCCGCATTGAAATTACAAAAATGTATCGATTAATCGATACGACATACTATAAGGAGTGGTGTAGCTCCTTTTCAGTTGGGAACTTTAATTCCCCCTTGGGCAAAAGCCAACATCCCCTACTTTTCTAAGGAAACAGGCAAAATTCGAGTAGAAACCCGTTGGTTGACTATTTTCGGGTCAGATTGCGTCATTTTCTCACTCGTCGGCCCCCAAACTCATGTTGAGAACTACGTCCCTAATTATAACAATGTTCATAAATTGTTCACATATAACACACATATTTCAGTCATCGCACAACTGAAACATCGGTTTAAATCCATGTGACATTGAGCCATACTAAGAAGAAGCCACAGAATATCATGCAGATTCACAACATCCTTTTGACCAAAGCCGACTCGGTCAACGCCCCAGGTCATCCCACCCTTAGTGACTGATGACCCGGCTGGACGGCGTATGAAGGATGTCGCGGTGTGTGTGCGTGTGGCGGGGGGGGGGGGGGCAACTCGAATCTTTTGCCGGAAAATATATTTCAGTTCGCTACAGGCGAGCCGATGTTCCTGCAACCCAAAACAACATCGCTTGCTTTCAATCTACTAATTTGTGTGCCTTCCCCTAAATTTTTTCTCGAAATTTACACGCATGCACCTAATTACTTGTGGAAATGTTAAGGTGTACCTAAACGTGACCCCATGGCTGTGTAACCACGTCTATAAGATCCGGGGGAGAAGGAGTCGTGGTAGAGGGTCAGCTTGAAATCTGAAGGAGACAACCTGACCTGAAAATGAGATTTTTAAAAATGAAAATACCAAAAACGATCACTTTCATGTTCAAATCATTGAGGACGCATTGTTACTTCGTCAAAATTGGAGCAGCATGTCCCCGCCCCTCCCCCCGTGGGAACACCCAGTCACGCCCCGGTGTCCTTCCCTTGAAAACGGATCCCAACGCGGACGCAATTTCGATATCCATTGATTTTTTCATTGGCCCTTTTTGGTACTCAGCATTTTGGTCCATGGTACGCCTTAAAAATAATTCCTTTTTTGACATCTGCCGCTGCGTAATGGAAGAATGTACGACACACTAGGCGCTACTTCCGGCCACTTATGTGCACGAGTGTAATTACTTCTCTGAGATTGGGGCAATAGGTCAGGGTCGGATGGGTCAAACTGGAATCTGGGGGCGACTTGGAAATATTGTAAGGTCAAACATCAAGAAACGTACATTCCACGACAAATTAGGACGGTCGGAGTCTCATTTTGTAAAAATTGGGGGAAAAGTTTCCTTATCATCTCTCCAGTCCTCAAGTGACTAGGCCAACGCTTGAAAATGACAATGAATATGAAGCTCCCATGATTTCCACTGTCCTTTTCCTTTATGGCAATGCTCCAAGATCATGCCACAATACGCCACAAAGTGCAGCAAAATAATGCGCTCGCAAACACATGTCATCAACACCAGCACATCGCCCGCAGCGCGCTCAATCGTCTTACAATGCCCCGACCGAAATCGCGCCTGAAACAGCAATGCACGTGAACAGCTGATTCAGAGTTCAACGACCCGCGCCAGCCGAGGTAGAGGGCACTCACCTCGGATTGTGCTGGGCATCACTTGACGGTGAATTCCTGCATCCCAGTGGTGATTTCCGCCTCTTCTTCCACAACAGTCTTAGGCTCACATCACACTTAGTTCGCACCACCACCATATAGCTAGCTAACACCACACTACATTTATCTAACCGATGCCCAACAATATACCCCACCGCACTACTGCACTGCTACTCGCGTGGCCTACAGCGCGGGCCGGGATCGATTGGAACACCGCGAAACACTGCCATCTGTTTTCAGTCTGTGGAAGCTACGCCTCAAATGAAGGGCGCTGCTATCGCGGGTTTCAGCCTTATGCTGGATGTTCACATTTCACGCTAGGGGGCATTACGCTGAAGCGGCAAGCTTTGTCAATGTATTCCAGCGCGTATTTAACACGCGCTCGTTTGTTAAGGGGTGTCATTTTATGACCTCTTCCAACCTTTCCCGAGGTTTTTTCCAGAAGAATTCCAAAAGTCGTGGCCGAGCCGCGTTCAGCTTTGTATAGCTGCGGGCAAGTGAATAGCAAATATTTAACTATAAAAAGTTAGATGTACCTTACAAGATCGCTAACCTATCGAAGGTCAAAGTGGATCCATGGCTGTCAGCAAAAGCAGTTTCTAAGGAATCGTTGAATCTGATGCGATAACCGAGTGTCAGACGCAGCCATGCACCTGTGAGATGGTTTCTCAGACTATTATACGGTTGAATTTAGTATTTCGACAAATTTCATTGCACTTGGGTCAGGTATGAAGCTCAGATCGAGAAGGCGGCTGCTTTTCATCGGGAAATTTCCTTTGAACGGTAGCTTCTTATTTCCACATTTTTATAAGGGGGTAGCTTATCATTTCGACATTTTTATAATGGGGATTGCAGCAAATATCTTTCATGAACTTTATCAAGGTCAAGATAGGTCACTGACTTTAGGTGGCCAGATCGATCCTTTGTTTTTAGGAGCACACTACGTAGCGTAATTCTTGACGCTGATAGCAATTCAAAAATCGAAACGATCGCGTATGTTTTTGGTGATCATGACATTCTAAAGGTCAAACAACATCACTCACCTAAACTGAACATCAGTGAGCTTTTGCTTGGAACGGGTGTCTAGGTTCAAGGCAGTTACATGAGGAGGTCTGGGGCACCTTGGACACCAAAACGGAGTTAGACCTTGTTTGACCTTATTTGATGAAAAGGTCACCTAAAAATCTCACATTTGATGCAAGTGTGTTCACATACAAGCCAACTCACTCTGTAAATTTGGTTTCCCTACCTTTCCCAGCGTTTTTCAGATTCCCGAGCGGGGTCAAATGCACCTGGTGCATTCGGTGCAGTATTCAGCCGGCCACCCGGGCTCGCGTTCAAGGGTCCACATCGCACCTCCACATTTGTATGTGGTTTTGAACTGAGATGGCCTTCCTGAACATCCTTCGGTGCAGTTCACAGCCCTGCATTTGCCAAGACCCAAATATTTCCAGTTTCTGACCTGCACATGCTTCAAAGGTGGGCGGACTGAGACGAGGAGACTATTTCAAGGCCACCCAAGCATCCATGACGTTGCAGCAGCGTTATTCAAATCCTGACATTTCATTTACCATGCAGCGACGAAAGCAAACAAAACATAATTGTCGAGTCGTTCTCATCTGGCGTGTGCGGGTGCGATTCACAAACATAACGGCCGTCAATTGGCTCTCAATTATTATTGTGCAAGGCACATGATGTAATCAAAACACTGACGCATTAAAAAGCATATGCACTAAACGGAAAATTATGCTGGTTAGAATTATTTCATGCTAAAAAATATACCAATAGCTACAAGTGAGTTTGTTTCACGATATCTGATGTCTGATATCTGATATCTGACTCAAGATCATGAAATGGGAACACACCAGTTAAGATTTTCGTACGTGGCAGATCCGACCTAGGGTGGGTTCCAGTGAGAACTTTCGCATAACAACCGAATAGCAGCAGCTACGGGGCGCCATGAAGCATTTCTTGACCGATGTATAAGCACAACGAAGTGAGCAATGCGAAAAAGTCAGTCCCGACGCTCAGTTTATTGTTGCGTTCGAATTCGTTTCACCCACAGTGACGAGTATGGTTTGTGTCGCTCTAGGAGCTTCTTTTTTCCCTGAATGAAATAGCCTGCAGCCGGTGGAAACAGTCGCGCTAAAGGTCAGGTGCAGAAGCGCAGCCAGAACCCCCCCCCCCCCCGCTCCCCTCCCTCTTAAGGCCTGTTTGCTTGAGTGCCACGGACAGCACCTTTTGTTCCTTTGTGGTTGATGTTGACTGAGCACTGGTGCAACAACCTTAATAAAAATTTTAGATCGGGTCTCAACTTAACTAAGTTGAGATCCGATCAGAGTCCAACCAAGTTTCAGAGTTCAAGCAACAAGCACTGCTTGGCATGGGCAGCTGACCCTAAACGTGCCAAGTCTTTCAATAAACAATAATAATCATGTGTCTCTCGGGCGTCTTCGCTTCATGCATTTCCCCAATGCTCTCAGCCTCCACTGTTCTAAACGAGCTGACGGACCCATGCCCCATCCCTTGTATCGTGTCCCGCACATATATCAAATTCTGCCTTTCATGGAATCTATGGCTGTCAGCCGATGGCACATCATCTGCGCACTATAATTACACAGACATGGGTTTGAGTACAATTATATTGGAACTCTGACTGGAGGTCGTGACCTGTGACGAGGAATGGGGCTGATCAAGTTGCGAAACGAATCTGACTCGAATTCACCAATTTGTTTGTGCTGGCTTTACTTCGCACGGAAGATGTTCCTTCCTGCTTGTCAATGGGCAAGCCAAGATCGTAGCTAAACACGGCGAAAAGGATTCTGCTGAGACAGCTGTTGCTGCTACAGTAAGCAGTTTCACTAGCGCTAGCGTCCGTCTCTGTGTGCAACTGGCTTTACCCCTTCAAATGATAGAGTTGAATCGGCTGATGCACATATCTCTTATTTCACATTCAAGTGCGGCAAGTATTCAGAGACGTGAGGGGCCGTTCGGCAGCCCGGACCATGGCGATGCGGGACAAAAACTATGTGACTGAGACAAAAGAGCATGTGTGCACACATTCCCGCTCTGCAGCAGTCTCAGCACCTCATGATCAGCGCATGCAGCCTGCCACGTGTTGCTGAGCGCAATACAGGGCCCGGCTAATTTCATCACATGTGTTATTGTGAAGGCTGGCAATGGAAGCCTCCAGAATCTCCCAGGTAAATACTGTCGTGATAACTTTTTAGAAGCCCAACGCAGTGAGGCAGCCAGGATTTTTTAAGTGGTGGCGAGAGCGTAGAGGTACGTGCTCCAAATATTGACCACACCAATGCTCTCCCTGCTCTTATACTTGGCATTCGTTACCTTATATTTCAGCCGAGCCGCCCTCCCATCTAAATATGTTAAACTCAAGATTCCAAGATCGGCTCATAACCCAACGACACTGGGTATGAGTCCCAGAGCGAGCGCATTCCTTTGTCCGGCTGAACTGGAAAGTTCAGATTGCAAATGGCCAAGAAAGGTCAACCAAGGTCAACTCTGCATTTCTGTCTGATGAAAGGACCGAGCCGAATTATTCATTAAACCGGACGGCACAACTTGGGTAGTGGGTTCAGGGTGAACGCAATAAGCGATGTTTAGCAGGTACTCTGAACCCAAAGCCACCGGTGCAAACCATACGGAATCGAGTTACAAATATCCTCTTATAATGTTGGGTTTGTCTCATGGTCTCATTTTCGTATATTGCTTTTTCAGAAAAGCATCACGAAAGCTTTCCTTCGTGGTTTTCCTTTGTGCTGAAGCCTCTAGATATACATAGCTGAAACCTCTAGATGATATCACGGAAAACGCTGAGCAGTTTTATATTTTTGGCCAACGATGTTCTTTAACGCATGCGAAGTAACGTAACGATTTTCCGCCCGTGTTGGTGAAATTTTCCGTGCTACGAATTGCAGCTATATCACAGCGAATAAAGTGGCCCAACTCCTGTGCCGGGTGAAAAAGATGTACATTTTTAACGCCAGTTATTCACTTACAGCACCAGTCTCTGGCCATGCCCGCCATGCTTCGAGCCAGCAGAGATCTTCGATTGCGCCCTTGACCGACGTTACTGCCCACGTGAGTCTGAATCTGAATGTACAGCGTATGGCAGCATTTGCTCCGAATTGCCTGGCGCGCTTCCCATCCATGACCGCCGTCGTGTATAGCTGTATGCAATATGATACCAGATCCGGTTAGCGGACGCCGTGGGCGCGAGCAAAAGGCAACCCAACAAGGCGGCGACCGCCGACCACGGTGTAGAACGTTTCGTAACATACCTCGAGAATTTCGATCATGGTGACTTAAAACGAATTATCGGTAGGTCACCGTCAAGTGGAAAGGCACATGTAAGCTGCTTAACGATGGCATCCAAATTCGTGCAGTTATCAAAGATGGAGAAGGCTTAAGCAATAAGAATACGTAAAAACCAAACGGTGGTTTCAAATACAATTGCACTTCGCGCAATTGTGGACTTCCATTTGTATTCAAATGTTGCCATTTTTGACGTGTCTGTCCGCTGTCATACCTAAATGTATTCATTGCTCTCAGGTGCTCTTAGACTTAAACGTAGATTTTGTTGCTCGGCAAGGCCAGTAGGGTCGCATCATCACATGAAATTTTTGACGAGATCCGAGCGGCGGGGTGCCGTCGGATAGCATTCTAGTATTCTGCACGGGTGCTACGTTTAGAAGTATTTTTCGGCCAGTGATAGCGCACCTTCGAAAGTGCGATCATTGCCAGTGCCGTCCGGACTCCGGAGGTGGTTGGGCTAGCTGGGCGTGGGTGCGCTCATTGAAAACCGAGTATGTGTGCAAAAGTATAATGGCATGGTCACTTAAGAGCTACCCCAAGTAATAGTGCTGATTATAATATATATATATATATATATATATATATATATATATATATATATGATTATAATATAATGTAAATTGCGCATGGCATTGGCATGATGGGTGCTTCGTTTGTCCCACGATGGAACTGAATCGGGAGAGGGCTGCGTCCCGTTCCTAGGCACAGGAGGTTGGAACAGTACAGGAGTACAGAAGGCTCGCAATGCGTTTTCATTATTGTATTGAAGGAGAGGAATGCCATTCCTAACAGGAAAGCATATGTCCCAGAATATTTAGAAACATGCTGAGCTCCGTTGCCTTAAATCTATGGGGAGGGGTACTTTTGTTTTGTTTCACGTTAACTGAAATGCATTTCTTCTGCCGATGACGTTTTGGTGTGTCGAGAACGTGCGTGCAAACGGTTTGTTATAGTTACATATAATCTGGACAAACCATTGTTGTGAATACATAACTAAATAATCAAAGAATTGCCTAAACACATAATGATGTATAACACGCAGATTTTACACATCAGTATTCAGGGAAAGGTACAACTGCATCCCGTCTGTTTCACAACAATGATGCGTGTTTAAAAAGCTGACGCAAGCGGCCAGGCATCCATATGTGATCGCTGTGCGTAAGTACATTGGCTTTAAAACCTGTGATAAAAGTTGGAGTATATGTATGTATATATATATATATATATATATATATATATATATATATATATATATATATATATATGTGTGTGTGTGTGTGTGTGTGTGTGTGTGTGTGTGTGTGTGTGTGTGTGTGTGTGTGTGTGTGTGTGTGTGTGTGTGTGTGTGTGTGTGTGTGTGTGTGTGTGTGTGTGTGTGTGTGTGTGTGTGTGTGTGTGTGTGTGTGTGTGTGTGTGTGTGTTGTGTGTGTGTGTGTGTGTGTGTGTGTGTGTGTGTGTGTGTGTGTTTATGCTTATAGAAAGTGGATAAGCAGAACCCAAGCTGATGAAATTCGAGAACTTTTTTGACCCGTCCCATTTTGGCAACTCTCACGACTGTGGCCCCCAATCATCTGGAGAAACCATATTCATGCCTGGCTTTGGTCATCCAATTGCTTAGCCCACCCATACTTCCACTGGAAGCAATGAACTGATCGTAGGTTCGTTGCATCGGTCCATTACAGCTATTTTTCTCTTTTTGAGAAAAAAAAAACATTTAAAGCTTCTCTTCATGGTACCTCTTTGTGTTTGCGTACATAGCCAAAGGGCGTAAGTCACATATCATGCAAAATGAAAATGGGATTGACCTTTGTGGCCAACAATGTTCTTTGATACATAAACCCAAGGTAACGCATGGATAATATTTTCCCTGTTGCCAATGCAACCATAGCCACCACACATAGCAGCCCAGTTCCGACGTCAAGTGAAACACCTGCGCATTTTAATACCAGTTAGTCACCTTAACATAATAAAGATAAAGGAATGGAATATCGAAGCTAGAAAATTGTCCGGAGTGAACATAAGATGCTTAGCCAGGCCCTATCGCAATTCAGCCCAGCAGAGTCGAGCCAGATCAGCGGTAAAGCTAAGTCCGCTGCCAATAAAATGAACGCACGTAACCTGCATGGAGTTGATACAAAACTTTGTCAAAGAATTGAGGGATGAAATCATTTTACGCACAGGCCATAACATACCTTAAAGGGAATTTTTCGTGTTTAAGATATTGAAGCAAGCATCAAATATTATGAAACAAGCTCGCGCATCAGTATTGATGTACTTTTTAAGAAGGAAAAGACTGCTCTAAACGACACAATGCCCTGTCCAGTATATATATATATATATATATATATATATATATATATATATATATACATAGAGAGAGAGAGAGAGAGAGAGAGAGAGAGAGAGAGAGAGATAGAGAGAGGGCGGAGAGGGAGAGAGGGATTGAGAGAGCGGGAGGAGAGATATATATATATATATATATTATTATATATAATATCTATATATATATATATATATATATATATATATTAACGCCTCGACAATTCTATTTGTTTCGGCCTTCATAGCCACATGGCTCATGGACTGGCAGAATTTGAGTGACGCTACTATGACGTCATGAATGCCAAGGTGACTTTGAAATACTTTCCTCGATATAGCTTTCCCCATTTTAGGAGGCGTTCAGGTAAAAGACTAGAGAGGCTTAAGCCTTGAGCAGGACATGATTGGGAAGAGCGTGGAGAGGTCTTCAACACGGCTTTTTCAGCTCAGAACCCCATGCAAGTGTGGAACACTTTCTTTAACACCAAAACGGCAAATTCAAACAAACTGCACATCGTGCAATGTTGGCCTTCTAGTAATCATTAGAAAACATTACGAAGTCGTTTAGCCAGTACTCTCTGGCATGCTGAAGTTGGTTAACTAGAATTTTCACCTCATGATTTTATGGTCCACAACACTGACGCAGGACATGCTCTTGACATCAATGTGACAGTGTTTTTAAGCCCAATTTAATTTATCTGTTTTTCCGTTTGACGTCCAGGAAGGAGAGGAGAAGTTGGAATTTTCGTCCGTCGCCATCTTCAGTTGTAGGAGATAGGAAAGGAAGGGAGGAGATTTATTTTATACGACCAACTCTCAACTTGATTCAGCATGTTATTTGGAAAGCATTTTTTCTAGCACAGAGCATTTATTTTTAAGTGAAATGGGCCAAGGAAAGCCATTCTGTTTTAATTTAGATACCGGTACTACCACTGTCATGAAAACACACCACGCCTTTACGTAAGTGTATTGATCAAGACTAGCATGCATCGCTCAAGATCTTTACACAGTACTTATACCAGGCATTTGAGAAAAGCACCAACAGTGTCTGTAGGCGCACAGTGCGACCGCACGGAATAGGGACGGCTGCTGGGCGCTTCACCATATCACATATCACACGCGGTGAAATGAAAACCCTCAGAGCATGGACAAGAACACAAAAGATGTGCATATCGATTGGATTGTCTCTCTTCTTAGCAAACCTGGAGTTGGTTCGTGAAGTCGGCATTACAGGCATTTTAATGTAGCGCCAAGCCCCCCCCCCCCTTGCCGCACCCATCCCACAAAGGTAAACTTCGGTTTATTTCGCTATCAGAGGGCCTGAACGATTGGTGCTAGACGTATTGCCTCTGCTCTGCCCAGAACAGCTCGGGGTGTTCAATCCTCAGCTGCTCATACTCCGGGATCTGAGCGGGCGCCACCGGCAGGTGGGCGCCCTGCGGCTGGAAGCCTCCCTCGTCGGCCACGTAGCTGACCTGGTAGATGTTGCCGTCATCTCCCACGAACTGGTAGCTGCCCTGGTGGGTGAGACTGCCGGTCTCTGGCTCAGGTCCGGGATACACCTGACCCGTCTCAGCCACCTGCAGTGGGAAAATGTACATAGTGTACTTTCAGGGAAGGCTGATCTCTAAGACTATGGCTGCCTTATTAACGCACAGAGGTGGTAAACGCTACGACGGTAACGTTAAAACCGATTGCCTTTTGGATGTGAAGTGAGATTTGATTACCCGTTAAGAAAGCCAGTATTCATAGCCTCTGACGTGTAAGTTTGGACACCCTGAAGTTCCGCAGCAACCGAGCGCAGGTTTGGCCCGTAGTCACGTTAAGTTCGCGATCTCCATTCGTTGACCCCGCTTATGACCGGCGCTGGAACTCTGACCTATTTGGAGCCGGGTTTGAGTCTCCGGACCAAAGCGACAAAAGCATGAGTCGGGTGCAAGATTCAGACCAATAACACCTGGCTGGGTTGCGACTTAACGTTACATTGCTGAAAATAAAGTACCGCACTGGCAATGTGCACAGATGATTGCTTACGTTATTCGAAGACATGTAGTCATGAAGTGCCAGCGGTTCGCCAGATGGGCAATCAAGTTGGCATGGCGTAAGATGAGAATGGACAAACTCCTCCTAAACTTACCGCCTGTCCGTTGTCCTGTTCGTAGCTGTGCTCAAAGTTTCCAGTGTTGGGGTCCTGATCGAACCTCTGGCTGAGGATGCGGATCTCGGGCAGTCCAGAGTTTACAAACTGATTAACGTCGTAGTTTTGCGGAGCAGCCGCAGCCGCAGCCACCATTGTAGCGAAGACGAACTGGCGAGAGGGCCAGCGGGTTAGCAGTGGCAATGCTTACAATATAGGCGCACCAGTTTGTCAAGAAAGAAATGGCGTTAAGTGATTCAACCCAAAACATATTTGTTTACGGAAAAAATGTTGTATTGCTCCTGGGCTTTTTATTCCACAAAGGCTGCCGTCTTCATTGTACGTGTCGACAATAATTCACAAATATTCGGAAGCAGTTGGAAGTTCAGGGACATTGGCAAGGTATCCGTGGTAAAACGGATAGAGCAGATATATTGAGATTCTTTGGCTGCGTATAGAACTATAGTGACCATGGAATGCCGTGGCCTGAGGACGCATTAAACACTACGAGCAGCAGATTTGCGTGGGATGAGCCCAGTAGTGCATCTGCCTGGTTATCCTCTCGTTGGGCCGCCCGGTGCACGGCCACTGGCCGGGCCACTACAGCACACACCACTCACCAGCTGCATGGCTCTGTGGTGCCCAGATCTGTGGTGCTGGGACGGCTGCAGCAAGCGACTGATGCTGAGAGCTCCAGCTCCGGGCCTTATAAGCGGCGGCAGCGGCGAGGCCAGCGCAGACGGGCTCCCCAGCCGTACAGACCTTTCCCTGCCCCGCCAGCCGACGGCGACCTCGACAGCGCTTGCCGCTGGCTAATTGCCCACCCGCGAGAACGTCCGAGCTTCGTGCACGTCTCCGTGCATGCTCCCAGCGCGGATGGCGGGTGCAACGGCTGGCAGGTGAAGCGGCGTCAGCGTGTGATGGTGTGACTTGCAGCCGCTCTCCGAGCTGTGGCAACCGGCGCAGCTGTTGTTTGGCGTGATGTGGCGCCACACTTGCGGACTGAGCAGACGCAACAGGGTATGGAAGACAGCTGGCAGGAGATAAGGAGGGAGATAATAAGGGGAGAGAAAGAGAGAGAGAGAGAGAGAGAGAGAGAGAGAGAGAGAGAGAGAGAGAGAGAGAGAGCGAGAGAGAGGAGAGAGAGAGAGAGAAGGAGAGAGAGAGAGAGAGAGAGAGAGAGAGAGAGAGAGAGAGAGAGAGAGAGAGAGAGATAGAGACAGAGAGAGAGAGAGAGAGAGGAGAGAGAGAGAGAGAGAGAGAGAGAGAGAGAGAGAGAGAAGAGAGAGAGAGAGAGAGAGAGAGAGAGAGAGAGAGAGAGGAGAGAGAGAGAGAGAGAGAGAGAGAGAGAGAGAGAGAGAGAGAGAGAGAGAGAGAGAGAGAGAGAGAGAGAGAGAGAGAGAGAGAGAGAGATAGAGAGAGAGAGAGAGAGAGAGAGAGAGAGAGAGAGAGGGACAGAGGAGAGACAGAGGGAATGAGGGACGGAGAGAGAGAGAAAGAAAGAGGGTGGGAGAGA
>NW_023597054.1:34422974-34425443 GCF_011947565.3 Pollicipes pollicipes | reverse complement strand
CCTTCTGGCGTGATCTGGTCTAGCACTGCCCCGTCCCGTCCCGTCCCCTCTGTGTGGTGATAAGCACGATGAGGGGGTGGCAGTATCATATGTAATTTCTATTGCAAATTTGGCTTGTGTTTGGAAAATTTGGCAAATGTTAAAGCATCTAAGGGCAAAAAGTCAACAGGGATGGAAATGGAAGCGTAAAAGTCGAAAGACACAACATCGGCAGGGAGAAGGGTCAACTCGGGTATGTAAAACACAAGTAGCCAAAAGATTTAAACGGACAACACTCTAATTCTAGTGAGCGGCAAACGAGGCCATTTTCAAAATGTCTTCACGCAAATGGAACACGTCATGGCCTCTCTCGACGTTTGGTTTCACGCGAACGATCTTGTGCTGAGGAAGTGCTGAGGCTGCAAGTGCAAGTGCTGCAAGTGCAAGTGCTGAGGAGACCCGGCTAATATTATTTGGAAACCCACAAAATCCGCGCAGCCCCCCCCCCCCCTTAACTTCACCGTGAACTGTGAGCACGAGCTCTCCCGTGTATGGAGAGGAAAAATCTAAGAGTAGTACTTGACCCGAATTTCAGCGCTGGAATTCCCACGTTTCTGTCGTCATTAGCCGCTGCTTTTAGCGTGCTATCTGGTCTGACATCTGAGGTACTACTTGCCCCCTAGTGTCGTCTCCACGCTGGTGAGAGCGCCTTGGTCCTCTCGCAGATGCGATACTGCGTTTCGGTTTATGGGAATGACACTAAAAAAATATCCCCGTGATCCAAACGGCCATCAACTTTGCAGCAAAAGTAATCTTTGGGCCTAAAAGTTCGATCATGTTTCGGATCTGTTGGGGAAGCTTTCTTCCGGCTTTCTTCGGACGGTTTTGTCGAATACCACACGTTGACGCTTCTACGCAGGGTACCACATTCTGGTGAGCCAGAAGCTTGTGAGTTCTGAAAGGCATCTCAAGCCCGAGATCGTCACACAGCAGGAGGAAGATGTATTCATCCCTAGATCACACACTGAGATTAGGAGGAGGCGGTTACGTCGCCTGGTTGCCACCCAGTATAACGGCCTTCCCCGTGACCAGACACGACTCCGTGGTACGCGGTTTGGCCGTGCACTGAAACGCCACCTACTACTTCGATTTTCACCCTGACCATGGAATGGTCCGAGCCTTGTATGCATGCGCAAGCGTACATTTTGGTGCGTGCGTGCGTGCGTGCGTGCGTGTGTGTTCGTGTGCGTGCATGTGCGCGCGTATGCGTGCGTGCGTGTGTGCATGCGTGCGTACATGCGTGCGTGTGCGTGTTTGTTTGTGTGTTTCCATTTGTAGCCTGTGAGACCTTGCTTTAATGCTGCGGCGATGAACTGTCATAGCCACGAGTCTATCTTGGCTATTCCAAATACATGTACATACTATCTATGGAGTCTGATAAATGCCAATTAATGATGCTACGGAAAACTGAAAGGTTAGGCCTTCTTTACTTACGTAAACTTGATTCATGTATGCGGTTTCGTTAGATACGAGATCGTCGCCTGACCGAGATAAACTCGATTTGGTTTTGTTTTGTATGTGGCATACCCCAACGTAACATTGTTTCTAGTTGCATTTGGGACCGTAAACATAATTCGTTCCTGCTTTTGGCCGAGGCACACTAGGATTGGTCACACGGAGACGATGAAGCAATTCTGAGAACTAAGATCATCGTCACGTTTCCGCCTGAAACGATGTGTATGTGAAAAAAATCCAAAATGAATGTGAAGGTAGCGGAAATTATGCTGGCTCACGTTTCATGCATGCCATTACCACGCGTTCACCACGCTGGCGCTTCTTCTTCCTCCGCCCGGAAATATTTGTTGCGAATTTGTAGTAAGTGATTGTTACATGTTAGGCGGCGTCTACCTATGTGGTGGGGCGAAAACGCTTCCAAGGATCATGTACAAACTGCTGGTAAAGTGACTTCCCAAATTAGCGCACCGTGTAAAATATGTGTACAATGAACACCCCTTTTGTACCTGTGCTGTTGCTGACATGGTTACCCGTGGTCTGCGCTCTGTAGTGAAAGGTTAAAACCACCTCGTTCGTAGATTTTGTTCACAGATCCCATGAAATGCAATGTGGCCTGCCCTCGTCAAGTCAAGGCAACTACAGAGACAATCATACGTAGTGTCTTTTAGCCGAGATGGGGCCGATTTTTTTCCTTTTAGCCATCTACTGCGTTCTTGACGACAAAACTGCGGTAACGATAATTGGATGATGCTTGTGCATTATCGCCAGATGTAACTCGAAAATCTGTAGATAAAAATATGGTAGAAAGTAAATTGGATTGTGGACATGCAGCTTTTCCGAAGGAAAGCGTGTTTGGTACATGCGTGGGTCCTGAGAAACTTTTAAAGCTTTCATGATACATTTCAGTGAAATGTACAAAACGCATACCCAATGTGTAATGCACGAAAGATTGTATGTCATTGCATTCGAAAAAAA
>NW_023597054.1:34415790-34422001 GCF_011947565.3 Pollicipes pollicipes | reverse complement strand
AAGTTACGGCGCCGTGGTCGTTCTTGTGGCCCCAAGGGCCCCCACAGGCTCGGAAAGGGCCAATAGCCGGCAGAACGGAAGTATATTATTGCACAAAACGCAACTAAAGCGGACATGGTTGGGCTTCCAGGCGACCAAGAACAGTAGCAAGCAAGGGTGGAACTCTTTATGTCTTTGGGGTCGTGCCCCCCTCCAATTTTGAGCTGGGGCCGCCCCCAATGCTGGGCTGGTTGCAGTAGCGCATGGCAGGAGGGGGGGGGGGGCACAGTGGGTACGTGCGCCCCTTTGGTTCCGAAGAGCCCGAAGGCCTCTCGGAACCTAAGATTAGGGGTCCGGAAAGCCAGCCAGAGATATCATCCAGGGGCCCGGCCCGCAGTACTAGGCACTCAAATGCCAGCCAGAGAGCCATGTGCACTGATCAGGGGCCCACTGAGCCGATAAGGGCCTATATTTCGGTCAGACACCACGAGTAACACTACAGTCGGCTGCGTGGCGGCGTGGGCCTGAGGGCCCAATTTCCCAAGCAGGGTCAAAGCCGGGACCAACGATTTACATTGTTCAGGGCTCCATAGCGCCCAACAAGGGCCATATGTTGCCAAGGGGCCCCGTGCCGACCGGAGGCAGTGTTTGTGGAGGCCCGAAGAGCATAGAGGGTCCCCGGGTCCGACGATCAAGCGCCCGATTGGAGGGTCTAAGGACATAAATGACTTGTCGGAGTCTTATTCAGGGGCCCAGACCTGCGAGTACGGACGCTCAGATAACGGCCAGAGGGTCATTTGTGCCAACCAGGGGCCCCCTGAGTCGATATAGGTCTACGTGTCGGTCAGGTACCACCCGTGCCACACGGGGGCATCCGTGTCTGTATGGGTCTGAGGGCACACTTCCCAATTAGCTACAAAACCAGGGCGATGATTTACACTGGCCGCAGGCCTTTTATCTGTCAGGGGGTCCACGGCGCCTAACAGAGGGTCTGTGCTCGCGAGGGACCCCGAACCGACCAAGGGAAGTATTCGATCGGGCCCGAAGAGGGGCCCGGGCGGCACACCGGAGCCGACGATCAAAGGCCCGGTGGAGGGCATAAGAGCCCGAGGGACTGGCTGTAGGTGACATAAAGAATTGCGGCGCGTAGGGTCACGACCCGAAATATCACTTAGAGGTCTTCTTGCACCGTTTTAGGAACTCCTGAGACAATGCGGGTGTCTAAGTCGGTCAGAGACCACTGACACGGAACAGTCGGCTCCATGTCCGTCTGAGCCCTGGACACCCATTTCCCAAGCAGACACGAGGCCGGGGTCAGCGATTCGCAATATTCAGGGGTCCCTGACACAATGAGGGCTGCTAGGTCGTTGGGGACTACAGTGCCAAACAGGGCATTCTGGGTCAACAAGGGGCCTCGAATCGGTCAGAGGAGGATTCGCTTCATTTGGGACGGGGACGGGAGCCCGAACGGCAGAGGGTATCTGCGTTGGTCGAGGACCTCTGGCAACTGAATGAAACAAAAACTTATGGGGAGTGCTCATATTGAGGAAACTAGAGAAGTCCTGTGCCAGTCAGGGCCCCCAGTGTCTAACGGTGAACCCCCCCCCCCCCCAACGTTTTTCCAGCATGGGCCCGTTAAGTCCAACTGGAGTCCATGTTTAAATTATTTCATCACCAGCGGTGAGCAGAGATGTTGTTGCGTTAATGATGATTCATGCGTCGATCCAGAGTCAACTGCGCGAGTCAGAAGGCCTCTCGTGTCAGGGAGAGGTTCAATGCATATGGTGTATCGCTCCACGAGATTCCGATTCGCCCAGGGGATGCCGCTCCGCACACTGCGGTGATACAAAAAGGCCCTTGAGCAATTGACCGGGAACAACAATATGCCCCGTAGTGTTGTACTTAAGGGAGCTCCTTTACCGGACATAAGGGGTCTCATTATCGCTGCATGGAGAGCGTTGAAATGAGTTCCAAGTGGACAAGGCTAGCCTTGTTTCACTGAGCGCGCAACAATGGGCGAATATTTCCTTGCAACTTTGAGGTTGTCCTCTGGACATATCAGTTACAGCAGCACGACTTTTACCTTCACTCTTCCAGTCCCACAGCCAGATTCCGGCGCCACTTCGCGGTGCTGTAAAGACCAATGCGTTATTGTCATCAATCTGTACAGGTGAAACATACGCCACCATAGTGGTACCATTAATCAATTCTGACTGAATATTGAACATATTCAGACTAACATAGCTTGGCCATGTTATTACAAATTGTTGATCCACTTTGGTCTTTAATCCACATTCGCGCAATCCTCGCTATTTCTGTACAGGCCAGATAAAAATTGTGACAAAGTTTCTGAGTTTTATCGGTTTAAACAGGGTCACTGAACCATCTAAAATGAAGAGTGCCGGCGATTTCTTTCATGCAGTCATTTGACGCGCCATTTTGTCAGTTTATTTACTATATCACGACAGCATTAATCTAGCGATAGCCTCTGGCCTATATTCTAGTTAAAGAAGATATAAGTGTGTAAGAGAGAGAGAGAGAGAGAGAGAGAGAGAGAGAGAGAGAGAGAGAGAGAGAGAGAGAGAGAGAGAGAGAGAGAGAGAGAGATATATATATATATATATATATATATATATATATATATATATATACGTATAAAATAACTAAGAAAAACGCATCCTCAGTAATAAATGGGTCATACGCGGCGTTTTTGGGGTCCTTTTTACCATTAGGCGGCCCTTTGTCAACCCTGTGCCCCCCCCCCCCCACATTGCCAAAGCTCTCGCCGCGCCTCTGGCTGGTCGGCCTCCAATGTTGGGCTGGCCCCCCAACGTTCGACTGGGCCCTCAGTGTTGGACTGCCTCCTCCCAATGTTTGGCTGGCCCGCCAAGATTTGGCTGAGCCACCGTTAAATTTTGCTTGGCCTTCACGATGCGGAATCCGGTTCTTGATACCTTATGAGTTATTCGAAGTAAAGACAATTTAACACTTTGAAGGGACGCACAATTTGATTTGAAAAAGACATTTATATACTACAATACCGAGTAACTTACGTAAAACCAAAGAAATATGCAAAAAAAGCTTTTTGTAAGTCGCTTGCCTAACAGTGAATGTGTGTGCGCCATTGGGGCTTCACGACGGCTCTGAGACCATATGGCGACGCGGGGATCCATCCTGGCAGAAAATGGGAAAAAGGACACCAGGAGAAATCGAGTCCCACCGCGAATGGTTAAACATAAAAGCAATAACTTGGACACATGAACACATTGTCTAACTCGTAATACCACACGAGTGGCTTGCCATGATGCGCATATTGAAAAGTTGGTGGCGGTAGCAGAAAGCGGCATAACTATTAAAATTCTTAGACTTTTGACGGAATATTCTTTCTTGAAGTAAAGCATACGGCCAGCTCCCAGAAATATGACTCACGTGTCTTGTGTCGTTAACATGAATGAACGCTCCAATTTCGTGCTTCATGTTTTGAGCGTCTTGGAGGACTACGAAAATAAATCGCGTTGTTATCGAGAAATGTGACACGAGCGATGCATAATGAATCTGAACGATTGATATTTAAAACAAAAATATTAGGCAGTAATGTGCACCCGGCACGTAAAATAGTCTTGCATTCTAACTGTAAGAAAGTTGTATTATAACATAATAATAGCTTGCAAAGGAAGCTTACCTTGCGATACTTAGTATCAACGATACGCGATAGGTAATGCCTACGTATTTCGTACGCGATTGCCTACGCATTTTCATATTGTTTTCGCATGTTCAGCACTGGGGCCGGGTTTGTCAGCAGCCAAATGGTCAGGAAACTATGTTTTCGGTAGAGTTTCGGCAGGTTAACAAATTACTCCATCCCCCGGCCATGGCCTTCGCTGTGCCTCTCTGATGAGGGACACGCTGCGCACATCCGACCCTCTTATCCTCTGTCTTGCTTCATCCTGCATCTTCGCGACACCCCGCCCGTCCGGGGCGGGCTGCATGCGTCAGTCACGAGTAGGCCGAGAGCCCCGTGGGAAGGGGGACTCCGACCGGGTACCCAGCGCGCATGCGCGGGTTGAAGTTTGGTGGTTGCCCCCCCCCCCCCCCCCCTCCTCCAAGTGCATGCAAGTCTGTCCCACCATCAACCCTTTTCCTTCATCCCATAGCCCTGAAATAATCATTTCTGGTCGAAAGGGCTCTAATCCAGGCAGCCAACGCTGCGCACCGGTTGCGGACAGGGCAGTGCTGCCAGGCTTGCTACGCTTGTTCGGCGACGCCAAGAGATTGTACAGCAGCCAGAACAGGTAGCCGACCTTCTGCTCGTGGTGACCACCGATGGCATGAATACAGTGGCCGTTGGGCTAGCCTGTGGCCGAGAATCTGCCCCGAAACCGTGCGGAACGCTAGATCAATACGGTATGCGAATGTGATATTGATACATATGATGTACCACAGGCAGTTACCAGGGAGCATGATTGGTCACGAACAACATGCGAAATAAAAGGCCATAGCGGTACATGCCTTGGTTCCAACATCTTTCCTGCGCACATGCGTACTGAAAGGACCACCCGGGCGCTTGTTAACACATGTTTTTGGCCATTTTGATGCACCCTTTTGCGCAAACGGATTTCCATGCAGTTCACTGGGTGCAAGGACCCGAAAATTTTTAAAGTACAGATGTTGCGCCCTTTTATGGCTTTGCAATGCTTCCTGTGTGCTTTGAGTTCAACATTCAGGAGGCTAAGCGAACAATGCGGTGGAAATAGTTTGGAAAACAGAACTCTATTCATGCTTTGACATGCCTGACACTTAATAGGATTTAAACAGCAAAAAGGCATTCGTAAAATCGTGTCGCATCGCTTTCGTTAAATCCCAATTTCAGGTCTGTGAATGGTTAAGTCCGTCTCAGGGCCTTGATCCTGATGTCTTCAAGCTGAATATGATCCCGGAGCCATGGTCTACCCAACTGATCATTTCGAATCAAATTCGTTAGATTCTTTACTCAATACAAATAGCCCTATACATGGCTTTTACGCGGCGAGGAACTACATTTAAGGCAGTGCAGATGCATCTCGGTATGCTTCTCCTCATTTTGCATTTTTGCACATTTTGCACATTTTGCCGCCGATATTCGTTATTCTCCAGATTCGTTCCTATAATAATGGATCATATGTGATGGATCTGCTATCGTTGATGTGCCTGACCTGTGTTGATGTGCCTGAGAGCTATGGATTCTATGCAAGACGACGTCCAGTATCCGTGCAAGGTATGACACAAGAAGTGAGGCACGGGTCCGTCCCCTCTCTTAGAAAAGTTTGAGGCTCAGAGCAGGGGAGAAATACATGAAGCGGGAACCCCGGAGTGGCAAATTGTTGTTAGCATTTATCAAAAGCCTTAGTCCGAATACTCCCATTCATGGATTTTTGGGATAAGTACCCATCCCAAAGAAAGCTTGTTTCTTAAGCTCTGACCACACCATCCGATCGTAAAATCATATGTCAACGTCACAATTTTGCATCGAAAGTGCCAAAATGCTCTGCAAGGTCCGTCCTGTCCTCTGATGTCACATAAGCACGGACGCAGTCAGAATTTTCTTGGCGTGTTGGGGTTGGAGTTCGGTAAACACCCAACATAGATACAAAAAGAACCAACTATGGTGCTCAAGTAAAAAAAATGCGGGTCTGGAGGTGGGGGTGGGGCTCTGACTGCCCCTCTGCACCTAATCTCGAGTGAGGCCGCTGCCACCGACTGCAGTCTATCCCAGTCAGGGGAATAAAGCAAACCCCTTGAGCGACTCTAGCCCACCTTGCCACTGATGGGTGAATCGGAGGTCGGACGCTTCAGCGAATTAAGACGTCGGGACGAAATTGTTTGCATTGTTTACTTCAGCCTGCTGAAATGCCGAAAAAGGATTTTTTTCTACGCCGTTATCCAAGAACAGGCAACCAGGAGTGCCCCTCCCTCAATCCCAGCGACGCAGTAAACCGTACGTTAACACCAGAAAACATAAAATCAAGTCGCGGAACTCCCAGCTAGGAAGATGAAACAAACGTTAAAAAAAAACAGGCGAAGAGGTGGAGCAGACCCGAAGGAATTGTGTTATGTGATAGGTGGGGAAAAATCATAGATGAAAGGCTTAAAGTAGTCATTAGCCAAAGTCAGCTAATGACAGCCCGCTACAACCGCCCAATAATCTACAACCACTCAATTCCCCGTGTTAGTAAGGGCCATACAGTCACAAGTC
>NW_023597054.1:34399361-34414790 GCF_011947565.3 Pollicipes pollicipes | reverse complement strand
TATATCTCTATCTCTCTCTCTCTCTCTCTCTCTCTCTCTCTCCTCTCTCTCTCTCTCTCTCTCTCTCTCTCTCTCCTCTCTCATCTCTCTCTCTCTCTCTCTCTCTCTCTCTCTCTCTCTCTCTTACACACTTATATCTTCTTTAACTAGAATATAGGCCAGAGGGCTATCGCTAGATTAATGCTGTCGTGATATAGTAAATAAACTGACAAAATGGCGCGTCAAATGACTGCATGAATAAATCGCCGGCACTCTTCATTTTAGATGGTTCAGTGACCCTGTTTAAACCGATAAAACTCAGAAACTTTGTCACAATGTTTATCTGGGCTGTACAGAAATAGCAAGGATTGCGCGAATGTGGATTAAAGACCAAAGTGGATCAACAATTTGTAATAACATGGCCAAGCTATGTTAGTCTGAATATGTTCAATATTCAGTCAGAATTGATTAGTGGTACCACTATGGTGGCGTATGTTTCACCTGTACGGATTGATGACAATAACGCATTGGTCTTTACAGCACCGCGAAGTGGCGCCGGAATCTGGCTGTGGGACTGGAAGAGTGAAGGTAAAAGTCGTGCTGCTGTAACTGATAATATGTCCAGAGGACAACCTCAAAGTTGCAATGAAATATTCGCCCATCGTTGCGCGCTCAGTGAAACAAGGCTAGCCTTGTCCATTTGGAACTCATTTCAACGCTCTCCATACAGCGATAATGAGACCCCTTATGTCCGGTAAAGGACATAAGGGGTCTCAAGGGGTATAAGGGGTCCCTTAAGTACAACACTACGGGGCATATTGTTGTTCCCGGTCAATTGCTCAAGGGCCTTTTTGTATCACCGCAGTGTGCGGAGCGGCATCCCCTGGGCGAATCAGAATCTCGTGGAGCGATACACCATATGCATTGCACCTCTCCCTGTCACGAGAGGCCTTCTGATTCGCGCAGTTGACTCTGGATCGACGCATGAATCATCATTAACGCAACAACATCTCTGCTCACCGCTGGTGACGAAATAATTTAAACATGGACTCCAGTTGGACTTAACGGGCCCATGCTGGAAAAACGTTGGGGGGGGGGGGTTCACCGTTAGACACTGGGGGCCCTGACTGGCACAGGACTTCTCTAGTTCCTCAATATGAGCACTCCCCATAAGTTTTTGTTTCATTCAGTTGCCAGAGGTCCCCGACCAACGCAGATACCCTCTGCCGTTCGGGCTCCCGTCCCCGTCCCAAATGAGCGAATCCTCCTCTGACCGATTCGAGGCCCCTTGTTGACCCAGAATGCCCTGTTTGGCACTGTAGTCCCCAACCGACCTAGCAGCCCTCATTGTGTCAGGGACCCTGAATATTGCGAATCGCTGACCCCGGCCTCGTGTCTGCTTGGGAAATGGGTGTCCAGGGCTCAGACGGACATGGAGCCGACTGTTCGGTGTTCGTGGTCTCTGACCGACTTAGACACCCGCATTGTCTCAGGAGTTCCTAAAACGGTGCAAGAAGACCTCTAAGTGATATTTCGGGTCGTGACCCTACGCGCCGCAATTCTTTATGTCACCTACAGCCAGTCCCTCGGGCTCTTATGCCCTCCAACCGGGCCTTTGATCGTCGGCTCCGGTGTGCCGCCCGGGCCCCTCTTCGGGCCCGATCGAATACTTCCCTTGGTCGGTTCGGGGTCCTCGCGAGCACAGAACCCTCTGTTAGGCGCCGTGGACCCCTGACAGATAAAAGGCCTGCGGCCAGTGTAAATCATTGCCCTGGTTTTGTAGCTAATTGGGAAGTGTGCCCTCAGACCCATACAGACACGGATGCCCCTGTGTGGCACGGGTGGTACCTGACCGACACGTAGACCTATATCGACTCAGGGGGCCCCTGGTTGGCACAAATGACCCTCTGGCCGTTATTTGAGCGTCCGTACTCGCAGGTCTGGGCCCCTGAATAAGACTCCGACAAGTCATTTATGTCCTTAGACCCTCCAATCGGGCGCTTGATCGTCGGACCCGGGGACCCTCTATGCTCTTCGGGCCTCCACAAACACTGCCTCCGGTCGGCACGGGGCCCCTTGGCAACATATGGCCCTTGTTGGGCGCTATGGAGCCCTGAACAATGTAAATCGTTGGTCCCGGCTTTGACCCTGCTTGGGAAATGGGCCCTCAGGCCCACGCCGCCACGCAGCCGACTGTGTGTTACTCGTGGTGTCTGACCGAAATATAGGCCCTTATCGGCTCAGTGGGCCCCTGATCAGTGCACATGGCTCTCTGGCTGGCATTTGAGTGCCTAGTACTGCGGGCCGGGCCCCTGGATGATATCTCTGGCTGGCTTTCCGGACCCCTAATCTTAGGTTCCGAGGGGCCTTCGGGCTCTTCGGAACCAAAGGGGCGCACGTACCCACTGTGCCCCCCCCCCCCCCCTCCTGCCAGCGCTACTGCAACCAGCCCAGCATTGGGGCGGCCCCAGCTCAAAATTGGAAGGGGGCACGACCCCAAAGACATAAAGAGTTCCACCCTTGCTTGCTACTGTTCTTGGTCGCCTGGAAGCCCAACCATGTCCGCTTTAGTTGCGTTTTGTGCAATAATATACTTCCGTTCTGCCGGCTATTGGCCCTTTCCGAGCCTGTGGGGGCCCTTGGGGCCACAAGAACGACCACGGCGCCGTAACTTGCTCTCCAGATCCCCCGTTACACACATGCGGTCCATTACGGAATTGTCGACAGTTTAGCAGTTATTCTGTTGTTTTGTGACGTCATGGTACGATCAGCCGTAAGCGTTAGCAAAATTCCCACAATCAGCTGTCGGCTGTGCTGCCGATTTAAGCGTCGCTGGGGCTGTGGTCGGTGTGGCTGTGTGGGCGGCGGATGATAGATGTGAGGGAAATCACCATGTATTGACATCAGATGGGAAATAGAGCTATCTGAAGGTGTCAAAGGAATAAAAAATGTCTGGAGAATGTACTGGTAACAATATTGTATGGTTTGCCTGCTAAGTTTGGCTGATGTCGACCGTTTTCTTGAGTGCGAGGCATACACCTGTGTGCTACAACTTATGAACTAGCCTCAAACACTTCACAAGCTGATGATGACTCTGAACTGGAAGGCCAGGACCCTGCCTGGCTCAGCCGGTGTGCCATGTAGTTGTTGACAGCTGTTTTGCCTGTTCTGCACTAACAACAGGTGCTATAAACTCAGGTGTGCACACTCACAGTTTCTAATCAAGTTGTCCATCATTTATGGATTGCTGGCTACTGTGGATTGGGAGGAGCTGCATGTGGGATCAGACAGGTTAATACAGCTGTGGCTTATGCACCATGATGCTGCTCAAATGGTGCTAACAGGAACAAGAAACAAGGGTGAAATGGAGTGAAATAAGGATCAAGGTTTCCTTATAGAATGATCAGAATGAACACACATGCACACACACACACACATATACATATATATATATATATATATATATATATATATATATATATATATATATATATATGATGAACATGTTAATATATCAATCTATCGATATGTGTATTCTCCTGGTTATTCTACAAGCCATAAGACTGTTAGTACACTGTTTTATGTATAGGTATGATACTCCTCACAAATGCCCTTAATAAGTTATGTATTGATGATGTCCACACAAATACGGTACATCTGGTGCCAGGGTTTTCTTGCTGGTATCTGGATGGATTACTGCTATTTTGTTTTTATAACAGATTCTGATGCACTTTGCCATTCTGACTCCTGTGCAGCATGCACCCCAGTTCAGTTTGTCACAGGGTAGTGTGAGCTACTCCCAAATGATATCAGCTGCCTAGAGGTAGAACCAGGATTTTGTAAAGGGGAGGGGGATGCACAACACTGTGGTACCCTTCAGCGTTGAGGCCCCCAAATATCCTTAAAGTAAGGCAATCAAATTGTAAGACTTAATATGCTATTTGCATATGGAAACCCATCTTACTGTGTGCATCCCTAGAGAGATAGGCATGCCATGTACACACATGCATGGAGTGTGTTCATTTTCTCCAGATCATGGTGAATACTATTATTCTGAGACAAGGTTTCTTGAAAAAAACTGAAAAATAACTTAATTTCAATGCTAAATACCATTAAAATTAGGCACAAACTTGACTTGAAGCATATTTAGACTGCTGGCTGGTCAGTGTGATCAGCTGATGGCTGATGACCAATACAGTGTTTTTGCTTTGTTATGAGTAAGCACAAAGTATCATTGCATTAAAATGCATTTTATGAAATGGATGCAAATGTAATGCATGAGTGACAAGAGCATAGGATGTGCCAATAACAAATTAATACCCCTCTGAGCAAATGCAAAGAAATCAAGAGCAGCATAAAAGGCTCCTTAACAATCAGGCTGGCTCCGCAACTAGACATATAGGGCCCCCGGAAAGTGTAGGGCCCCTGGACATTGTAAGCAGGCTGAAATCCTCCAAATCACTGCCCTGCCAATCAATCAAGTATACTTTTTGTACACCCATGGGCCCTTGACTTTCACTTGCAGTTGCCTGGAAGCTCAAATATGTCTGACTTTGTTGCATTGTGTGTAAAAAACAGTGTGTTCAGACAGCCATGGGCCTACTCAGAGCCTATGGGCTTGACTGGGCCCATGATCCCATGCCTCCCTTTGGCTGCACCCCTGCAGCAACTCCAATTCATGAAGTTGTGCCCACAAAACTGGTAGAAACTGCCCCAAAGCAGTCTTGCACCAGCCCTCTCTCAACAGGATCATGTCAAGATCTGCTATGTTTCACTGGCTGGTGGCTCACCATGCAATGGTGGCCAGTGGCTATCTTAAAGTGCTGCTTAATGATTATTAGACAAAAAATTTGCACCCCAGTCCCACATTGGAACACCACCACTGCTGCTAACCCATGCTACTACCCTACTACTGCCCAGTGCTGCCATGCTGTACTGCCCCATACTCTGAACTGGAACAGGACCATTTGTTGGGCCTCACCTCTCATGTTGTGTGCCTGCCTGAGAACGGACAGCCGGGTGCTGCTGGGGGGGGGGGGGGGGGGGGGGGGGAGAGAGGCGGTTTGATCAACTTCACTTATATAAAGGCCTGCCTCCCAGGATGGACAGCCAGGCGCCGCTGGAGGGCCGTCTGATCGACATCGTCGACGAGGCGTGGCGGCGGGACACGCTGCCTGAGGAGGAGATCGCCGTGCCACTGTACGAGCTGCCTGACCCAGAGCCGGACAACAGCGGCGCCGTGGAGAGTCTGCGCCAGCAGGAGCACAGCTGGACCGACCTATCGCTGCAGCGGCTCGCCGAGCAGCGCCAGCCGACCGACTGAGGCGCGCGCGCTGGTGGGTGACACGGCACCTGGCGTCGATCCTGGTGTCCAGCAGAGCCACCTGGCAGGCACCCGACCGCACTTTGCTTGTCTTACTTACTTGAGAGAGCTTGTCGAAACTCAGGTGTCGTCAATGGTCCAGGGTAACAGTGATTTGTTGCGCAGCCGCCGATGTGGCGTGCTCTCCTCTCATCAAACATGTGTGGTGGCCGTGAGAACTGTGTCACCCAGTGGCGCCCTCTCCGAAAGGTTCCTCGGAGGCCGTGCTATATAGGTGTCGATGGTGTCTTACACAATCGCCCGCTTGCTACAAAATCTTGGTTGCGCAATGGCTGTGTTTGGTCACATTTGGAATGTCTTGTGCGCATGCAAGGGTCGAACCATTTTGTTGTGTTTCTACCGAAGAATCCATGTGGGTCACTATTCACTAGATATCCGAATTCCGGATTTCACACATTTCGGTGGCAAGAGCCAGGCAGCGTGTGATGCGTCACCGCGCCGGTGCAGCCCAGGTCCGGTGCGCAGCTGGGACGGTGTCTGTACGCGCGCTGGCAGTGAGCGGCCGGCGCCAGTGTGACGCTCCGCGGGCCGTCGCGCCAGATGGCTGAGCTACCGGAGCTGGGACGGCACTGCGGCCTGGCCGCCTGCCGCCAACTCGACTTCTTGCCGCTCGTCTGCGCCCACTGCCAGGTCACCTTCTGTCGACACCATGTCGCTGCCGACGTCCACAGCTGCGACAAGGCGCCCCAGCCGGCCGAGGTCAGTGATATTTCCGACCGGACAGAGACAGACAGAGACAGAGATACAGAGAGGTACGTGGAGATACAGAGAGAACCACAGGTACAGAGAGAAGCACAGAGATACAGGGATTAACACAGAGACACAGGGACGAGGACTATCGATGTATCTATAGATGTGTCCATAGATGTGTGCCCAGGCAAAATAGATGTGTCCATAGATGTGTCCCCCGGTAAAAAGCTGAGGCTAGGCTAACAGACCGTGTGAGTAAAGCCAGATGGAAGGTGATTTACAGCTGATTCTGCTCAGGGGATCACCAGTCCGTGGCGGGAGAGGTATTAGCTCGTCTGTCCGACTGAACAATAGCTTTTATACAGCCGCGTTGTGAATGGGCGTCGTGCGCACACCGTCTTTGCTCAGTGAAACGTTGCTTGACGCGCAGCCGCGGTATGGTCGGGGGGGGGGGGGGGGGGGGGGTACAACCAGCTGTGTTTTGAGCGTCCCTGGCTACTGCCGGCGTGAAATATTCGTTGCTGGTGACTAGCAGTTACATGCGTCGCAAAACAACTCCAAACGTGCTACTTATGCTTGTGAATTTGTTTGCACTGACCAGGCGTGACAGATTTCATACCTCATCAACATTTAAAGAGTTAAACACACATTTGACGTTATGAAACGTCGTGAAAACCTTTGACCTTATGAAACGTCGTTTGGTATCTGATAATGAGCATCCTCTCTTATCGGTGCGCCTGCTTTTTCTGACACGTGTTGCTAGCGAGCTTGCTCGTCAGCGTCTGTTACCGCCCCGTATTGCCCCGTCTGTTACCGGGTCCACCTGCCGGCTATCGCGATCACTTGACCCGAGCGATGTTTCCGTTGCCAGGCGGACCTGACTGCCAGCACGCGGGTGTACGGCTGTCACGTGGCGGGCTGCACGGCCGCCGAACTGACGCCGGTCACCTGCCCAGGCTGCCAGCGACCCTGCTGCCTGACGCACCGTCACGAGGCCGAGCACGACTGCCCGCCGTGGCGAGCGCGTCAGGAGGAGGCGGCGTGCCTGCAGCCGGCGGCTGAGCGGGCCGCGGCGTTGCAGGCGGCGCGGCTGGCGCAGCCGCCGGTCGTGAGCGCCGGCCGCGGCTCGGACCGCGCTCGCCGCACGGCCGCGCAGGTGCAGCTGATGCGGCTAAAGCAGCGCGCCGCCGGCGACAGCGCTGTGCCGCTGGCCGACCGGCTCTACCTGCTGGCGCTCGCGCCGGGCGGCCGCGGCGTGGCGCGGCCCGTGTTCGTCAGCCGCCGTTGGACGCTCGGCCGCGTGGTCGACGCGCTGGCCGACCTGTGCGGCGCCGCCAATGAGAACGACCGGAGCGGCGGCCGCCGGCTGCTGCTGTACCGGCGCCCCGACGGCGGCCTGGTGAGCGCCGCCATGGACACGCCCGTCGAGCAGCTGGCGGCCGGCCAGCTGGACAGCGGCGAGACGGTGGTGCTTGAGTACGGCGACCCGGCGCAGCCGCGGCGCGACGACGTCACGCGCTACGACGTCACGTGACGCGGTCCGGCGCCCCCAGGGGCCTCAGCGAACCGTCAGCGGCCGAATGTTTCTTTGTGTGTGATAACTAACGGAGCAATGGCACTGCCACGTCATGCGCCTTGACTGGTGTGCTGTGTTGCTTCAGTTCCCCAGTAATCTGTTTGTGTACTACTACGGTGCTTTGCTGTGCCGTTTCAGCTGCAGTTCTGTTTTAGTACTAATACGCGACTGTCCCGCGCTGTTCCAGTTTCGTGATGATCAGTTGTAATCCCAATAGGGTGCTGCTCATGTTCTGCACTCTTTAAAGTCTCGTTGAATGGATCATGATGGCTTGCACATGCACATGCACCGCTGCTCCCTCTGCGCATGCATTTCTGTCGGCCTCAAGCCGCTCGTCCCGTTTTTTTATGACCGTTGGTGTTTCGGTTTAATCGCGTTTAGCTGGAAAATTCGCCCACATCAGGACTTGTCACCCCTTATGAAAAGTGATCCTTGCCATACCGGACAGGAAATAAACATTTTCTTGATGACCGCAATGCTGTCTTTTAACTCAGCCTGGTGTGTGTGTGGGTGTGGGGGTGGGTGTGGGTGGGTGGGTGTGTGCGGGTGGGTGTGGGTGCGTGCGTGCGTGCGTGCGTATGTATGGTTACCATGTCTGACATAGCATGACTCCCGCCCATTGGTCGTATGCCTGCCCTGACTGACCAAGTCAAAGGCACACAGTTGGCAATGACCGGCGCTCTCGCCCGGGCCCAGTAAAAAACTGGACCACCTGCCGACAAATATTTCCAGCGATATTTACGATCTTTGCGGAGGTATAACCCCGACAGTACTTTTTCACTAAAGGCGTGCCCAGTCCAGCGGTTACTGCCTGTAAACGTCCTACGCTGTTGCACCCGTCATCTGAAAGTGGTGCGCGTTTCTAAGATGCAGTTGCGATCTCTGAAATATATTTCTGATTTAAATCAGTGGTTTGGCAAAGATCGAACCCATTCATTTCACTAACCAGCAGCTGGGCGACAGGTTCTGTTGCGCCGAACCTTGCCTCGACTTGTTTCGCTGACTTGACTGTTACCCTGCGCTTGTCGGCTCAGGCTGGCAGGGCCAGGACCCAGCTTCCAGAGGCGTTTCCCAGCGAAGGCCGGGCGCTGGCAGTCGAAGGCTAGCGTGCAGTCCTATGCGGACGCGTGCCAGCACAGGGCCCTGCGTGGACGCGTGCCAGCGCACGGTTCTGGCTGGACGCGTGCCAGCGCCCGGTCCTGTCCCGCACTTGTGCGCGGCCCTGTCTTAGCCTGTGTCAGCGAAGGATCCTGGCGGGCGCCCCGGGTCAGCGGGGCCTGCAGCGGTTGCTATTAGCAATGATATTGCCATACTGGACCGCACGTGGAGAAGTTTCAGAAGATAGGGCTTGCCAATACCAAATTTAACTTATTTTTTTGCATGCGCCGCCATAGGGCTAACCGGCGCTCAGCATTTGGGGAAGGCGGGGGTCATGGCACCCACTTACAACCCGTTCCCACGCGCAATCATTGAACTGATTCCTAACCGGGAGGAGACGTTCAGGGGAGTGCTCTACATTTGTGTGGGCTTTTGAACTGAACTAGCCATCTTCATCATTCGGCGCAGTTCACGGCCCTGCCTTTTTCCAACCTACCACCCCCGCCCCCCTAGTTTCTGAACTACGCCCCGCGAAGATGCGGGAACTTTTTCGTGCAAACTATTTCAAGTTAACCCATGCATCCACGATGCCTCCATAACGTCATTCATGTCCTACTTTCATTTGCCATGTAGCGATCAACAGTACAAATATGATTGCCGAGTCGTTCATCAGCACGACTTCCAACTATTACGTCCCCCAATTAGCTCTCAATTAATGCTGCGCAAGGTTCAGTGACGCGATGAAGCAATTACGTGTTGAATAGCATACTCGCCAAATAAATTATGTTGCCTAGAGCAGTCTTTTCCAACTTAAAGTAAACCAATAGCTATAAATACGAAATTATAGGTGAGACCCTTTTCATACCTGACGCTTGCTTAACTTCAAACGTGGAAGATCCCCTTGAAACGGCAGGTGTCGCGGATACGTCGCCGCCGTTGCCCCAGCGACTCCTTGTTGAAATGGATATACACATTCAACTTCAACCCAACGCTTGACTACCCAATAGACCGTCTGCCGTTAAAATGCAGTTGCTATGGCATTGTCCTAAAATCTGAAACGTGAATAATGTGAACACAAAGGTCGTTAGTCTCGTAGCCACTCATTCCTTATAAAACAGACTACAAAACCATTTGTAATGACGAAGTACCACGTATACATATCATGTATAGAATCGAATAACACCCTTGGCACTTATTCGCTTCACCTAACGAGCATGCCAACGTATGTATATAACGCCAGACGACATAAACACATCTCTGATTCAAGCAGACAAAAAAGTCAGGGTCTGGTAACCTGATGACACAACGCACGTGGCAGCTGGGGCCTAAGAAACTCGCTGGCGCTGTATACGAATGAAACAGACTGAATCACAGCGAAATCGCGAACCGAGTCCTTCGCATTTATCTTCACGAGCTCCACTACCGTGCACCGGCAACACTACGCAAACGACCTTCACAAGTACGCTGTGCGCATAAACAAGGAAATGCCCGCATTACGGAACGAACGAACCCGCACAACAACAGCTCGGCGTTTCCTGGGCACGACCCAGACACCGGAACCCGTCATAATAGCGGCCTGTGGGCCAGCGTGACTCGCGACACGCGCCGCATCCCTCTTGCCCACGGTCTCGGCCATCAGGAGGGTGTCCGGAAGCCGTAGGGCGGCGGCTGGGAGCGGTACATGCCGCGCGGCCGCGTGACGGTGAGGCGCGGCTCGCGGCTCTCCCACTGGTCGGCCGGCGCCCAGCGCGCACGCCACCAGACGGGCAGCGCGGCGGCCAGCAGCAGGGCGCCGCCCAGCAGCGGCCGGTACCAGAGCCAGCTGAGCGCACGGCCGCCAGCGAAACGGCCACCGAGACGCTAGCGTTGAGTGACGTTGACACCCAGTGCCACCACGTCCCGCACCACAGGGAACCGGCTCACTGGGGGCAGACGGGCGCGGAAGTCACGGCACCGACTCACCGAGACATGGGAGTGAGGGAGCTGGGGAACGGAACACTGGGGACACGGGACACGGAAGTCACGGTACCGACTCACCGGGACGCGGGAGTGAGGGAGTCTGGGGAACGGAACACTGGGGACACGGGACACGGAAGTCACGGCGCCGACTCACCGGGACGCGGGACTGAGGGAGTCTGGGAACACTGGGGACACGGGACACGGAAGTCACGGCACCGACTCACCGGGACGCCGGAGTGAGGGGAGTCTGGGGAACGGAACACTGGGGACACGGGACACGGAAGTCACGGCACCGACTCACCGGGACGCGGGAATGAGGGAGTCTGGGGAACGGAACACTGGGGACACGGGACACGGAAGTCACGGCACCGACTCACCGGGACGCGGGAGTGAGGGAGTCTGGGGAACGGAACACTGGGACACGGGACACGGAAGTCACGGTACCGACTCACCGGGACGCGGTAGTGAGGGAGTCTGGGAACACTGGGGACACGGGACACGGAAGTCACGGCACCGACTGAGACATGGGAGTGAGGGAGTCTGGGGAACGGAACACTGGGGACACGGGATACGGAAGTCACGGCACCGACGCACCGAGACGTGGGAGTGAGGGAGTCTGGGGAACGGAACACTGGGGACACGGGACACGGAAGTCACGGCACCGACTCACCGGGACGCGGGAGTGCGGGAATCAGGGGAAACGGAACATTGGAACATGATGGGATGGAAGCAACGGAATCAGAGAGACCGGCTCACTGGCACAAGGAGAACATGCAGATTGCTCCCCGCAGGACAACATTTACTGGAACAGAGGAGGAACATAACAGTAGAGCAAAACATGAGTCAAGGGCGAGGCCCACAGGAACATTGAAGCATGGGTCAACGAGCCGGCTCAATGAAACACGGAGTGAGGGAGAGTTAGAGACCACGGCCCTGGAGTCTGACGGCGGGGGAGGGGCATGGTCAGGTGGTCTCGCCCGCTGGAACAAAGCAGCAAAGGGGGCGAGAGGAGCACGCGAGGGCATGATTCGGGTTAACTGGCCTAATGAAATGCTGGAAGCATAGGAATGGACCGGGGGGGGGGGGGGGGGGGGGTCGGAACTCACTGGAAAAGGGAAAGTGCAACTCAGAAGAACCACGAGAAGGGGAAAATGATTCCAGGGCATCATCGCTGACTAGAACGACGCAAAAGCAAAAGTCAGGGGACCTGGCCAACACACGGAAAGCATGGGAGGAAGCCGAACCGGCTCGCCAGAGCACAGGATCGCTGGAGTCGGGGAATCCCCCGGGCGACATCGGGCCAGCACAAAATTCAGGGGAGTCCCCAGCGGTATCGGAGTCCAGGGAATCCCTCAGCGGCATCGGGCCAGCACAGGAATCAGGGGAGCCGGCTCACTGGAGCACAGGCAGCACGAGAGTAAGGCAACCGGCCCACTATAATAGTGGGTACAACATTTATGTTCAATGAGGTTGACATTCTTCAGTGAAAACAGTAATACACATCACATGTACGCATGGCATGAACGAACATAACCTTTAACATACCAGGGGTCATCCATAAGCACACGGAATACATCAAACACACTGAGATGGAAAGACGGGGAAGCATGGGAACGGCTGAGCCCGTTCAAGAAAACAAAAGAGTGTGGGTGTCAAGGAAACCGGCTCGTGTGAAAAGCAAAGCATTGCCGTCCGGGATGCTCGTCGGGAAACCGAGGCCGAAGAGAGTGAGACAGCGGACGGCACAGCACAACAGTGGAACACTGACCCAGCACGTTCAGGATGTTGGTGAGGCAGCTGAGGCCGACAAAGCACAGCAGCCAGCCGCCGCCGCGCAGCCACCAGGTGAGCGCGCGGTTTTGCGCCAGCTCGTCCGAGAAGATGTCCTGGTGGCTGCGGCGGCCTGGCTGGAGCAGCAGCAGCCGATGCCCGTTGGAGGTGTGGTATGGCACCAGCGCGTCACCTTCCTGCTTCCCCACCACGCTCACCTGCGGGGCAGCAGGCGTTCTCAGGTACCGCTCTCACGCACACGCACACGCACACGCACACAGCCCCTGCTCTCGGCTGCCGAAGACGCATGCAACTGCTCATCTCGCTGGCGACAGACAAAAACTAGGACGCAGTATGTGTTGCGCATCGATCCACAGTGAGTCAGTCAAATGACGTGCATCACATCACAATAATCCAGCCCTCATCCATTTGAGAGTCAGTCCCTCGGCCGTTAGTAATGCGCTTTTCCCGTCATCCTGTGCTTAGCCATCCATTCGGAAATTACCCAGCCAGCCACTGACACAGGTCACGTGGCTGCGGTTTTCTGGCTGTTCTTAAGATCCGGGGTACATATCGCCCATGCTGAGAGCATTCCAGACCCCCGCTCGACTTCTGTCTTCCTTAAGGGCGCGTTCGGCTCGCAGATAATCTCGGACAGTTATCCAGAATGTTGGAAAATTCTCCGGAATCGCGTTCGGGACTGCCACACCGAGCACCATCGCAGATAATCATTCGCGCCGGGGAATCTAGGAAATTTTTCGGAGCATTGTCACGGTGGAAAACTCTTCTTTCGCCATACACTGCTATAACCGTAGCCTCTGCATGGCGCTTGGGCAACAAAACTGAGGAGTAATTTTCGGGCTCACTGGTCGCAAATGGAGCATATTCGTGGATGACCATCGGAGAGATAATAATTCGCTGAAAATTTTCCCTCCGCTGAACGCGCCCTTAGTATCCCATCTGCCATGCCGTGCATGGACTACACGCATTTTTGAGGCGTTGGGCGATTCTAGCGCACGGAAGGCGGCGTTCACCACTGTGGCGTTCATGGTCCTTCGTCGAGGTGGACGCCTGCCTCACCCAAACAATCTCGCCACCCAAACAATCTCACCACCGCAAGCACGTGGGTTTTGATGGGGGCGTCAGTCCTTTCAAGAACGACCGAGTCAACGTGTGCGAAAAAAGTGCGGGGTATGCTGGGTGGCAAGGAGCTTGCGGCGCCTAGATAGCATAATTCAGGGAAGTTTTCCTCTGCGAAGATGAAGTGGCTGTTCGTTTGCTTTTATCAGCAGGCTTTTCGTGCGGGTTGTGCGGAAAGCTCCAATAGCAATACGGACACACGCGTGGTGGACGCTACCCAGAGCCTCTTAAGAAGACGCCGGGGCACCGTCGAGACGAACTTGAGTAGTCCAAGACAGACCGAGTCGTGGTGAGGAGAGAACCCAAATGAGATCTTTCCCGTCAAAGCGCCTAATTCAAATCGAATTTCTCAACTTTCCAAAATTTCGAAAATACTGATATTTCTTATCATATTGCATCCGTGTGATCTCACCACGCGTGAAAGGTGCAAGAAAGGTGGAATATTCCATTTAAACACCCGGCAGTTACATTTTGCAAGCTTAAATGATCATCTGAAAATGGCGTAGTTAGAGCGTGAGAGCGGCAAATTGCGGCTGAAGGCCGCGCCAGCACGGTATCGGCGCAAACACCACTCGTATCAACGAGGCAAATGACACAGACACTCAACAAGGAGCTTTTGAGTGATGAAAACACCCACCTCCCTCAACAGCTCTCAAGATTGACCCAGGGTACAGTCGGCATGCTACGGCGACCAGATACCGGTCGAGCACGCTAAGCACCCTCACTCCGCAGCAAAGCCGAGGACGGGTGCAAAGAGTACAAACTGTGATCTGTGTTACATAAAGGCTGACCCGTTACATAAAGGCTGACCCGTTACATAAAGGCTGACCGGTGACATAATGCATTTTTCGTTGCTTACCAGAGCGGCACTCACAATTAACAGGCCAAGGCGATGCATTTTCCACCGTCCAGCGGGACATGTTGTAACATGGTACAGCTGATACCTAATGTTTTCAAACTACACGGTCCGCAATAGCACAGCGTCCTTCGTAACATTATGTTTCTGTGGCGTAAAACGCGGCGAGGTTTTACACTATTGCAAGAGCGAACAGTTTTTGCGAAAGTGTCAGCGGGTGCGCACGCCATAGATATAGATATGCCTGCGATTATTTTGACTTGACAAGTAACAATTACACCATTTAATCGCTACTGTGGGAATACGCGAGCTTTCAACCTGTTACCAGATGGACTGTCTGCCTCGCCAAAACCCATGTGCTTGCGTATGATTGCATGTGCTTGCGCATTGATAAACTTACCCGATGCTTCCTAAAAACTGCAACAATGTGCGCGGGAATGCATTGGTTCACCATGGAAATTCATCCGTATGAACCTGCCAAGTCTATGGGCGCCGCATGACAAAACAGCCGGCGCACCCCAAAACCCAAATCATCATCACTACCGAATCTGCCGGTTTCTGCTTGTATCGACATATCATATATGGCACCAAAAGTAAGCGTAGAGAGTGTAGACGCGGATTACATAGCACAACTATTAAGCCAATACGACAAGGTCGATCATCGAAATCGTTTGGGACAATTTGTATCGTTGCTGCCGAGGTGAGGATTACAAAAACACATTTAACAGCCGAATGCTGCCCGCTGTGCGCAGACTTGGCTAACTTCAGAACACACTACCCTGACATAGCGGTTGCATATTTCCGTTAGGTACTTATAGTACTCCAGCTGTTTTTTTTCGCGCAAAGATGATGTTAACAACGATCTTTCAAATACTCTCGCACAGCCTACGCGCGATGATTATTTTTCCGCTATTATTGAATAAAATGTTTTAAATAAAGAGAAAACTCTGCCGTTTGGTCTCAAATAAGTCGACACCC